>NC_034593.1:31675647-31709698 GCF_900095145.1 Mus pahari
ATCCCGAAAGTACCCTATACCCTCCCCACCCCTGCTCCCCTACCCACCCACTCCCACTACTTGGCCCTGGCCTTCCCCTGTGCTGGGTCATATAAACTTTACAAGACCAAGGGGCCTCTCTGCCCAATCAGCCTCCCATCTTGAAAGTGCTCAGGAAGTACAGTGGCTGGCTGCTGCCACATCACACCACAGAACAGAACTGCCCCATCACCACAGAGAGCACTGCCCATGTGCTGATCGGTCACATCGAAATGCCAACGAGCTTGGGAGGCGCTTATACTCTCTTCTGTCTGAATTGGCTCAGCTAGTTTCAGCATCATAGAACTCGCCACCTCACCAAGTGGCCCATTCTACTCTTGGAAGACTTTGTATTAGAAAGCTGGTCCTAAGGAATCAAAAATGCTGCCCCCCCATACACCCCAGCCCACCACATACACCATATGCACAGGGCAATCGTAATGATTCTTCTCTCTAGCGATTCAGAGTGCAGCTCAGTGGTAGAGTGCTTAGCCAGCAGGCATGAGGTCCTAAGTTCAGTCCTCAGCACAGAAAGAAAACACAAAGGCATGCACATACGTTTTGAGAGTTGAATTCTTTAGTTCGAATCTCATCTTCCTTTGTTGCTGTCCTTTGTCTTACTTTTATCCCCCCTTTCTCACTCTCTATCTCTTGCCCTCCCTCTCTCCCTGCCTGCCCGCCCGCCTGCCTGCCTGCCCACCCATCTGTCTGTCTGATCTTGATAGAGACCAACCCTACTGAGCCATAGCCCCTTGCTTTATTGTTTTCTGCACTGCACACTTTCTAAGAGCATTCATATTTCTTCTCCAGCAAAGCAACGATTATGCAGATTGTGTGTCCACGTGTCAGAGCACAAAACAACTTTCTGTACCTTCCTCCCCTGTCTAAGTGTAGAAATCTCTAAGTGGCTTGCTTTAGTTTGACTGTTCAAAAAACGTTTTGCAACTGAAAGAGGACATTAGAAGCACTGGGGATGAATGGTGTACTTCAAAATGGTGTCTACAAAAGAGGTTCTAGATGTCGGGTTCCACAAGCAAAGGTGTCTCTTCCTCGTGGTGGAGTCTGCAGGGCGATCCACCACATACAGCTTCAGATCTGCTCAACAAATGCCAGTGAGGGCTATGCTGGGGCAGCGGGTAGCCAGGGTGTTGCTCCTAGCCTGCAGCTGCTATCAAAAAGGCCAGTTGTTCCTTTCAAAACTTAGCAGCAAGACCTGAGTGATTCCGGCCAACTTTAATAGTTCTGGGTACAACTGATATACCAGCTATCATCTTTACACACGAAAGGATTGATTCCTGACTCATTTCATCAGCTTTAGCATGTGATCAAAATCAACACTATCATCTGTATAGAGCCATCCTTACTAATAATCAGTACTAAGTACATTGTGAGATCCACAGTTGACCACACACACACATATATCCATATACACTCATATACACATACAAACATGGGCATAATATATACATATAAAGACATACACATGAATACACACACACACACACACACACACATATACATGCAAACACACATATATACCTATATCCATGGATTCTGTATCCATGAATTCAACCAACCACTGGTCAAAAATACTTGAGAACATACAGAGTCTATAGTAAAGATTTTTAAAAATATTTTTATTTAAGTGTATATGTGTATGTCACTGTGTGAATATATACCAACTGGGTACATTCCCACAGAGCCTGAAGACAGCAGCAGATCCCCAGGAGCTGGACTTACACAGTTGGGAGCCTACTGACGTGGGTGCTGGGCACTACTAAACTCAGATCCTCTACAGCAGCAATATGTGCTCTTCACCGCTGCAGATTTCCTTCTTGTCCTTATCCCCTCCACATCACAGTACAACTGTTTATATTGCATTGGATGTAAATAATCCAGAGATGACTTAAACCACAAGAGGATATGCATAATTTATATGCAAATTATATGACAATTATATGCAGGTATGTAAGATATGTGAGCATCTGGTCACTTGGGAGGTATTTGAAAGAATATCTGTGATAGATGGATAGATAGATAGATAGATAGATAGATAGATAGATAGATAGATAGATAGATATTACATATATACATATATGTACATGTATATACACATATACAAAGAGACAACATAGAGATACATTTTTACATAAAGTTAATTATGCTTTATGTTTTATATGGTAATAGTCTTATACTTTATACATAAAAATGCATTTCAACATACCTATTTCCAGTTGCAACACTGAAGCACGCATTTTAATGTCGTGTGACGTCTATGCACACACACACACACAGGTACTGCAGATATTTTTGCAAGATACAGGGGAAATCTTTCACGGAAGCCTTGGAAGAGCAGGAAGTATTCTTGAGACCTGGAAAATGACCCATTTCTATTTTACTTCACTCATAAGTTATTGGTTTTTACTTTTATAACAACAAAGTAGTTGTATAATATTTGGTTATATGAAACAAACATTATCAGCCCACATCTCCTCCAAGATGAGATCCATGGTACAGGCTGCACTCCATTCGTTCAAGTTACAATAGTTTTTGTCCCTCACATCTGCACATGCCGTTCCACATGACCTCTATGTTCAGCTCTTAGCTGATGAGATGGGTATGGTGTTTTCCAGCTATTCACTGATAACCCATGAATGGCTGAAATCCAGCGTGCTCACTGCTGCACAGGATGTGTGACAACAGCAACTGGCTCCCCGGGGTAAGGGGAAACTGAGACACTGAGGAAAGGTGGGGGTTTTCACAGCGAGGGGTCTGGTCAGTACCTGTAGTATGCAAAAACAAGCTTGAAAATGCACCAGACATTCAGGAAGTTGTAAGTCCCCGGATTTGGCTTAAGTAGACGGAGAAGACAAAGCGACCAAGACCAATCTGCAAAGGTCAGGAGGGGTCTGGCTGCACAGAACAGTGTGCTGTTCTCTGTCCAATCGCAAACAAGGTGCTAGGGAAACAGAATTTCATTTTATTTTTAAAGACATTTAAAAAAATGTTTGTAATTATTTTTTACCTTTAAAAAATTAATAATTTACTTGTAATAATTACCTTTATCATATGTATGCATATGCCTGTGTGTGTGTGTGTTCTCAGCCGCAAGATAAGATCTTCATACTTACTTTACCCACTAAGCTATTTCTCAGCCATAAGAACCTTTTCCACTTATCTTTTACTACAAAGTAGAATTTTCTGTTTATCTTCCTATTTTGATAAAATAATTTACTTCATGAATATAGCATAAAATATAGAAGTAAATCAAATTTTTTGTTTTGTTTTTTTAACTCAAAGTCCCGTGTTTGATAAATGGATGAAAACTCTGGATTTTTCTCCTATAAAAATATAAATATATAGGGCTCTCAAGATGGCTCTGTAAGTAAGCAAGGGTGCTTGTCAAACATGACAAACAGTCCAAGTCCCATCTCTAAGACTCATATCACGGAGAGACCTGACTCCCACAAATTGTCCCCTGAACGCTCCCCCCACCCCATGCTGTGGCATATGATAAATGTAAAAGTTAAGTTCAATGTAGATATAAAATACTACATATAATTCCAGGAAGTTCACAGGACTCATTTTTTTAAAAATCCCTGAATTTAAAGGTTGTAGAAGCAATTAATTGGCAGTTTTGTTTTGACAGATTTGGGTTTTTTTGTTTTTTTTTTAAAGAAGGAAATTATGTACAACACCATGGGGACTTACCTAGAACCTATTGAGTTCTAAAGAACCAGTTCAAAGTCTCATTTAGTATCAAACTCTGAGCACACCTCTCAAATGCCATGCATGGTGCTGAAGTCCTCCTAATTATAAGAAATCTATGGCAGTCAAATGTGTGAGGCTGAACCTAGGTCATCGACTATGTTAGGATACACAAACAGGAAGTAAAAGGAAAGCCAACTGGTAAAACTTGGTGAAAAACAATCCCATCAGAGATCCAATGGCAAACCCTTTCCAGAGTGACCACATTTAATTACCAGAGTGAACCCAAGCCATGTATGGAGAGGTGTCCAATTCTAAGACACAGAGCCATGTTTCTTCAGCTCCATTCTAAGGTATAACACATGACTTTCCTCCGCGAAGAGCTGTAGCCTCAGCGCCATCTTTGTTATGGGCAGACCCCAGTTCACTGCCTCTAGGACTACAGCCTGTCGAAGTCACTTAGCAATTGAGATAAGGTTTTCACTATATCCTGCCTTGGTAAATAATGATTTCTAAACAGTAAAAAGTTAAAGATCACCACCTTAAATATGTGTTTAGCCTTGTTTTTGCTACTGTCACTAAGTTACAGTGTGCTTTATTTGCTAGATACATCCAGGGCAAGTAATTAAACAAACACAGGTTGTCTAACTCAGATATGCTTAATAGACTAGCTCTCAATCTTGTCAAGAATCTGCTAAATGTAACGTTTAATGTTTAAGCTTATGACAGACAGAGACTCCCGAAGCCTAACAGTGACAACCCCAAGGTCTCTGAGAAGATAATGGAACAGTGACAAGACTGCCTGGATTGTGATATGATCACCACTGAGAAACACTGGTCCTTTGCCGTGCCCACTGCCAGGGTTTGGCCTAACTGTGGACAAACAGAAGACACCCAGAAGTTAAATGTCTCATATTGCCTAAGTCAAGGTAGGTCATTTCTTTTGTACATACCTACTCCACAGGGAAAAGATTTTCGTCTTCTGGGCTTGACAGCCACACTGACTCTGCCCAAGTTGCGACGGAGACCACAGGGACCTGGGAACTGTTTTGCTAGTGGACCATAGACCAAATTCTGCCATTTTAATTAATACATGACTCCTAGATTATAATTTATTCTTTCCCGATTTCTAACTACATTAACAGCTAAGCTAACTGTAGCTTGATAGCTGGAAAACAGACCTCGCTCCTCATCCCAAGGTAACCCACCACCTTATCAGCTTATTAATTAGTTATCTAGTTAAGACTACCAGATCTCTTATCAAAAGACAGACAGGTTTGCCTTGCTCACAGACTTCACGATAAAGGATACACAAGTTCAGATGTAAGCTTTCACAGACGTTACCTTCTGTTTCTTCCTTATCTAAAGTCAGTTTCCAGTGACTAAAGGCTTCATATTTCCTCTCCTTGCTATGCCAGTGTCCTAATATGAACCAATAGAGTTCTTATAAAATAGCCTAGCCCTAATGAAACTATACAATATACTATACAATATACTTTCATAATCACAAGTTCAGTTTCCTTTGGTTATCTTTTAACTATAGACTTAAGGTATTTCTCATGCTAAATCTATATGATCATCTATCATATTCACAAGGTCAAGGTTTTGTGTTTCCTTTGTCTTTTAAATGTAAACTTAAAAATGTTTCTCACTATGCTATTCAGTCTCCTAGACAGAAGGAAAAAGACTTTCTTACTCCTTCTGCTCCACAAAATCGTTTTTTGTCTTCCCTAAGTTTGCCTTAAAGACTGTTCGCGTTGTTAATGTATCTCTTTTGTAAACTTATAACCTATAGGAAACCCACTCAGATCTACCTCTCACGGACCAAATAGACTCCGTCCAGGTAAGTACACCTGCCCATCAACAGCCCAAGTTCCCACTTGCTACCTTTTCCAGAGGGAGGGATGCCTCCCCTGTGCCCCGGGATTGGGACTCCCCTCATCCCCAACCACCAAGACCTTAGGGCTGCAAATGTATACCTAAAAAAATTTTTTTTCTCCCAAAGGTACTTAACTTTATTCTCTACCTCTAACCTGTGTGTGTGTGTGTGTGTGTGTGTGTGTGTGTGTGTGTGTGTGTGTGTTTTAGCATCTTGCCAAGTCCAGGTGTTTGCTCAAAATCTATATAGGCCAGCTCCAGAGAGGTGACCCACAGATGCTCCAATCTATTCCCACAGACACAGGTGCTTCTACTGGATCTGCTCCCTCCTACCCACAGATGGTTCCACAGACCCTGGGCAGCAAGGAAACAGCCAACTCTCCTAAAAACGGACCAACATCCCCTTACCCTGTTTCCTTTTGGGTTTCCCAGAGGCATGTCACCCCAAAGTCAGCAGGAAGTAACTAAAGATCATGACAACCCTATTCCTGCTTCATCATCACCTCTTTCTAATTTTTCCTTTTTTAAATGAAACCAAAATAGAGGAATGTTGGTATTCCTTCTAGGTACCACACACCATAGTTACCTGGCAACAGCTAGGTATGTCTGGCTCACTATAAAGGGGCCTGCTTGCGCTCTCTCTCTCTCTCTCTCTCTCTCTCTCTCTCTCTCTCCTCTCTCCTCTCTCCTCTCTCCTCTCTCCTCTCCCCTCTCCCCTCTCCCCTCTCCCCTCTCTCTTTCTCTCTCTGCCTTTCTCTGTCTCTACTCCCTCCTCAACTCCCCCCCCCATGCCATAAATAGACTATTTCATACTATACCCATCATATGGCAGGTACCTCAGAGGAAAGAGATGTCTTAGCATGGGCCCCCTTCCACCTCACCATACTGCACCTCTACCAAATATATCCCTGGCTTCCTTTTCTTTTTATAAAACACAAGTTGTTTTGTTTGTTTGTGGGTTTTGTTGTTGCTGTTGTTTGGGTTTTGTTTTTGTTTTTTAATTTCCCTTGATGCTCAAACAACACAAAGCTCAGAAACCGCCACTGGCAGGAAGAAGGCTACAGAAGGCAGCTGGTGGTCCTGGTTTCCCAACAGGACTCTGAAGCCAGGCCTCAACTGACTATCGTGGGCCAAGTCACCACTGAGAGGAGGTCACAACAAACTGAGAGAGACCAGATCAGATAACTCAGTCTCAGATCTCAGAACAGGCAGGCTCCCAGGCAGCCAGATCTCAGAGGACGCAAGCTACTCTGGTGCCTAGCTGCCCATCTCTTCACCGTCGTACCTCAGAGCCTAGGAAAGCTCTCCAAGGGAGAAATCCTGAAGGCTGGCATGCATCAAAGACAGAATCACCCAGAGCAACTGCCAGAACTAGCTGTGGTTGTCATTTGTCTTGTATTTAAACAGACTGAGACTGAAACTACAGGGATACGGTCTGAGTGGTTAATCCTTCGTCCGTGTGTCTAAACCTCCTGAGTTCCAACAGAACCTGGGCCCAGAGGATGGCAGCATCTGTGATACAGAGCTGAAGCAACTGCATGTTCTGGGCATGTAAGTGTAGACCTCTGTTACATGATTCTGCCACCAATGAGGAATTTAATGCTTTCTTTGCAAAATTAGAAAAACTAATTGGCAAGGCTTATAATTTCAAATATACTAAGTGTCTTTATACATGTTTAATAAATGACTGAGTTTTCCATAGTCTGTGTCTGTGTGTGGTATACACATGTGTATAACATTATGATTTCTAGTTCCTCTTTTTCTTACATTTCCTGTGTGCTGAACTGGGGGTATTTGGTTTTTTGAATGATGTAATGGGTTAACAAGATAATGTATCAGGAAGGAAATCTTTTAAGGTCCAAGGACCTCAACACTACCTTTTGTTTCGGTTTGATTAAACGGATGGAATTCCACGCAGTGGAAAGTTGTGCAGGTGGCTGCCCGGGAGCTCACACACCCTCCATGGGCAGTGATGGGAAGGCTCTGCGTGAAAGTGGCCGATGGTTCCTGGCATCTTACTCTTTACCTGCACTTCCCTGTTGCCCTGAATCTTGACGTTCACGATCCAGCTTCTGTAACAATAAGAAAAAGTGATGTTTTCACTTTTGAAATTCTAAGCCTTCTAATCATCAGAGAAAGGAGTGGGTGACTGCCTAGAAAAGCGACTCATACATTCCTTTGAAAGCAATTATTTCGTGAACTTCTAGGGGCCATTGGGGCCTCCAATAACTGTGAGGAGGGTTTCTTTTCTGAATAAAGATGACTACAAGTCGTGATCGGGGTTATTCTTCACTTTGTACATTGACACTAGGAAGATGAAAACCATCAACCAAAACTTCAAGTGTAATATTTTGGAAAGATTGGCATGACCCAATTCCGGTTAAATGGAAATTTTTCTAATTAAAGATAAATATATTTTGAAATGACAGAATGCTTAGATGACAGTTTCCAATCAATTGTAATATTGAAATGAGAATTAATTAAAAAACGATAAGTTGTAAATTTAACATCCACTTTTAAAAAGAGGCACATGCCTTACTGATTTGACAAGATTTTTTTTTTTTTCCTGACGAGTTGCTTTTTGAAAATACACAGAACTGGAGAGGCTATCATCACTACCATGAGTATCTTAACATCACAGTAAGTTTGGGTGCATTTCTCAAGTAGAAGACAACCCAGCTTACTGGACAGGACTCTGGCTATGTGCTAATGAATATTTGAGGTGTAATTCACTTGTCAATGAGACAGAGGACGATCACAGAAGAGCTTCCACCACCCAATAAGAGGAAGAATGTCAGTTTCCTGCTTTTAGCATATGTCATGAATGTACACTGGGTTTTTCTTTGTCTTCTCTCCTTGGGAGGGGGAGAGTGATTTGTAGCCACAGAATCACTGGCTAGGTCACTCCATGCGTGTCACCCACATTGAGTACTCTAACAAATGTGGCTGAGAGTCAACAGTAAATAGTCACAGAATAACCACTGCCAAACCTCAGGTCAGACGCCCCACGTGGACAATTTTACCCCAAAGCACCATGCAGAATAAACTTCACCTCCGAGTAGGCGGTGTTTAAGAAACATGGATGCTTAGGATGGGGGTGTCACACAAAGACGTGAGCTAAACGTGCAGACTCTGAGGATGTGTCATCTGAGGATGACACCCTGGGTTTCCATCCCAGCTGGCTCAAGTCTCCTGGCTCTCTTTGACTGCCTTCTCGGGCAGGAGATGTGAGCTAGCAGGGATAAGCCCCTGGAAGGACTGAGAAAGAGAACTGGGTGCCAAGCTCTTGCCTGTTTTTAGGAGGAGTTCTTAGCCCCCTTCCCAAGCATTTCTACTAAAACATGTTAATGCAATGTGCAGGCAGATCAAATTCTCTAACAGAAACATCTAATTTACATGAGCACTGGAGACAGCCTTGGCCTTCGAGAAGACTAGGTGCTCCAACTGGGCCTGCTCTCCCTTTCTCACCCACTCCCAGCAATCACTGTTCAGATGGCCCAGGCAGAGCCCCCAAGAGACTACACTCGTCCCAGCCAGAGAAACCCAAGTGTTTTTAATCCTCTCTAGAGCAATTCAAAAATAACCTAATTCTTCTCATCTGTGACTTAACTTCCCCATGTTCTATAATTTCATAATTCTTAATAATATAATGGTGACAGGGTGCAGTGACAGCTGCCAATCCAACAATGGCTTGCTCTACACTATCCAGGCTCCTTCCCGCAATTCAGGGAAGCTGTACTTTTCTCTCTCTCTCTCTCTCTCTCTCTCTCTCTCTCTCTCTCTCTCTCTCTCCACAGAATTTTGCACATACCCTTACCGCTGTCCTAGAACTCACAATGTAAGGTGGCCTAGCCTTGAATTCACAGAGATCTTCTACCCCAGCTCTGCCTCCCTAATACTGATAATAAAGGCAGCACTGCACACCCAACTCACACGTCTTTCTTGATAGCAAAAGCTAACTCTTCCAAGGCAAAGTTCTTGAAGAGCTGGGCCTGTCCTAGAAGCAAGTCACCAGGGTGATGTGGGTGTGCAGACCAGAGCTCTGTTCTCTGCAGTTCAGAGTCAACGCCTGCAAGCTTACGGAGGCCAACTGCTGACCTCCACTCTATGTGCTGAGTTCTTAATGATTTCAGACTCATTGTGAGCTTTCCTTCCACACCCTTGCCAGAGGCTGACCCAATTCTTGGCCTTTTTTTTTTTTTTTTTTTTTTCCCAAAAGGATTCTATAGTTGTTCTCCTAAGATCTCCTGAACAAAGCCCTTGTGATGTCTTCTTGGCCCTCTCTTATTTTCCCCAACAAACACTCTATGAATTCTGTGGCTGCCACACTCCAAGTCCCTCCCTTACAGGTACAGCATCAGTGTTTCAAGGCTTTTCACATAAAATGCTCTGCTGCCCTGCTCATGGAGAGAGATGTTACTGTGGCTAACAAGGGCCAGGGACAACAAAAGCTTTGCTCAAACACACAAGTCTATGGAAAATGCTTCTCTTTCAATGTTTCTCGGCCTCATTTGATTATCAGCTTTTAGCCAATTCATTAGATGCTGGTTGCTGAGGAACATTAAGGACTTGAAAAGTTAAAGGACTGATTCACTGCCGTTACTCAGAAAGCTTCCCACCAGAGGAGATTCACTTTAGGAAGTTTAAGTAAGTCTGAAATAGACTGTGTGCACATTATAGGCAGTGAGAGAGGACGAGACGGGGAAAGAACTTTGTGGTTGCTTTTCTTTCAACAGAAGATCTTCTTACTAGAAAAGGGCCTGACTAACCCTGATTCATCCTGGGCAGATACCACTTTTTGTTTTAGTTTTTTTTTCTTGAGGACCTAGTGTTCATTTTAACAATTTTTTTTTTCTGTCTCCATCTTCTACTGCTTTTTCTGATTTTTTTTTTTTTTTCTTTTCTGCCCCGTCTTCCTCCTCTGGTTTCCTTCATTGGATAGGGCATTAACGTTAGTTTCAACTTCTCACAGGTTGCACTGCAAAATTAAATCCGTCAGAATGGACTTTGTGTTTTGCTTAGTTTTCTTTCTCTCCTTGTCAACAAATGCTAGGCTGCTGGCTCCCCTGGGGGGAGAGAGAACTATCAGGATGGGTTGGTTGTCTGTGAAGAGTGAGGGGATGGAAGAAGGCCAGGGAGTGGACCAGTGCAATCCTGCTTATGCTTACTCTCCTCCCTGAAATTGGTAGCAGTGACAACTAAGACAAAGAGGGGGGTCAGGAGTCATGCTCAAGAGAAGGGTGTTCAGCTCCACAAACATCCGGGTCTCTGCTAGGGACTGGTCCTACATGCTGTGTTGGAGAATACAGAAATTAATAGACTTGGTCAAGGAGCTCAAATTTCATTCAATAAGGGTGGAGAAGCAGACATCATTGTCTCCTTCCTGATTCTATAGGATGTGTCTTCAGCTTTCCCATTTACTATAATGCTAGCTGTAGTTTGTTATACACACCCTTCCTTATGTTGAGGTATATTCCTTCCAGTCCTAGTTTCATCTGAGATTTAGCATACATAGAGATGACCACAGGACTTTGACAAAGCTCATCAATCGTTGATGGATGTCCAATCAGTGAATTCCTTTGGTAGCTGACGCTTGTCCTTCCCTCTGTGAAACTTGCTCACTGATGCTCCCTGTGTCTGAGCATAGCTCTTGGCATTTCTGCTCCCAAATTTAAGTCCAGGTAAGACCTGAGTTTGATCACTAATTCCCATATTAAAAGCCAGCATGGTAGTGCACATTCAGAATCTTAGCCCTGATGGAGCAGAGGTGGATTCCTGGGCTCCCTGGCCAGCTAGTTTAGGGTAGTTGGTAAGCTCTAAGTTCCAGGAAAACACTACATTCAAAGGAAGATGACTACCCAACACTTGAGGTTGACCTTTGACCTACACACACACACACACACACACACACAGTGAGGGGTGGGGGGGTAGGGGTGGGGGTGGAGGTGGGGGATAAAATATACAAAGCACCAGGAAGTTTCTAAGCTTAGATTTCTTCACTAGAACCTTTGAAGTTTTTATCCACCCTAAAGAAGTGAGGCTTCTGCTAAGAGGATGGTGCAGCCTGAGTGTGGTTCGATACTGCTGGATTCCATAGACACTGCTGCTACAGACTGTGCATGCATCGTGTTTTCGGTCCCTCTCTTTTTGGCTTGTTGGATCAGTTACTTGGATATAGGAAGGTAGAGTCACAGATTTGAAGCAGGGATGAGTGGACCGCCCGCGGCCACACTCGAACCGGGTCTGTCCTGAAAGGCGAACTGGGGCTGTAAGGGGAAAAGACGGCGAGAAAGAACAGGGCTAAGACAAGAAATCCTGATCAAAGCCCACAAGTTTAATAAAGTTCGGAGTTTATAACGCAGGGGGAGACCATCCCCCCCCCCCCCATTCCGGTAGGCGGATCTTCAGGAAGGCGGCTCTGGAGAATCTCAGGAGCTTATCAGCAGGGAGTGGCGACTGCCCTGAAAGGCCACTGTTTTGAAGAACAGTGGCAGGTGCAACAATAGAGCCGGCTGGGCAGATGGGAAGGTACAATCCCAGGTGGCCCTGCGCTTGGCAGCAGCAGAGGTCTGCGAAAGCCAGCTTCCAGGCTGAAGGGAGCCCACACTGGGATATGGCAGATCGGAGGTAATTACACCGGACTTTTTTTTTTTTTTTAACTTTTACTCATTTTAATTTATTTTTCAATGTTTTTCACATATTTTGATATGCCCTCATGAATACTTGTCAACTTGAAGGGCAATGGAGGTAGACTTCTCTGCACAGCGTGGTTTGGCACAAGGCATCGTGAAGTGTGATGGCTTCGTAACTTACCACTTTTTATGCTGGGGAAGTTGGCTGGTCTCCTTTTGCTCCCAATTCCTCCTTGCAGGAGAATGGTAGGCCCTACCTAAGAGGAGGGGTGGGCACTGCCTTATTGCTATTAATGTCATTTCGTTTTAAATTAGGGCGGTGCCCCTGAGGACGACTTGAGCTGAGGCTTGAGAGTAGATTTTATGCTGGAACCATGCCTGCTGCATTAACTCATTGCTTCTAAACTCATCCTTGGGCATATTGAGAACACAGCCGGAAACTGATAGATTCTTTCCCAGAATAACACTGATTACCTGTAGTCCAGTCCCAAGAATCCTTACTCCAGTCTAAAGCCCCACCATATTCTTTCCTGTCTTCCTTTCTGTCGGCCGTCTGGCTTTTCGAACTCGGACCAGCATGGTTCATTCCGTGGATCCTACAGCACTCTAGAACTTCTGTAATCCCTAGGTCTCCTCTTTCTCTCATTCCTCCTGAGAGACCAGACCAACTCCATCTTGGGTTCAGGCTCCATCTTAGAGAATCTGACCTAAGGTTGAACTCAAATTAACCAGCAGATCTGGTCTCCGGGTCACTCTCTAACAACCAACAATCAAGGGGAAAGCAGAAGTTATAGCTGTACCTAAAGATTATGATATACCTACTTGTGAAAATGTATGGTTTGGCTCCCAACGCCAGCCAATCATTTGAAAGGGAACAAATTCCATAGTATCTCCCCCCATCAGATGTGCGCTAAGCTGGACACCCCCTTGCTTGTTTGCTTGCCTCTGTAAATGCTTGCTTGAAACTGGGATCATCTTAATGATGGTGTGGCCCAAGCTTGAGCTTGAATAAAGACCCTTGTGGAATTGCATCAGGATCGGCTCCTTGGTGGTCTTTTGGGGCTGGCAAAATGGGCCCAGCACTCCCACATGCCCGCTCAGGAGAACCACATGGCCAGTTATGCCAAAGAAGTACCCACACTTAAGTGTGCTGATTTTCTATTACATTACTGTGAACAAACAACTCACAGAAACAACGAATCCTCCTCTGAGGAGGAATGATTTATTTGGCTCAGTTTGAGGGGATTTTTGTCATCCCAGTGGGAGGTTCATCAAGATGAACCCATTCCATCCATGACAGTAGAAATAGGAGGCACTGGACGTTCACATGACATTGGACCAGGAATGGACGTTACCTCCAGAGGCCCTTCCTAAGACATCTACTACTTCCAGTTAGGCCTACCTCTGAAAGCCCCACGGCCTTCCAAATAATCATGTAAGCCACAGACCAAGTACACAAAACATGTGCCTGTGGGAAGCATTCCAGGTACAAAGCGAAGCAATGGAGTTGGATGGTCTCTTTTATGAATTAGCTGAGGGGATGGTGGGGAATGGTGGTACATTCTTGCCATCCCAACACTTTGAAGGCAGGTGGAGTCTTTCTGGTGAGTCAGCCTAGCCTACACCAGAGCTTCAGGCCAAAAGGAAGAACTTACCTAAGCCAACCAACCAACCAGATAGTTTAGGTGTCTCCTGAGAAGCAACGCCCAGGGAGGTGATCTCTGGCATCAACACACATGCACCCGCATGAACAACCTCTCCTGTGAATACACACACACACACACACACACTCACACACACTCACACACACACACTCACACACACACACTCACACATACACACACACACACACACACACACGAGCACCTTGTAAGGAGGGATGGTTTACTTTAGTTCACAGTTTCAAAGTCAGTCCGTAGTGTTTCTCATTGCTTTGAGCTGTTGGCTGCACGATACATCAGGGTGGGAGCACACAGCAAAGGAAGACTGTTTATATCACGGAGGCTAGAAAGCAAAAGAGCCAAAGTCCTAACTGCCCGTCAAGGACAGGCCCCAGCGACCTAATGTTCCACAACCTACCTCTGAGAGGGCCTACCACAGTAACGCTGAGAAAGAGATCAAGTCTACAAGACATGAGTCTTCGAGAGATATTTAAGATACAAACTTGACCAAAAAAAAAAATTAACATTCTAGAATTATGAGCTCTCGCTCTCTCTCTTTCTCCATATATATACACACATCACACATATGTGTGTATACATATGCATGTAAATATGTGTATATACATGCATACATATAATCGAGGATCACAATTCAATACATTGAGTATGATTTTGGAAAATTAGAACACAGGGTTAGAAAACTGTAGGGATGTAGAGAAAAGGGACCCTTGTATGGCTAGTCCCCTTCTGTCCTTTTTGTCTTGGAGAGAAAAAGGACTTTATGCAAGATGGTTTGCAAAAGCTGTGGCAGTAATTCCAATTCCTCTCTGTCCAGGACTTTGACAACCTGATTCCAGCAATGAAGCCATTTCTCCAGCTGGCTGACATTGTCACCTAACTTCCCCCAAAGAATTCTGTGCAGTATGAGCCACAATTGGCCGACTTCTGGGCATTTAATGGCCCTGTAGCTTCTGCTTCCCTCCCCTCCCACCATGGAAGGAAGCCCAGACGAGGCTCTCAATGGAAGACTGTCTGAGAGAAATACACGGACAACAGTTCCAACAAACCACCGAACTGCAGATGGTTGCAGGCAAAGGTATGAGCCAAATAAAACCAGAAGTACTACCAAGTGGGCCCGTGGCAGACTACAGACCCACGGAACTGTGAACAGGTGAAATCTGATTATGTGAAACCACTGAATTTTCAGGTGGTTTTAAAACAGCAATAGTGCTACAGACTTAATCTGATTATCAAGTCTCTCGAAATTGCAGGTCCTTCCCAAGCCCTGTACCTGGCTCCTCTCTGCAGGAAGGGGCCCACTTACTTTTCTTCCTCCTCTGGATCATAACCTTTCAGGGCATCATGTTTAGGTAGTGATCCATGAAGCTATTTCTCAGAGACCAAAGGACTGAATCAAGATCAAATAAGCCAGGGCCAAATCCAACCATCATCTTCGAAGGAAATAACTCCCAGGAATCAGTTTGAAAAATAATACGAAAATTTCAAGTAATATAATTTTAATTTTAGCAGCAATTGAAAGGAAAAGTTTTGGATCAGGATCCTAAGGCTAAGGTCTCAGACCAAATTCTTGGTACAAAGGGGATGTATTTGCCCCAGGGCGACAGAGGGCAGGGATAAGGGACAAAGACAGGAACAGAGGGAGAAGGATTGGGGATATTTGTCCCAAAGATAAGGAGGAGACAGATGTGCCTGTAGATGTCCCTGCCTCTAGATAAGGAGGAGACAGATGTGGCACATTCTAAAGTAGAATTTTTATAGGACACCTAGTGTCTGTAAGTGGGATTTGGTCTTGACTCCCAACAGCAGCTGCTGCTTGGAGAAGCTGTGTGAAGAGTCTACAATGATCTGCGTGAGAATCTAAGGTGTTTATTTTTCTCACCCTCTCTTCCACTGGCTTGTCTTCATCATCAATATACCTCAGAGAGAATATACTTTGTGGGGAAGAAATATAATTTTTCCAGATGTCTTGGAAATTCATTAGTTGGACAGATCCCTACAACAAAAGAATTAGAGGAAGAGCAATCTAGTGTATTGACCCCAGACAGCACAGGCCATGGAGGTGACGGGAAGGAACATGTAAGGCAGTGGCTTGGCAGGCACTCTGGTGGACAAGGGCTCATGGGAATGCTGCTCCTCAGAGGACCTGAGTCTGCCCCACACCAGGCAGCTGCCAATTGTTCTGAACTCTAGCCCCAGGAATCTTCAGGACATCTTCTGGCCCCTGCAGGTACCCATATATGTATAGCATACAACTGTGAATACACACATACATATAAAAAAAAATTAATGGAATTTAAAAAAAAAAAAAACAACAAACCCTGGCACACAAGTTGTAGAGATATTAAGGACATTGCTTTCAGAGGCAATGAAGTGTGAATAGGTCTGTTTGCAGAGGCCCTCCTTGCAGCATCTGAGCTCAGCTGTCCCCTGCTGCTGCAGTCTGGACTCAGCTGTCCCCAGAGGGCAAATCGGGCGGACTTTGGGTACCATCTGCTGCATCCTGGCTGCTTTTAACTCAGATTTGTCTCTAAACCAAAAAGGCGCCTTCTGCAGGCTCAGCTTCCTTTACTTTGGTGCCTGAGCCCACTGGAGAGTCCTACTTCGAATACAGCACTGCTGTAATGTTGCTACAGACCACCATGAGATAGACACATAGAAGATGCCTCCATGAGATTAGGCTGGAGGCAAGCCTGTAGCATTTTCTTTGTGACTGATGGGGGAGGGCTCGGCCTGTGGTGGGTGGTGCCATGCCTGGGCTGGTGGTCCTGGGTCCAATAAGAAAGCAGGCTGAGCAAGCCATGGGCAACAAGCCAGTAAGCAGCGCCCCTCCGTGGCCTCTGCTTCATCTCCTGCCTCCAGGATCCTGCCCTGCTTGAGTTCCTATCCTATCTGCTTTTGATGCTGAACTGTGAGTAAAGTAAACCCTTTCCTCCCCAAGTTTGTCCTTGTGCTGTATCACCACAGCAAGAATAACCCGGAGATAGACTGTATGTGTGAATGGACTTGTGCATTCGCACATGTGAAGGAGGCAGGCTGTAAGCAGAAGTCATGGAGACCACCCTTGCTTACCAGTAACTTAGTATGAAGAGCCAGGGAACTACTCTACAGATCCTACAGATGGAAAACATGGATGATTCTGCTACTTATTCGAGAGCATACACAGCAGATTCTGGGAGATGGTTTGTGACCATGGTAGTGGATGCAGCACTGTAGTGGTCATAGTCTCAGGCTAGCCCGTTCTCTTTCTGATAGTTGTTCTTCAGAATAACAGTAGGGTGCACAAGGTCCTCAGCACCCTGAGACAGAGAGACAGTGGGTGGAACAGCTGAGCTCTTCCTACCTTCCCCTCCAACCATCTAGAGAAGGTGTCAGCCCAGCCAATTATGTGGCCTCTAGGAATATAATCTCAGGCACATCTAAGACCCCCGCTACCCGGGCAGTTTCTGTGAGTCTTGGAGACCAGTTCTCAGGGAATCTGGGTTTCTGTTGCCCATTGCTGTCGAGCTCTAAGTGTAAGCTCATTTAGTGACTCTCATTGCATGTGTGAGTTCTGCACACTGTGCTCAGACAAGCTGGTGACCATTGCTCAGGAAGCTGACTTACAGTGGGGTGTTATAAACTAGCGATGGTGCCGAGACAGACTAAGTTACGGAGCAGAGGGAAAAACTGAATGTGGTGTGTGTGTGTGTGTGTGTGTGTGTGTGTGTGTGTGTGTGTTCGTTTGTATATGTATGACTTAATTTCTTTTCTATTAGACTTTAATCTGTAGACTTTAAGGCAATGAAAAAGAAGGTCTACATAATTATACTTCTATATGTTCATTGAATGAAAAATTGAACTTTATCTAACCAAAAGACTTTATGTAACCCAAAGAGCTTTGAGTGTATTCAGGTTAAAAAAAATACCTTCTTTGAAAGTGTGAAAACTCAAATGATGGCTATGTATACATAGCTGACAACTTTGAGGGTAAGTATTCTGCTCTTTAGATTTTTATCTAAACCCAGTTCAGTTTAGAAATCAGCTTCAAACCTTTTTTTTTATTTAAATTTGTTTATTCTTACTTGGATGGTTCCTTTTTAACTCAAAGGGTGTTCTTGATGGCAAAACATAAAAACAATCACATTTCTCTGTTTCGGTCTTTCTCTTCTTTCATCCTTGTCATTTCTGGAGACTGTTATGACTGGGCAGCACTGTGGAGGGTTTCTGGTAACTGTACACCTACACCCTGGGTCTCAGGAAGTAGAGCTCATACCTGGTGGCCCCGACAGCTTCCCACTTCATGAGTCACCTGAGAAGGCAGGACTGTCACTAATGTTGAAGATTCTGTCTCAAGTGGGCTTTTTGCAGCAATAACAAAATGTATGGATCCAAGGGAAGTATTTAAAATCCTGGCTTTACGTGCACACATGCACACACACAGTTACATCCGTGTAGGTGCACACATGCACAAAGGTAATTATAAGTAAGGCAAGGGGGTTGGAATGAAGGACGGGGTGAAAAAGATACTTAACAGAGATTAGCACTTCTGGCGTGAATGCCAGGTGACACTCATGTACCCATCTCATCACTGAAATACCCATGACTACTTCACAGATGTGAAAAGTGTGGCTCAGTCGTCAATAGCAGACTCAGCTCTGAAACAAGTGAAGCTATGAATAGAACAGGGTGTGACCATCCGGTTAGGGATGAGCAGATTTTCTTCCATTAATTAATTTATTCATTCACTTTACATCCTGATCACAGCCCCCCACCCCCTCTCTCCTTCCAGTCCTACCCTTGCAAACCCCTCTCCCTACTACCTCCTCCCTTTCTCCTCAGAGAAGGGGAAGCCCCCTTAGGTACCACCCGCCCTGGGACAATCAGTCCCAGCAGGTCTAAGGCCATCCTCTTCCACTGAGGCCCAGCCACCAATCCAGTTAGGGGAAGGGGACCCAATGGCAGGCAACTGAGTCAGAGACAGCCCACTCCAACTATTAGGGTACCCACAAGAAGACCAAGCTGCATATCTGCTGCAAATATGTAGGAGGCCTAGGTCCAGCCTTTGCTTGCTCTTTGGGTGGAGGTTCAGTCTCTGTGAGCCCCTGTGGGCCCAGGTTAGTTGACTCTGTCGATCTTCTTGTGGTGTCTTTGACCCCTCCGGCTTCTTCAGTCCTAACCTCCACTCTTCACAAGACTCCCCAAGCAATGCCTTGTTTGGCTGTGGGTCTCTGCCTCTGTTTCCATCCACTGTTGGATGAAGCCTCTCAGATGACAGCTGTGCTAGGTTCCTCGAGGCAAGCATAGCAGAGCATCATGAATAGTGCCAGGGGCTGGTTCTCTCGTGAATGAACTTATTTTTAAGGAGCACTTGTGTCTTAGTCAGGGTTTCTATTCCTGCACAAACGTCATGACCAAGAAGCAAGTTGGGGAGGAAAGGGTTTATTTGGCTTACATTTCCATACTGCTGTTGATCACCAAAGGATGCAGGACTGGAACTCAAGCAGGTCAGAAAGCAGGAGCTGATGCAGAAGCCATGGAGGGATGTTCTTTACTGGCTTGCTTCCCCTGGCTTGCTCAGTCCACTCTCTTATAGAACCCAAGACTACCAGCCCAGAGATGGCACCACCCACAAGGGAACCTCCCCCCTTGATCACTAATTGAGAAAATACCTTACAGCTGGATCTCATGGAGGCATTTCCCCAACTGAAGCTCCTTTCTCTGTGATAACTCCAGCTGTGTCAAGTTGACACAAAGCTATCCAGTACAACTTGTACCCTCTCTGTCACCATCAACTATTGAAATCGACCTCACCCTGACTGGACTACTTAGTTGTGCATACTTCTTGCCTTCTGTTTGAACCTTACTCTCATCTAGGATCCTGAAAATGGGAGGGTTGGAGCGGGGTGTGTGTGTGTGTGTGTGTGTGACAACAGGACACTAAGCCTCTGTGCTCCTCTTCCCAATTCACCACATGGAATAAATCTTGTTCTGTTTTCTCTAACAACTTTTCTTTTCACTTGGCCAGTTGAGGACAAGTAGCCGAATCTGGTTAGAGCTGTCAGGGCCCAGGCTCTTACCTGAACTCCAGTAACAAACGTAAGTTTTTCTTTGTTGCCATTGAGTTGCTTCGAATATCTCATACAAAAGCCAAACGCCAGCAAGTATCCCACACTTTAAAATCCTAGAGCTGCCATACCCTGGAGCCAAGCACATCCTCCCTCCCAGGCTAATGTAGCTAAGCTGCTCCTTCCGCCTATGCTACACTCCCACCCCACTTCCTCCCACCCATAGGACTGAGGGGGAAACTGGAACACCTTCCCTTACAAAGCCAATGGAAAGGAAAGCACTGCAGTTTCCAAAGACTAGGGTGCCTCCAAATGAGGAGACCAACATTTTCATCCCCATGGAAGAGATTTGCTTTCTGAATGGACATGCTGATTAGTCGCCATGAAATGCAAATGGGGGCAGATTTGGAGAGAGATGGCATCTCACGACATTCCAAGGTCAGTGTGCTTCATTTGTCATTTTAAAAACTGGAACATGTATTTTCACATACCTGTGGATTCAGCAGTTGAAAGATGAAGATGGGATGATGTTCTCAGATGCAGTCTGTAATGAATGGACTTGTGCAGAGGTAAGAAGTATTAGGAAGCCCTCCTGCTAAGATCAAGGTTGACCAGATAGCCCTGAGCTCAGTACAAAATGGTGGACTCCCTTTGTCAGGGGGGTGGACTTTTCTTCTCTGGGGATTCAGGACCCCACATGACTACCTGAGGAATGTCACAGAGTCTTGCACCTGAGATTCCTGGAATGCCTCCCCATGCTAATGAGGCATCTCAGTAGCCTTATGCCTTCAGCCTTTTCCCAACCTGGATATTCTCACCCGTTTCCCCCAAAACTATATAACCCTTGGTTCACCTTGAGTAAAGTGTACGAGTACAATCCCACTCCAAATAAAGAAGTATGCACAAGCTAAGATCATTTCAGAGAGCTGTTTCATTGAAGATCATTGGAGAAGGCCTTCACCTAAAAGAGCTGTAACACTAAGCGCCCTGAAGAAGACCCTCTCTCCCTGACCCCTGTACTCCCTCCCAACCAGACCAGAATCCTTAGAATAAATGGCCAAACTTCTCTAAGGAGAATCACTACCTACAAGTGCTTGACAGGAATAAGCCCCCATTTGCAAAGGATGCTGGAACCTCCTCACCAGCCTAATGTAGACAAGAATGGAAGCCGTGGTCAGTCAAGAAGTCTCTATGTGTCATTCCTACTTAATACAGCTAGAAGAGAAGAGGGACATACAAATTCCAGGCAACGCTCGGGCACTGGGACTCCTCAAAGCTGATCAGAAGGTGTCTTCATTTCTAACTACCTGCATCATGTTCCCACAGTTGGGCATCAATCCAACTTATCCTGACCTGATGAGGAAGTTCAAGCTTGTCCTATGTATTACGGTTCTGAGACAGACAGAGAAGGCTCACTGGGTCAAACTTTTAAAATCCACCCACTGCCAGGTCAGCTCGTCTTTAGCCAGTTGCACGCGTCCTAGCTCTCCAATCAGAGTAGACGGTGCTGATGTGGTGGGAAGCTAGCTTCTGCTGTGTGGACACAGCTCACCCTCCTTGCTATAGGAGAGCCTAAGTGTCCCAAAAGGGGCAGGGACAGGACAGGAGAGAGAACACAGCAAGATCTGATCCTTGCTTCATAATTCTGAACCCCAAGGCAGGAGGTCAGCCTAGCCTATACATTTTGCTTCAGAAAAATCAGGAGTGATGCTGGGTGTGGTGTTTCCTGCCTTTTAATCCCAGCTCTCAAGAGGCAGAGGCAGGCGGGTCTCTGAGTTCCAGGCCAACCTGGTCTACAAAAAGTGTTCTAGGACAACCAAGACTCCCAAAGAAATTGTGTCTTGAAAACAAAAACAATAGGTAGATAGGTAGATGGATGGATGGATGGATGGATGGATGGATGGATGGATGGATGGATGGACAGACAGACAACCAGGAGCAGTAGCAATGCTCGTGCCTAGCACGTAAGCAGCCCTGGATTTGATCTCCAGCATCACAGGAAGAAGACAGATTGGTGGAGGGTGAGAGACTGGTTATAACAGAAGTACTTTGTACATCACAGTAAACTCATCTTCACTGTCTTATAGGACTTGGAATGCAGTTTTATAAAGAAACTGTGAATAAATAGTCCCGTGTTAAACTGAGACTTTCTTATGACTATCAACAAACATTTGCAAACATTAGGAAAATTATTCAAACACTTTCACATTTGCCTAGGAAGTAAAACAACATGGAAAATCTGAAGTAGATGCAGGTGGTCTCAGGAATATGTGTACACACGTGTGCATACACGGACATACCAACGTGTACACTAAGCAAGCAGAACATAGAGGATGAGATCTATAAACATATGACTCCATTTTAGTAACTATAGTTGTTTCTTTTCTCATCCCCTTAACCAAATTCTTGATAAGAAGGAACTTGTATATGTTGGTGGGGAGAGGGTTGGGAGGTGAGGGATGTGGGGTGGGATGTAGGGTTGGGGTTGTGTGTGTGGGGTGTGGGGTGGGGTGGGGTGGTATGGGGGTAGGGTAGGGGTGGAGTAGGGTATGGGATGGGTGTAGGGGATGGGGAGTGAGATGAGTATAGGGTGTGGGTGGGGTGTGGGTGGGGTGTGGGTGTGCTTGGGAGTGTGGAGGGATGGGATGTTGGAGGATGAGGGTACAGATCATCATGGCCAGGAAGACACAGGGGCAGGAGCAGCTCACTGTCGTGACAGCAGGAATGTGACATGACGTCTCAACTTCCGGAAGCAGAGAAGGACAAGAGACAGGGCCCAGCTACAAACCTCAAGGTGGGTTCCCTGGAAAACTGTTTCCTCCAGGTAGACTGCACATCCAGAAGTACCACTGCTTCCCGGATCAGAGCCACCAGTTGGTGGCCAAGGGCGCAACACTTGAGCCTGTGGGGACAATTTGCTTCTGACATAACAGTGATTTAGCACTTAGGGAAAAATGGATCTACCCTCAAAGCCACAGAAATATAACTTTGAGGAAGAATTTTGGCTACTTAGAGGCATGCTTTTGGTCCATTTATGTAAGAAATTCCTTTTGAGATTTATTCAGTGTTTCTAGAAAATTATTGTAAACTGTGAGAAATGAAGTTTATTCTAAGTAGTAGCAAATAGAAACTAAAGTATGTGTTTAAAAAATCAACTGTGCTGTAATAATAAGCAGCTTCACTCTAACTGGGTAACTGCCTGGAATCTAACCTCCCCCTTGATAAAGGAAATAATGAAAGGCCTAGATTTTAGCTTCTTGGAAACTTCAAAATAAATGTCTTAGTCATGATCATAACAAAAATGTTGTCCCCGGTATGGTCAGGTGTTCTTCAAAGCTCTGCGATCCTTTTTTCTAGTGTCCGCTTACAGTAGAAACCAAGGTGCCATCTATAGCCAAACACGTGGATTTCTAAAACTGCTTCCATTTACCGACTTTCTTCTGAAGGTTGCAGAAGCCTAAATCTAAGTCTTTTGCCAGCGTTACACACATTTACCTGACAGTCTGGAACATCACCTGTCTTCCCCAATCAAGGGGGCATGGTAGTGCCAAACATGACGTCGAGCCATCCAGAAGAGCTTCGTTTGATTCTTTAAAAAGGTGCATTTGTGTTCGAGTATGACCAAAGTGCTCTGAACATCCAGTCAGTGCCAGCCAAGAAGAGATAGAGCTTCCGGTTAACAGGGACTGGAAGGCAGCTCGGCTTCCTGTGCAGCCTCCGATGCAGGACTCTTCCAGGTTACTCCCAGGAAGTGGCACAGTGCAACTTGGTGGCATTTGTTGTATCCTCATTAGGACCATACATACATGGATCACCCCAAACCAGCCTTACCTTTTCATTGGCAGATGATGAACCCCTTCCTGCTAAGCCAGGAAAAATATGTCACAATGAGTGTGAAGAAAAGGCACGATGGACTGGAAGGTAGAGGCAGGAAGAGGGAAAGCGGGGAAATGGATCCACTGTAAACACACAAGTGTAAAATTCCCTCCTAGGAACACGAAGCAACTGTCGGGTTTTTCTTTTTTTCTTCACATAAAGGTACTGTCGGGTACTTTTCCATTAAATTTTCAGTGGGCTTGACCTCCTCAAGAAAAGTTTCTGACTAAAAGGGGCTTTCCTCAACCGCTCCGTTTCTTCCCTGCCTGGTCCCACATGCATCAATGGTCCTGTATTTGGCCTCTCAGACAGTTGCCATGGACACGGGAGCAACACTTTCAGCTTTCTAGCCTGGTTGTGGGATCCTGCAGGGTCAGGCCTTGCTGACTAGAACCTCCCTAAGAAAAGTGTTACCTGGTAAGAGTTTCCAAGTAAATGGTTACACATGTGAATGAAAATAGATTGTTCAACTCATCTTTTAAAAAAATCCCTGTTGATTCATAGACTGTCTATATGATTAAAACATAAGAAACCATCTTGTCTTGATTCACATACAAGCACCTCAGATATCAAACTCGCCCCTTGTCCCGAGGAGAAATTGTGTTAACCAAAGAAAAACAAGGCTCTTGAGTTCTAATGAATTTTTTTTTAATGTAAATCAGAGAAAGGGGATCAGATGGTGTGAAGTGAGTCACTGTGGTTCACCTAACAGAACTCTAAATAGCAGCTTAGAGGGGACTCTAGTAACACATATCCCTATAAAAACAATCTTAACACTATAAAGTCAAAAAAGTAAAATGTAAGGGATTCTGAGGTATGATATTGTGTAAAATTTGACATAAAACAATGGTTTGTAATTTGTACATAAATAGGCAAACAACACAACAGAAACAAGCATTTTAAACATATGTTTACCAGTATAATACTTGCCTATCATGTTTGACATAGTCCACACAAGAGTTTTGGAGTTAACTGGAGTCAGGCTGTAAGCTATCTGGTGGATTCTTTAACTCAGTTTCATGAAGTAAATGAATGAGGCCTCAGAGAATAATAATTATTCCAAGAGATTACATCTAAATATGTAACTTATGTATAAATTCACATTATAAGTTTACAGCATTGGGAATGTGATAAGAACATCTCTTTGTGTGTCACACATACTACATGCTTAGCCAGTGTGGATGAGAAAATGAACTCTGACTCAAATTACATCATTATTTTTTTCTATTGTCTATGTTTGATTGATTTTTAAACTATTCTCGTAGGTTGCTACCATCATCAAAATCTTTATGTGAGAAAAAATTAAGTTTGTTTTCCTGCTTATCTGACTATTTATTCAAACTTCACTTTAAAATCCCATCATGGTTAAATAGATGTTCTGAAGACACACTCTCTAACCAGGATTCTCTGTGTCCTCTGGACAGATGTTGTGATGATCTCACTATGGATAGCAAGGATGTAACTCGAGTTCTTTCACTGGGGATAGCAGTTAGAACAGTCAGGCAATTTGACTTCCTGTATTCACATTAAATACCCTTTCTGGTTGTCTGTGGGTAATATTGTAGAGTAGCTATTGGCATTAGTATATTTTTTTACTTTATGGCTTTATATGGTTTGACCTTTAATACATTCATGATATATGTCTAAGAGAAGTTTAAAAGTACCTAGAGGTTTCTATTAAAAAGTACTACAGTATATGTTTGTATTTTCCCATCAGCTTAAAATTAATATAAACAACCTTATGTTGAACATAATACATTTTGACCACAAATGTTTTATTTCTATATCGTTCATTCTTTTATATATGTTGGACTTCTGCAAATTGAGTTATATATCCTTTTACTAACTCCTATTAAATGTGGAAGAATCTTTAATTGTCAACTAAACTGGCATATTTGTCTTAGGGTTTCAGAGACACCATGACCAAAGCAACTCTTATAGAGGATAACATTTCATTGGAGCCATTTACTTTCAGAGGTTTAGTCTGTTATCACCATGGTGGGAAGGATGGCAGTGTGCAGGCAGACATGGTGCTGGAGAAGGAGCTGAGAGTTCTACATATTGATCAGTAATCAGCAGAAGGGGACTGTCTTCCACAGGAAGCCAGGAAAAGGTCTCTTCCACACTGGGCAGAACCTGAGCATAGGAAACCTCAAAGCCCACCCTCAACAAGACCTCACCTCCAACAAGACCACACCTCCAACAAGACCACACCTCCAACAAGACCACACCTCCAACAAGACCTCACCTCCAACAAGACCTCACCTCCAACAAGACCTCACCTCCAACAAGACCACACCTCCTAATAATTGCCACTCCCTGTAGGCCAAGCAATCAAAAACATGAGTCTGGGGACCAAACCTATTCAAACCACCACAAACATCAAATAAATTTCTTTTTAAATTTTATGTTAAATAAATACATTATTCAATATAGTTTCTTATCTTACTCTCAATTTCAAGACTAAAATGAAAAAGGAATAATTCCTATTCTTTACCAGTGTCATATAAAGTAAGAGAAAATCCCCCTCTGAAGATACAGTGTAACACCCATTTCCTTTTTACTGGGAGTTGCATACCTACTCATGACACATTGATGTTGTGTTTTTTCCATATCTAGGCAGATTATATATTTAGGCATTTAAAATTTAATTTTGTTGATGATTGCTTTAGTCTCATTTGTATACACAATTGATTTTTCTTTTTAAGTTAATAGATTTTTTAAATTATGTATAATAAAAATTCAAATACCACAGAAGTGCGGCAAATAAAACTCACCCATCTCAAATTACAATCTTGTCAACTGTTTGATAAGAATCCTTTAAAGCTATTTTTATATCAAATAATTTAGTTCCTCCTACTTATACTCAGAAGAAACATCAACCATCTTTACAAATGGGTTAGGAGGGAAAGTTTTGTCTTAAACTTTCAAATAATGTGTTTCCCTGAAAATTCAGCAACTACAACTCCAACATTATAGGATTAGTTATCAAAGAGGTGGGTTAAAAATAATACAATTTACTAGATAAGTTACAGCATTTCCATTGTTCTGCCTCTAAAACCATCCCTACTTTATGTAAAACTATCCAAATAAGCGCCCTTGCTCAACAAATAGAGGCATGACCTCGTCGCCCTCTAGTGGAAGAGCTTGGTCCTCCAGCATCCCCACAGAGCCACAATTTCCAGAGATGAACTGGTGAGCACCTAACGCTGCTGCATCGCATTCCTTGGCTCATTCATTGGAAGGATGTTAAACTTGTTTTTAAAAATAGATCAAGGCAAGAAGAACCATCCCCAGAAAACCAGGTGGAACTGAGGGCGAGTGCTCCAGTAGAAGGTATTAGGGGATACATCACTGATCTTCCAGTGATCTGTCTTGACTATTAATGGCTACCTCTCTACCACTGAATTTACAAATACTTTAATAATAAAAAAGGAATAAATTTTTTAGCTTCATATTTTTCACTACAGTACTTTTCTGAAGGGTCACTTCCTTTATTGCTCCATATAACAAAAACAATTTTTTTTCTTCCCTTAAAAATGTAAACTATCCGCATTTCTCTTTTGAAAGAAAGCTCCAGCTTTAGGGCCCGGTGAGCCCAGCAGAATGCAGTGGCTAGGTGCTTGAAGACAGCAGGCCTGGGCTGCTGTCATTTAACCCGACTCCTGCCCTGGTCTGTAAGCTCAGAATTGAACAGTCTCCAGCAGAGACCTCCCCAAGTACAGCATCCACCCTTGGGAAGGAGCTGAATCTTCATCTAAGTTGTCTGCCCCCAACTGTGGCTTGACAGGAACATTTCCTCAGAGCATTTGAAAATGAGACGCTGTAAGAGTTTGGATGGAAGCTCATTGTCTAAGCCCTTCCTCTCTTAAAGGAACACAGTCCAAGAATGAAGTCGTGCAAGGGGAATTCTGGGTGCTTGTGAGAAAATCCCAAGCAAACAAGACAGGAGTCTTGTGACCTCCGTTTTCTTCATACCACAGAATTGTCCTGGGAATGTGGTATGAGCTCCTTTCTTGGGTGCGGCAGACAGGCGTGAGGTTTTCTCAGACCATCCTTTACAACTGGCTACCGTTATCAGTTTAGTACCTCCAAGGAAAAAATTTTGCCACCTGAGACCCAATTGTCACTATTCAGCTTGTCCTTGTATTTGTGTGTTTTACTCGGGTGACTTGCCGTAACCCTCACAGTAAATTGTCTGGTGCTCTGAATAAAGTCGGCTCTTGCATAACACTAGTCCACCTCATTTTTAGGCTCCACTCTTCCGGGTCCCAGGGTCTTTAGAGTGGTAAACGCCCATTTCTGATGAATTATTATTATTATATTAATATAGATTCATGAAATTAGTACAGTTGCAATTGTTCCTTAATCACCTAATTCATCAAATAACCACACGGAGAGACTAAGATTTATTAAAATTGCCCTGAGCCAAACACTGAGCGATTATTACTCCATTCTAAACCCCCAAGCTAGTCAGGCCTCCTTCTAGACAAGAATAGCCCATTTACTTGAATTATTATTATTATTTTTTGTCCTTTCTTGTTCCAGCTTTTCTCCTGACACTTCCTGGACCCCTTCTTGTCTCTTTCCCCACTCCTCCTAGAATCCGAAATCCTATCTTATTCTCTTAAAGCTCTGTGTTGGCTCACTGGATTTTACTGGCAAGGCAGAGAATGAATGTGGAGCAATGTTTACACGAACTTGAGACAGGAGCTTCTAAGAACAAGCATATCAAAGGCATGTCCAGATTGAAGCAAGATAGTGGGATAGAGAAATCCGAGCTTGAAATAATACAAGGGTAAACTTGAAACAATGTACAGAAACGTGCCTACACATTGTGTTCAAGCCTGCAGACTCCCGCAGGCCCCTCTGCGAGCATCTGCCCCAAGTCCAGTACATTATCACCAGACAAATTAGTTCATTTTCCTAAAATGCTTATGTTTCTTTTTGGATCAGAACATGCTAAAAAAATCCTCCTGCTGAAAGCATTGACTAAAACTGACCTGTAAAAGTACTGCAGAAGAAGATGGCCTAGTCGGCCATCAATGGGAGGAGAGGCCCTTGGTCTTGCAAAGATTATATGCCCCAGTACAGGAGAATGCCAGGGTCAGGAAGCTGGAGTGGGTGGGTTGGGGAGCGGGGTGGGGGGGAGGGTATAGGGGACTTTCAGAGAGGAAACTAAGAAAGGGGATAATATTTGAAATGTAAATGAAGAAAAAAAAAAAAAAAAACTGCGGAAGGTGATGAGAAAGCGCCCATGGCATTAGCATGGGCAAAGAAAGGCCAGGAGCGAGAGAATTACTCTACTCAAGAGAAGCAGATTGAAACTTGGGGCAGCCCAACCGCCTTGCCTTGAGAGTACAAACTACAGATATCAGGGACCAAGAAGCAAAATAAAAATCAATTATACACTTTTCCTTCCCACTTCTGGTCACTCGCTAATTAGACATGCCCACAGTGGGACTGGAAAACAGAACCTGCAAGCAAAGAGCTCCAAAAATAAGTGTGATTAAAAGGATCCGCTACAGAAGGGAAGCTGCGTGGGGGGGGGGGGGAGATGCGCAGTGGGAGGAGTTCACTAAGGGCTCTGGGCTGGCTAGTGACATGCAGAAGAACATCCCCCCACCCCCACCCCAGAAAGGAGAAAGGGAAGACCCAAGGCTTAGTGACATCCCAGCTGAGAATCAAACCATCCCCCTGCATTTCATCTGCTGTTGGAAGGAAGCCTTGGAGAAAGGAAACTATCCATAGGTTTTCCAGTTTTTCACCCACCATACCTGGTGGGTGAAAGACTTTTTTCAATCGTTTGCTTAAGTTTTCTTATACATGCGTCTCCTCTATACATATCTGCAGAATTAACTCTTATGGGTGGATTAGTTGACTCCAAAGCGATCAGCATCTTAATATTTATAGACATTGCTGTTTAAAGGATTTTTACCAAATCATATCCCTACAGTATAGCAAAGTGCTCATATTTTAATAAATATTTTAAAAGTGATTTCTGCAATTTACATTACAAGTCATCCCTTTTTGAATCTAAGTTGAGTTTTTATGGTCAATTCGCTAATGCGAAGACACTCCTATGTTCAGACTCTGTCTTTTATTTCCTTCCTGAGTATGGTTTTTCCATGTTTTCTACTTATTTTTCTATTGGATTTTTAAAGTGTATTTGTGTGTGTGAGGCCTTTCAATGCTTTATTAACATATATTAAGTATACTGAATAATGGACTTCATGTGACATTTTTGTACCTAATATACTGTGACCATGTCTACTCCCAACCCTCTCACCAGCTTGCACTCCTGCTGATCCCCTCGCTCCACACTGCCCTTTCTGCTGTCTTCATGTCTCTCTGTATGTGACCCAATGAGTTTCATTGGTGCTACCCGGCAGGGCATAGGCACTGTCTTAGTTACTTTTCCATTGCTGTGATAAAACAACAGGACCAAGGCAACTTATAGAAGAAAGTACTCAGTTGGGCTTATGGTTTCAGAGGGTTAGAGCCCATGATGACAGTGACAGCAAGAGCATCCTCAAGCTCACATCTCAATCTGAAAGCAGGAGGGAGAGAGAGCACCGAGAGTGGCAGGATATTCTTGTGGTTTCAAAGCCCACCCCAGGAGACACACCTCCAACAAGGCCACACCTCCTAATCCTTCCCAAACAGTTCCATGAACTGAGAATCAACTGTTCTAACAAAGAATCTGTGGGAGTTATTCTTACTCAGACCACCTTACTAGTAGCTACACTACCGAAGAAATGACTCCGCACCCCCTCTAAACATTAGCTGCCTACAGATCCTCAAGGAAGGGTGGGGTCCTGTGAGAGTTCTTCAAATAAATTTGTCCGCCAGAAGGGCCACATGCGTTGTCCCACTCACCATTTCCCTTTAATGGTGATAATGAGGTAATGCTGCATCTCACCAGTGAATCTTCTTTTTGAAACACATTTTCATCTTTTGAAATGATCTGAATTTCCTCCCAGGACGAAACAATTTTATCAGCATTGATAGAAGTTTGCTTTGTCTGGGGGATTTGTTCTCGGGTGCCCCAAAAATGCTTGAAACCCCTAAGATCCTCAGGATGTTACTGGAACAGAAAAAGCACCAGGATTCTCAAGCTATTCTGAAGTGCACTCGGGACTCTGTGCCTGCCCTACACAAGTTAATACTGTCACAAAAAGTTGAAGTCTAGGGTAGTTGTGCCTCAAAATGTTTCCCTACTCAAATTAATATGAGCTTTAAACATTTTGTTTAAAGGGATGTTAGGGGTATTTATAATTTCACAGGAAAAAACTTGAAGAAAATGATTTCGTCTTCCATGTCAGATGAGGCTTAGGGTGTTTTAGTCGAAAGTCTGGAAATGTCCTTGTTCTTATCCATATCTGTGCATTTTTGTCTAGTTCTCTACATTTTCCTTCCTCTCCTGAAAGCAAGGTCAAAGTTACCATATTTGTTCAATTTATGAACCTTTATAAAGATGGCTGATGTAAAACAATGCTCAACTATGGGCATTAGAAAGACATTATGGGTATATATGATTACACACACACACACAGAGTAGATAAGATACTAAGATGTCACGGTCCATGTCAGAAAGAGTCTCTTTATAACATCAAATATGAAGTGTATGGCACACACATTTATAATCTAATGTCCAGAAGGAAGAGGCAGGAGGAGATCATGAGTCCAGAGCTAACCTCGTCTACATTAATTGGAGAAAGTATTGTTACATACCAGACTTTGCAAAGAATGACACGGAACTCATTTAAGTTGGCTGGTAGTTGACTCCAGCCAAAGATTTAGAGAGAGCTCACCTAGGTGGTATTTAGAATAATTTCCTAAGTGATCCTAACCTCCTGGTATGTGTTCTTCAGTTTTGTTCTCATAGCAAAATATAACAAGCTGTCTTGTGTCATGGAAGTCTATGATAAAAGCATTCATCTGAGAAGGCCTTACTGTGAGCGCCCATAACAGAACACAAGAATACAAGCCATTTTTGCTCTTCTAGGGGTCGATTCCCAGTATCTACACAGAAGCTCACAAACCTTCTATAATTTCAAAGCCCTCTGGCCTCTGTGGTCTCCGGGCACTCAAGTGGCCCAGAGACATAGATGCACGCAAAACACCCATACATGTAATAATACATTTAAAGTATATTTGTGTGTGAAGGGGGAGGCTCACACACTATAGCATGCATGTGGACATCAGAGGACAAGCTGTGAGAACCAGTTCTCACCTTCCACCATGTAGGACCAAAGTCAGGTTGTCAGACACAGTGACAAATGCTTTGATCTGCTGAGTCATCTCATAGGCCTTGAAGACTTTTTAAAAAAGAATCTTAACCTCATTAATAAAGGAGGAACCTTAATGACCTTACCTCTTAAAGAACTCACTACCGTGTTGCCTGACCTGGGGAACTGAAGCCCAGCAGTAACTACTAGAAGATAATTAAAAACACTGTATGTCATCCAGTTTTATTAATACTTTACATAGTGAAGGAACAGATTAAAAAACACATGTTTATCAGTTTTTTTAAGTCATATAAAAGGAAATAATGGAAAAATACCATTTTCAAATTGTTTTTAAAAACAATTTCATCTGGATCTGGGGGCCAACTTTATTCAACCGAAAAATAAAAGTCAAATGTCTTTGGAATCTACAGCTTTAAAATACCATATGGAAATACTGTTTTGGGGCTCACAGTTCAAATAAATCATGCGTTTGTTTGTCTGTTTGTTTCTTGCTACGACAGATTTAATAACATTGGTAGGGACATATAACTTCTGGCACAGATTAGACACCAAGGGACTAACCTAAACTAAAAGTGGAAATGGGTACACTCAGGTATGACAGCATTGAACTGCTTAACAGGCAAGCTGTTCAAACCTCCTGGAAGGCACCAAGCAGCTAATAAAGGCTGGTCTTCCTCATCATCCTCAAGAATTCTTCCTCATTTATCTCTCCATCCCCATCACGATCAGCTTCATCAAGCATTTCCTGTAAAACAAATGTAACACGAAAGACCAAAATTATTAAAGATGTATAGGGATAGAAACTCAACAGGAATTTTTGCTTTTAATGTGTGAGTACAACTACGTTACACAAACTATATAAAACTATACACGCAGTATAATTATAAAATAAACCAGATTAACCTGTAATTCATCTTCGGTTAAGTTTTCCCCTAGCTCCTTGGCAACCCTCTTGATGTTATTTAGTGATATGCTTCCGGTAGCATCGTCATCAAATAATTTAAATGCCTTCAGTATTTCTTCTTTCTCATCTTTTTCACTCTTTAGAAAATGAAATGTCATTGGTTATTTGTCCTATCAAGCTGGACTTTGTAGATCTACTAATTCTAAGCTGTGTGTACATATTTATATCAGGAGGCGGAGTTCGTTAAACAATTATTTCAACATACTCACACCTGCCCTCAGGGTCTATTTAGACAACAAACTCCAAGAACTGGGAGTATTCTCAGGTACAGTGGCCAAAGTAGGTGCTCTGTGATTGCCAGGTACAGGGTTTGAGGGCCTGGGCTCCCTTTTGTCTTGCCAGGTATCAGTACTTCCTGACTAAACTCCTCTCTACAGGCTTTACCACTCTGAAGATGTCTCTGTCCTTGCTGTCATATTCCCCCTACAAACCCTTAATACCCAGTTCCAGTTCGCCCATGAAATCTCTACACTCCAGCCCTACCCATGTACAAGACTCTACTGGGGTTTCTTTGAAAAATAGACTATACCATTTTTACGCTCATGATGGCAAAAAAGTCTTCAAAACAAATGGTGCCGGTCCCTTCCTTGTCGATTTCAGCGATCAGCTGTTTCACTTCTTCTTTCTTGGGCTCAAATCCTAAGGCCCGCATTGCAATCTGCAATAGGAGGGGTACATGTTCTAATAACGCCATGATCTCATTTTGAACTTTAAAATTACTAATTGACAGCATATAAAACTATATACACATTATAATTATAAAATAAGATTTACAGATAGAGGAGGTAACTTTGATAATTCTGGGTTTTGACTTACTCATCAACCAAGGACACAACTAAAATGTTACAAGATATTGTTTTGTTGACTCAGGGCAAGAATACATACACACCTTACAACAGAATGCCATTACAGGTGGCATCTGTGAGCAAGCCTAGTGGTAGAGCCCTGGGTTCCATCCGAGAGAGAGAGAGAGAGAGAGAGAGAGAGAGAGAGAGAG
>NC_034593.1:31709728-31732908 GCF_900095145.1 Mus pahari
AGAGAGAGAGAGAGAGAGAGAGAGAGAGAGAGAGAGAGAGAGAGAGAGAGTTTTTTTTAAACGTCTTAGAAATAATTTCAGAACCTTCAGTTCTTTCAGATCTATGGTTCCAGATCCATCAATATCGAATAAGTCAAAGGCCTCTTTAATTTCTTGCTTTTGGGTGTCATTCAGTTCAGCTGTTGCTGCTTTTTTCTTCCATTGGTCTAAAGTTGTGCGATGGCTGGATGCCTGCAATAAATATACACATGGGGGGGAAACTGTGCAACTAGAATGACATATTCAGCTACCCCATTTTCTTTTATAGAATGAGCCTGTTTCCCCCTTGCTAATGCTTTAGGTTATTAACATCCTTTCCCCCATCTATTGTGACAGGGCCTCCTGGGAGCCCAGCCTGCCCTGGAACTCTCAGTTCTGCCCGAGTCTCCTAACTACGATTATTAATTTGATAGAAAATGTGGGCATCTTTTTTTTCTCTTAGATTTTCCCCTCTTAAAACTAGAGGTTTCGAAGGGAGAAGCAGCAAAGTAAACTAGCATAAAGCTGTGTGGTGTATCAGAGTGCAGTTTGTTTATGAGAACAGTACTATTTTTATGAAATGTGCGCTTCTCATACATGTATCACAGTACTTGCTTGATGTAGTGAGAATTTTAGTTTCTTTGAAAAACACAGAAATGTTGTGGGAATATGTTTTCATTTTAATCCCAGGGGTGGGATATGGGGCTGCTTCACACTGTTATGCGGATACACCCAACGTGTGGAAGATGAAGGACCTGTTTGCTATTTGCTTCTTTATGTCACCAAAGTGGGTCACAAAAGCACTCAGTGTAGATTCTTCTCTCTGCAGGTGGAGTGGGGAAGCCCTGGAGGTGTATCTAAGTGGCCTATTGGCTGTGGTCACTTTGGATTCTTAGTTCTAGAGCTGCAGAGTCTGATGAGTGGTCTTGTAGAGCCTAGGGCAGTCACCTGAGTCACCTTTTTTTTTTTTTTTTTCAGCAAGAAGTCAGTGACCCTTTAGCTTGGAGTGGCCTGAGTTGATGAGCCCCTGACCATCAGGACTGAGTCAGTGGGCCCCTTCCTCTCAGTGAAAGAATTGCTGGTCCTCTATCAGTGGTTAACTAGGTATCCCGCTTCCAGTCAGCAGCTGAGTTGGTGGCTCCCTGACCCTCAGTGGTTCCTTTTCCTTCAGCGGCTGAGTTGATGGCCCGCTGGATGTTGGTGGCCCGAGGTTGATGGCCTCTGCTATGCTCGCTTCCCTGTCTTGAAGCCCCTCAGGGTCTGCAGCGGTCTCCGTGCCCCAGGGCCGTTATCTCCTTATCGCTGGACCACCCCTCATAGACTGCAGGCGTTGGTGGATAAACGGAAAGGGAGACCCATCTCTGTCCCCTGGCTTAGCCACTAAAGATCCTGACACGGAAGGCAGTAAGCTGGGAAGAACACCGGGGTCCCACAGCACTCACCATATCCACTACCTGCGCCCCTGCACGCGCCCGCGCAACAGCCGCCCTCCCGTCCGCGGCGCGCGTTTGCTCCCGACAGGCGGTTGCTATAGCAGCGCTCAGCACGCAAGCCCGCCCACCAGCTTCCGTGATTGACGGCCGTTGCGCCCAATGGAAAGACAAGAGAGCTCTGACCGCGCGCAGGCAGGCGGGACTGGCTGGGTTCCGGCGCTGTGCGGATCCGCGCGTGGTGAGGAGGGTCGTGGACCCTGCGGGCCGGAAACCAGGGAGGGTAGGGGCGAGCGCTCCGTCCCGCGTGTCCCCAGACTCTCCGCACACCGGGCCAACCGCCCGAGGCGGCGTGGAGCCCGAGGGGTGGGTGGGGATGTCCTCGCGGGGCGGAACCGAGGACGGCGTGGGCCCTCTCCTGGGCTGGAAAGAGTGCAAAGCAATCTCTTCCTAGTGTGCTGAGTAAAACGTGGCGCATTCCCAAAGCCGCTGCCTCACCTCGCAGACACTCATGTTGTAATCCTTAAATCTCCTTAGGCTCCTGGGGTAAGTTTATCCTTATGGTAGAGGCCAGTTTTCCTGCCTTAAGTTTTCCCAGTGGGAATTCAAAGGATGTAAATTCATAATATTTCGTGAGTGAAGTAAAGTGTTAAATCATTTACATGTAATCTATTGGGTTTTTTTTTCAAGCCACCGAACTCACCTGAAAAGTTACACTTGGACAGTTTTCAAAGTCATAATACTAATTTTAAATAGATTTCTGAAACCCAGAAACGAATATTAGACAGATAGGCAGGCACGCGTACACACACACACACACACACACACACATACATACGGGGCAGGAGGGGGGGCAGAAGATGGGGTGGAAGCCGCCTTTTAGACTTTCCTGAATATCGTTTGATCTGATGGCTATCAAAAGGCTGCTAAACCTAAATACATCTTACGTCACTATGATTGAGGAATTTGGATGTTCTAGTGTTAGAGGTTATGATTTATGATAGGTGATCAGGGTAGACTTCGCTGAAAAAGAAATTTGGGGAGGTATTTAAAGATAGCTTAGGCAGTAGGTTTCTTGAAGAAGAACATTCCAGAAAGAGGGACACTTAGAAATATTGAGGTAGGGAGCATGCTTTGCATAGTCTAAAAGCAGAGAGAAGGCCTGAGCATAGCGGATGAGTCAGAAAGGAACAAGTGTGGGTTTTCGTGCTGTGTGGGGACAAGGCCTTTATGTGAGTGAGTTAGGGAGACTTTGTAAGATTCTGAGTACAGAAGTGAAAGGATGTGACTCACTTTTATAGGAACTCCCTGTACTAAACAGGAGTAAAGACTATTTTCTGAGAGGCCTCTAAGCAGTGGAGTGTTGTGGTTAGATTATAGTGTTAGGAGTAGACTGGAGAGAACACCAGACTTAGTTCTGAGGAGATGAAAATCCTAGTTATACCTATCAAAAAATGCAGAGCTTTTAAACTTAACTCCTGAAAAGCAAATCAGAGATGATCTTACAAAAAAGACAACTTCTGAAGTGAATGCACCTCTGACTCTGCTCTCCCATGGCAGATAGAAAGCTAAGGAAACAGTCTGCCGAGCAACAGAACTGACCTGTTTGTTCTGCATTAGTGCCAGGCACAGCAGAACAAAAATCAGGTTGTGTGAGTGCACTGCCAGGAACAGTTACCAGAGGTGCCTAATTACTTTGGAAATTACCCATCTTCTCATCCTTGTTACTGCCATTGCCGTTTCATATCCAGCCTCTGAGAAAATAAGACATTTTGAGTCGTATTACTAATAACCTATTGGAGCCTCTTCAAAAATCATTTAGGAATCGGGGAAAGATTATACTATTCAAACTTAAAGTAGAGTCTTCAAATGCTGAAAGATCTCTTGTGAGTATTAATTTTGATATCTGATGTATAAGACTTTTTCCTTGCAGATTGTTGAAATCCATCCTTTTATCTGGAAAATCGTTTTGTGACATAATTCAATACAGACGGATTTTGAAATACCTATGGGTTTTTCCTGTTGTTTTGGATTACTTCCCACTCACAGACTGGATCTTACCATTTAAACATACTCTAGAAAGGAGACCAGAACTCTTAATGCCATCCACCTACCCACCCACAACAAATGACAAACGTCTTTAAGGATGTCAACAGGACTTAGTAGGCAAAGGGTTTGAAAGAGGAAAATGAAGATTTATAAGGAAGAGAGGAGAAGTTACTGTCACACTGAAAGTGAAGCAAAACGCAGTTGTTACAGTAGATAGCATAAACTTGGGCAGTAGTTACATAGAGTTTTACCCTTTTATTTAATAGGAGATTTTGTGTCTGTTGTTCAATTGTCATGCTTTAGTTTCCACAAGTAGGTTAATTATTTTAATGCCAACCTTACACAGCCTGCTGTGTAAGGTAAACTCGCAAGTTTTGTTAGTGAAAAACAGCCAGACTTTTTTCATCTCCTTTTTCTTTATTAATTAATTTATTTATTCACTTTACATCCCAATATCAGCCCCCCTCTCCTCCCACTATCCCCTCACACAGGTCCTCCCCCCCATCCTCTGGTCCCCTTCTCTGAGGAAGGAGAGTCCTCCCCCCCCACTTGGTATCTTTGCCCTGCTCATCCGGTCACTGCTCTACTTGTTGGGGAGCTGCATGCAGCCAGACTTTTAAACATGCCCTTTCAACATTTTGTTTTTATTAACTAGATACTCATGAAGGGAGAGATAGACTGCTGGCTCCAAAAATCAGCGTATAGCAAATTACAAATACAAATGTAAAGAAGGGAACATTTAAAACACAAATTTCTCGGCTTCAAACTTACCAGCAAGTTACAGTTTTTATAACTGCATGGTATTGGCACAAAATGCTTACTTCATCCAATACAGTTGAATTCACAGCCCAGAGATAAACCCATGTCTGCATAGCAAGTTGATTTTTGATAAAGGTACTAAGAACATGCAAGAGAAAGAATAGTTGATTCAACAGATGGTATCAAACAGCTGGACATCCACATGTGGACGAACCTCTGCCTTACACCGTATGTGAAGATTAGGCCTAAGTCAATCATTAAATAATATATAGAATTCTGAAGAAAACCCTAGGTTAAATCTGTATGATCTTGGATTTGGCAATGGATTCTAAATTCACCACCAAGAGCATGAACAGTATTGACAAATAAATGTTAAGTTTTACCAAAATTTTACCATAGAACTAAAAATTTTTATGAGTCAAAATGCATTATAAAAACAGAAAAGACTTTGTATAGAATGGTAAATTGTACTTGGAAATCAAATAGGATAGACTCTTTAGTGTCCATAGTGGAATGGTTTTAAGACCACTATAGAAACTAAAGTCCACACACAAATAAGTGCTTTATATAAAATGATGGAGTATTCAAATTTAGCCTATATATACTAGGTATATGTTATTCTTAAAATTAATATAATAATAAACTAAGAAGTGTAAATGCTAGTTTAATAGTTGCTATAATACATTGTTTAAGAAATGATGGCAGAATATGTTCCATGTTGACTACACATGCTGAGTTTGTTTTTGTGTTTTTCAAATCTTGTCTTTCAGTGGTTAGTTGGATCTACAGGTGTGAGATTGGCTCTTGTTGCATAAAGGTTTACTATTTGCTGTGTATAAAGAATTCTTTTTTTTTTTTTTTTTTTTTTTTTTTTTGGGTTTCTCCATATAGACCAGGCTGGCCTCGAACTCAGAAATCCACCTGCCTCTGCCTCCCGAGTGCTGGGATTAAAGGCGTGCGCCACCACGCCCGGCTATAAAGAATTCTTGTAACAACACTACAGACCTTTAAAAGTACTCTTAAAATAGGCAGAAAACATCAGTAGGCATTTCTACAAAGAAGATATATGAATGTCTAATAGGCCCATGAAAAGATGTTTAATATTTTTAGTCATTAGGAAAGTGAAAGTCAAAACCACAACAATATATCTTTTCTCATCTGCTGAGGTGTTTATAATTTTACAAAAGCAAAAACAAAATGTTGAATATACTAATGACTGACTGAGTGCGTGCTGTCACATATCCACCCAGAATGTGATTTTACTTGAAAGTAGTCTTTGCAGATGCAATTAGTTAAGATGAAGTCATACTGCATTAGGGTAGGCTCTAAGTCCAGTAACTAGTGTTGCAATTTAACCAAAGGGACAATTGAAACAGGCAAAGATTAAAGTTATGCAACTAAAAGCCAAAGAATGCCAGGAGCAACTAGAAGCTAGAAGAAGAAAATCCTTCCCTAGAGTCCTGAAAGGAAGCACTGCCCTGCAACGTCATCATCTTGAGAGTTGAATGTGTGTTGTTGTAGCCTCCTGACAGTTGTAATTTTGAGTAGCAGCCATGGAAAACTAATATGTTGAGAATGTGAAGAAATCAAAACCTTTGTCCATCATTGCTGCTGGCAATGCTCTACTGTTTGGGAAAACATCTGCGCAGTGTCCTAAGCTAAACAGAATTACCATATGGCCCAGGGATTCCACTCCTTTATAGCTAAAAGATTTGGAAGCAAGGTTCAAAGACTTGTACAGAAATGTTCAGAGCAGCACAGGTACACAAGCACAGTAGCTAAAAGGTAGAAACAACCCAAATGTCTAGCAGTGCATGAGTGGATATATAAAATGTAGTACCTATCAAGGAGTAGTATTCCACTAAGGAAAGCAGAGGTGTACACATGAATAATAAATGTGGAAGAACCTCAAAACATAATAAAATGCAGAAAGGTCACATATTTCATGATTCCATTCATATAAAATACCAAGAATAGGTCAAAACAGAGACCGAAAGCAAACTAGTAATTACTGATCACTAAGGGAACATAGAGTTACTGTTTAATAACTTTCCAATTTTTTTTTTGTGGCTGTTAAATAGTTTGGAACAAGTTAGAGGTGGTAGTTATACAACATTGTGAATTTACTAAATGTAAATTGTATTCTTAGAATTAATCGTTTCATTACATCAAGATTAGTAGCTTTATAAAGTAAGATGAAACCAAAGGGAGGCAGAGGATTTGAGGATGCGATGTATGTAATGACTGAAACCATTGATAAATAGAATTGAGACACAAGAAAAGGTGATGAAGCATGGAAAAATACCAAAGAGATGTAAGACATGATGAATCTAAGGATTGTTCAAGTAGTTGTGTCCTAGAGTATATTTTGATGTTATCAAGGAATTCGTGTGAATATATTGTAAGTTCATTATATAAGGTTGAAAATTTCATTGAAAAGAGGACTTGAGAAAGAGATCATGTAATCCCTCACATATTGTTTGTGCCTGCCCATCCTTTTCAATGGCCCAACCTTGGCCATTGAAAGTCTGTAAGAAGCTATTCTGTAGGAATACTGCCTGTTCTTAAGTCTAAAAATTGTGTTCACTGTAGTGTTCTTTTACTTTCACAATTGAATGTCGCTAGTTCAGAAATAAATTAACCAGAGTTATGGTTGTTAATAGAAGATAAGCAAAACTATGAACTGTTTGTATATATATATATATATATATATATATATATATATAAAGATTCTGATTAAAAATATTCAAAGAATCATGAAGTCTTATAGTGTCTCTTACTTCAGTCCCTTACTTAATGGAATTCACACCTCTCCAAGCAGTAGTTTTATTATAGATAGTTTTCAGTTAGAAAGTACAGTGTTTAAAAGCTTTTTAGTATTGAACTAATAGTGGTATTCAGTTTGGATGTGTCTTCTAAAATATTGTCTAAAGTAATTTCAATTGCTCTTGGACCTTTCTTTACATAGCATGTTTTTTCCTTCATAGTGCAATCAGTGCCAAGTCTTTCTCCCCTCTGTCTTCATATTTCATAGATGATACTTAAGTGGCTACTCTACCTTTAGTCTGATACTTAGCTAGTCAGTCCAAACTTATCAGAACAGTAATATATCTGAGCACACATCAAATTATAGCACTGGGCACTGTTCTGGGCTCCTCAAACTAGCTGTGCAGTAGCTTCTGGGGTCACTCTCATTTTCCACATATGCAAACTGAAGGGCTCCCCATCTCAGGCCCAGGCTTCTAGACTCAGCAGTATGAGTTTTCAACACTGCATCAAGAGATTTCCAATCTTAACACTTGTGGTTCCTGTTATAGGATAAAGGTTCAGTTTCTTGGCTTATCATGAGATGTCCTTCATGATATAACTCCTCTACTGGAGCCTCAGGTCCTTCAGCTCCTTGCCAGGTATGCTATACTCCTATAATACCAGGCTTTCTTTTCTCTTTCTTGTCCCCTTCCCCTTCCCCTTCCCCTTCCCCTTCCCCTTCCCCTTCCCCTTCCCNTTCCCTTCCCTTCCCTCCCCTCCCTTCCCCTCCCTTCCCCTCTGTTCCTTTTTAGCATATTTGTACATTCCTTACCATCCCCTTTAACTTGCTGGCTCAGTTTACACAAGTTACCCTGCAGATGACATGATAGAATGTACCTGTAGTTCTAGCACTCTCAAGGTGGAGATGGTGATCACACATTTAAGACCATCCCGAGCTATATAGCAAGACCCTGTCTCAAAAAAAAAAAAAAAAATCACAAATAAATGTTTAAATCTCATTCTACAGTTTGCCTTCTAGAAACCTTGCTTGTTGCCTTGTGCTCTGCTCCATTTTCTCTACCATGTGGAGTGATTAGCCCTCTGTACCACCTCGCTACCCATGATAAGTCATGGCTATTCTTCTGCATCATCATAGTGATCCCTTTTAATTGAAACTATATCCAAAATATGAGCTATGTTTTCTTCACTGTATGTAGCATTTGTCAATCATAAATCACTCTGAGTAAAGTTTTAAGTGTTTGTTTATTTGCAGATAACTGTTCATGGAGATGGCTTACAGGGTCATAAACAGAAGAAGGCATGTGGGACTTCAACAACTTTTGTCATTTGCACAAGCAGGAAGAAGTTTCCTAGGTCCAGTAAAAGCCACCAAGTTTATTACAGATGCAGAGTGTCATGAAAGTGTGTTAATCAGCTCAACAGTCAGGCTTCTAGAAGGATTGGATTTAACCTGTGCAGTGGGGCACCTTCTCAACGAAGCAGTTCAAGCACAGAATGACACATACAAAATTGGAACCAGCACTCTTTTGTTTCTTGTCGGTGCATGGAGCAGGGCTGTTGAAGATTGTCTCCATCTGGGGATTCCTACTACAGTAATAGTGTCAGTAATGTCAGAAGGCTTGAACTCTTGCATTGAAGCAGTAGTTTCCCTTCAAGTACCCATACAGAGTGTATTTGACCACATGGACAACACAAGTACAGTTTACAAACCTGAAACAGTTGATGCCAGTTTATGTCCTTTTCTACAAGTCCCTTCAAGTTCTGGGTTGTTACAGGAAAAGCATGATTTCAAAGATGCTACTTATCCGTTATTGCCCACTCACAGTCTTTCTGGGAGACATGCTGAATCACCCAAATTCTTCAAACCTCAGACTAAACTTGAGACAGAAAAAAACACATCGCAAGCTCTGAAAACCAATCTATATACAGATTCCTTCTGCAGAAAGCCAGCACTGACTCACAGTAGGCATTTTAATAGGACAGATAATAGCCAGTGGATAAGCCAACATGATGGATTTCTAGAACAACTTGGATCAACTCCGAAAGTGCTTAGATGTAATGATTTGGGGGAGTTAGCAGTTGGCTTGAGCCATGGAGATCACAGCAGCATGGCATTGGCCAAAGCAGCAGTGAGGTTGCAGTGGCAGACTCTGTGTCTGCAGCAAGCCCCCTGGATGGCACCCTTTGTGTTTGATATTTCAAGACTCCTCACTTGCTGTATTCCAGGTCTACCTGAAACCTTTTCCCGTGTTGGTCTAGGATATGTCACTTTTGTAACCATGTCTAGTATTACTCTGATCAAGGAATTGCAGGATCAGCCTTTACGCGTGATTCTCATTGAGGGTGACCTCATAGAGAGTTACCGACACCTGGGATTTAATAAGTCTGTAAATATTAAGATTAAGTTAGATAGTGGGGAGCTTTCAGACAATAGTGCAGAAGAACTGTGGACAAATCATGTGTTACAGGTGTTAATCCAGTTCAATGTGACCCTCATCTTGGTACAAGGAAGTGTATCTGAACACTTGACTGAAAAATGCATGCACAGTAAGCGGCTGGTAATTGGGTCAGTGAATGGCAGTGTGTTGCAGGCATTTGCAGAGGCCACAAGAGCAGTGCCAGTGGCCTATGTTACACAAGTGAATGAAGACTGTGTAGGCAGCGGGGTCTCTGTTACCTTCTGGATGAGTCCTCATGATATAAACAGGAACAACAGAATAGCAATCTTGTTAACAGCAGAAGGAATAAATTTGATTACAGCAGTACTCACGAGTCCAGCAAGTGCTCAGATGGAAACCAAGGAAGACAGGTTCTGGTCTTGTGTGTATCGTTTATATCATGCCCTAAAAGAAGAGAAGGTCTTCCTTGGAGGTGGTGCTGTTGAATTGTTATGTCTTAGCCATCTTCAGGTTCTTGCTGAGCAGTCTTTAACTAGAGGAAACCATGCTTGTTTAGGATGGCTTCCTGATTCTTCCTCTTGGATGGCCTCATCTCTGTCCATCTACAGACCTACTGTGCTGAAGTGTCTGGCAGGTGGGTGGCATGAATTCCTGTCAGCTATCATGTGTAACACTGCCACTCACCCATCAGCAGTGGAAGCTAGGACATTCATTCAACAACATGTACAAAATGCCATCGACTCTGGCTCTCCATCATCTTATATCTTGAGTGAATATAGTAAACTAAGTAGTGGAGTTTTTCATTCAGGTATTTCAGATAACCTGGAGCTGGTTCCAAGAGTTTATGATACTGTTACACCAAAGATTGAAGCATGGCGCCGAGCATTGGATTTAGTGCTCTTAGTGCTTCAGACAGACAGTGAGATAATTACTGGACTTGTACAAACACAAACGAATTCAAAGGAATTAGATGGAGTTTTATTTTTGTAGTGTGTGTGCGCACATGTGTGGGTGTGCATACACATGTACATAGGTACCTGATGAGGTCTGAAGAGGGGATTGGATGCGCTGGAGCTATAATTATAGGTAATTATAAGCCACCCAACATTGTGTGCTGGAAACCCAGCCATACAAGAACAGCAAGCACTTTTGAGCCATTTCTCCAGACTTAATAAATTTAATAGTCATATCATAATGTGTAAATTACCAGCTATTGCCAAGAATAAAAGAGTTGATGTCTATCAGTAACTGTAGTTCTGTTTTTTATTTTACCCTATTTATAAGGTAGCCTATTACTGTCTCATGGGTGCTATAGGATATACACAGCACCTGGATCAGAGGCAAAGAGCTTCTGCTTTTTGCCACAGAATCTGCATTCAAAGTGTTGTGTTGGTTTTGTCAGTTCCTTGGCTTCCCATAAAGGCAGCCAAAGGGCCAGTGGCAGGACACTGAACATGGGGTGTTCTCTTGTAGGAGAGGAACATGGAAATTTGATACTCGTTGCTTAAGCGGAAAAAACTCACTTGTTTGTCCAACAGAAGTGATCACATCCTTCAATGTTGTTTAAGTCAATCCAGTCATGGACATGGACTAGGTAAAAATTGGTCAAGGCATTATATTCTTTACATCTATAGTAAACATAGAGGTGCTATCTCAGTTACTTTTCTATTTGCTGTAATAAGACACCATGACCAAGGCAACCTACAAAAAGAAAGTGTTTAGTTTGATTTCAGAGGGTTAGAGCCATGATGGCAGAGCAAAGATGTGGTAGGAACATCTGAGAGCTTACACCTTGATTTGATAGTCAGCAGTGGAGGTGTGGCTTGGGAATGGTGCAAGTCTTTTGAAACCTCAAAGAACTCACCCGATTTGGTAACACATCTCCAATAAGGCCATGCCTTTTCATCTTTCCAAAATAGATCCACTATGCCTGGCTTTATTCTTCAAGCACATCTGTGTCTGTGCGTCTGCGTTTATTTTTTACTTATTCACTTTACATCATGCTCACTGCCCCCTCCCAGTCACTCTTTCCACAATTCTTCCCTCATCCCCCTTTCCTTCTCCTCTGAGTGGGTGGGTTCCCCCTGGGTATTACCCCACCCTGGTACATTAAGTCTTTGTGAGGCTAGGCACATCCTCTTCTACTGAGGCCAGACTAATACAGGCAACAGCTTTTGGGATTGCCCCTGATCCAGTTGTTCGGGACTCACATGGAGAGCAAGCTGCCCATCTGCTACATATGTGGGGGGCTAGGTCCAGCCTATGTGTGTTCTTTGGTTGGTGGCTCAGTCTCTGAGAGCCTCAAGGATCCAGATTAGTTGACTCTGTTGCTCTTCCTGTTGAGTTCCTGTCCCCTTCAGGGCCTTGATCCTTCCTCCTGTTCCATAAGAGTCCCCAAGCTCCATTGGTGCTGTGGGTATCTGCACCTGTCCGAGTCAGCTGCTGTGTGGAGCCTCTCAGAGGACAGCATGCTAGACTATGTTTGCAAGCATTACAGAGTATCATTAACAATGTCAAGGCTTGGTGTCTACCCATAGGTCTCAAGTTGGGCTGGCTATTGGTTGACCATTCTCTCAGTCTGTTCCATTCTTTGGTTCCTGCATTTCTTATAGACAGGATACATTTTGGCTTGAAATTTTTGTCAGTGGGTTTGTGTCCCTATTGCTCCATTTGGATTCCTGCCTGGCTACAGGAGGTGGCCTCTTCAGGTTTCATATCCCCAAAGTTATGTGTCACAATTAAGAATACCCCCTATTGCCGGGTGTGGTGGCACATGCCTTTAATCCCAGCACTCAGGAGACAGAGGCAGGTGGATTTCTGAGTTCGAGGCCAGCCTGGTCTACAAAGTGAGTTCCAGGACAGCCAGGGCTATACAGAGAAACCCTGTCTCGAAAAACCAAAAAAAACCAAACCAAAACAAAACAAAAAAGAATACCCCCTAATGATTGATTCTTGGTGCCTCCCCTAACCCAGGTCTCCTTTTGGAGATGACCCCTACCTCCCCATTCCCATCAATTATAGATTTTCCATTCATTGTCACAGCTACCTTGTCATCCCTCCCCATACCTGATCCTGAACACTGCCCCCATTTTCCTTTCTATCTCCTCTCCACCCAGTTCCCTCCCTTCATCTGCCTCTTATGAATATTTTGCCCCCCCCCTTCTAAGTGAGATTCAAGCATTCTTGCTTGTGCCTTCCTTCTTTAACTTACTTGGGTTTGTGGAGTGTTGCATGGGTACCCTGTATTTTATGGCTAACGTTCACTTACAAGTGAGCACATACCATGCAAGTCCTTTTGGGACTGAGTTACCTCACTAGGATGACATTCTCAAGATCCATCCGTTTGCCTGAAAATTCATAATGTCTTTGTTTTTAATAGGTGAATAGTATTCCATTATGTAGATGAACTACATTTTCTTTATCCATCTTCAGTTGAGAGACATCTAGGTTGTATCCATTTTTTGGCTATTATGAATAAAGCTGTTATGGACATAATTGAGTGGAGCATCTTTTGGGTTCAAGCACATCTTTAGAGGAATGTCTTTTTTTATTTTTTTATTTTTTGTCTTTTTCAATCCCACAATATTTAAGGGTTGGTTTTCCAGGGCTTCTTAAATGTGTCTGTCTGTGTCAGTATAGATATGTTTTGACCCCAAAGTGACATCACTGAACATACACCAAATTATCTGCTTGTATGAATTAGCCTATTCAACAATGCGACTAACATGCTTGGGAAGAGTTCCGTGGTGTTACCATCACTCCTGCACAGTGACTCACCACCACCTCTTGCTTTGGGGTCTTTTCCCACTTTATAGACAGTTTCAGTTTGGAAGATGAAGATCCTTGCAACCTTAAGACTTCATTACAGTTTCATAAAGGCTGTTAATTCTCCCAAGCTTAAATGTGTGACTCATCTTGGTAGACTACATGAACTAGAACTAAGCTTCCTCTAAGTGTTTATCCACAATGGTAAGTTTTCACTGTTCATTCAGATAATTCTTAGCAATGAGAAGGACATGCTAGGGGCAGGGAGAGAGAGCTCACAGCTGTATCTCTGTGTTTTCTAGCTGGGGATCCATAGTGTTTAGCCTTTTATTTATTTATTTTTTTGGCTACCACAATACAGCATGTTAATTAAGAGTTTATTACAGTAGCTGAAACATGAAGGCAGCATCCTTTTCTGAACACATCTACCCGTGCTACATCTAGTTACTCTCCTAAAGCCTCACTTAGAACACTTGGTTGGTTCCATTAGTACTTTGCTCTGAAAAAGCCTTGTGAGACCTTCTTTCCTTTGACCTGTAGGCGGCAGACTTCCTCTCCTGTGGTCCCCAAATTTCTACATCATGTTTACAACCATCAAAACGAAGGAGATTGTTTTAGAGCAGGGTAACATCAGTCCGCAGTGAGGGTATTTACTGCACAGGGGGCCTTAGTAGGCAGTTCTTTCTTTGTTGCCTGCTCTAGAGATCACTTGCTTTACAAAATTTTGACTTGGGAAAGTGATTCAAGTTCTCTTGATCTGTTACTGCAGGGACTTTAAATGACAGCTGAATGGCACCACTCTTACTATGATCTCTGGCTCTAATATTAGGGACGTAGAATTATAATGAAGTTAAAAGGGAGAAAATGCAGCACTGTTTTTCTTAAAGCCAGACTTGGAAACATGAGTGTACTTAATGCTACTAAATTTGGAGGTTAGGAACTAAACTTGGATTCTTTTCAGAAGTGCTCTTAACTGTGAGCCATATCTGGACCTCCAGCAGGTATTTGATAATTGTACAATATTATGACATGGGCTTTTGTGATAAATGGTTTTGCCTAGCTGTAAAGTAATGCATGACTTCTCAGCATGGTTAGGCAGAGCTCATTTCTGATGGTTAGCAGGTCAGATGTTTAAATGCATACACAACTTGCCATAGTTCATTGTGGTGTGACCCATTGTAAGTTAAGGTCATCCATACTCTGTAAAGAGCTAATAAACCTTACTCCGGCTGTCTCCCATATGTCATCCAAACAACAAGAATATTTTTCTACAACAATATGAACTAACCAGTACCCCCTGAGCTTGTGTCTCTAGCTGCATATGTAGCAGAAGATGGCCTAATCGGCCATCACTGGGAAGAGAGGCCCCTTGGTCTTGCAAACTTTATATGACCCATCACAAGGGAAGGCCTGGGCCAAGTAGTGGGAGTGGGTGGGTAGGGGAGCAGGGGCGGGGGGGGGGATAGGGAACTTTATCCCGAAAGCATTTGAAATGTAAATAAAGAAAATAATAATAATAAAAAATAAATAAAAGAATATTTTTCTAAGGGCCAAATGTCAGCTCTGATTTCTACAAAATGTTCATATTTACCAAAATGTGAGTTTATGCTTATTATATTGCAACATGTCATTTAGACCATTTCAGGCTATTTTGGTGCTTGTTTGCCTCTTCTTAATTTTTTTCTTTTTCCACTTTTCTTGTTAATTGCATTAGAAAATTTTCCAATATATTTATTTGGTGTTGTGAAAAAACCTTTTTGTATAATCTTCACTATGAGTTAAGCAAACTGAGAAGTTCCTGGCCTATTGACAAAATTGAGCAGTGTGATTTGATGCCCAGAAATGGGTAGAGCTGTTTCCTGTGTTGATGTCTTGAGTAGGAGGTGGGAAAAGCTACTTCTCCAATGTTTCCACTTTGGAATAAATGTCAAATTAGAGCTAAGACAAGCTAGGTCTAACAGTATATTCCAGCCCTCGGTGCTCAGGCAGGAGGATCACATGGGGTACATGGAAAGATCTTGTCACCAAGAAAGAAAAAAAGAAAAAAAAAACAATGTAGGTGTGATACATTTTCCCTTTATCTCTTAATCAAATAAGATAATCACAGGTTTTTCTAAAGAATAAGGATGTGGTGGGGCATCTATTAAACTTCAGATCTCCAGACCCAGAACCTGAGCCAGCTTCTGAACTGGTGTCTCCTTTTGGTCCTGTGGTCAAGAGAGCTTTACAGTTACTCACGTGCCAGAGTGACACTTATTCTGGGCTGGGAATGCACACTGCTGATTTAAGGCTTTTGTTCTTCTTTGCTTTTAAGACAGGATCTTAGGTATCCTGGGCTTTTCAAACTTGGTAGATGAGGATGACCTTAAACTGATCTTCATGTCTCTGCCTCCCAAGTGCTGGGACTGTAGATGTGCAGTACTAGAAATGGACATCGAGCTTCATACATGTTAGATAAACACTCTACCAGCTGAGCCACATCCTAAGTCCCACAGCAGTGTCCCCACCTCCACCCCCATCCCAGCTAATAGTAGTGTGTAACAAAAACAAAACAAGACACGAACATAGTGTTCAGAAGCACACTTTAAAAACCTTCGCTGGGCTCCTTAGGTTCTCATTGAGCCACACTGGCTGCTTGAACACAGTGTGTGGGGTGCACCAGCCTCAGGGTGGGCAAAGACATCCAAGGAGTGCCCAGTAATGACAGCCACCTGCTAATAAATAGAGTTTCCAGGGACTGAGAGGGAAGACAAAAACATTCTAGGATCATATAATGGTGGTTGTTCAAAAGTAGATGTGCTTAAAAAACCATTGAAGTGTGCACTTAAAGTGGAGAACATTAGAGTGTATGTCATATATCTTAATTAGCACACTAAGACCATTTTTGTAACTTCTCTTGAGAGCCAAGGGACTAGACTCCAGGTTTGCAGCTGTCCTGGCGTGGAAGGTAACAAGGAGAGCAAGACAAGCTCTAGGAGTCCCCGGTCTCACTCCTGGTGTTGGGTACAAAGTGAACTCTGTCATCATTTTGCTCTATGTATTCATGGCTTGTGCTTTGGAAAGATAAGAAATGGTTAAAAAGAAATTCAACCTCCTCCTCCTGATAATGAAGGAAAGACTGACCAAGATTTTACCTAACCTAGAACAGCAAGTTTCTTGAGACATGAAGTCAATTTTTGATAGTAGATAACATGTAATACCAGAACGTCTGAGAGAGAAGACGGCAGAATGTCTGTTCTTGAACTTGAATAAATAGCTTGATCTTAAAATCGGTTCTGTTTTAGGACCTTATGGCAATTGGTCAGGTAACATTTGAGACTTAATCTAGCCTGTTTTTAACTTGTGTGTACTTTTAAAATTCTATAAATCAAAGCAAGAACAAATTTTTTAAAATTTTTTAGGGATCCTTGGATTCTCACACCAGTAGTATATGGGATATCTCTCATTGTTGTGACCATATGCCTGACAAGAGGCATTTTAAGGGAGGATTTAATTTGGTTCTGCCTTGGTAGAGAAATAAAGTGGAATCCATACTGGTGGTATGTAGCTGGAACTCCTTATATCTCTCTGACCAAAAAAAAAAAAAAAAAAAAAAAAACAGAGATTCTGTCTGGAAGCAGGATGAAGCTATACCCCTGCAGGCTGGCTTCCCAACCAGCTCACTTCCTCCAGATACGTCCCATACCCTAAAGGGTCCACAGTAGTGAGATTATTAGTTTCTTTAAAAACCCAGTTATGTTATGTGAACATGCTTTTGTCTTAATCCCGGGTGTGGAAAGGAATTTCGGGCAGTCTCAGATTGTCCACAGCAGCAGACCGTTTACCTCAGGTGTGCTCTGGGAGGGATATGGGTCTGTGCCAGCCACAGATGGTTTAGTTCTGAGGGCTCCCGAGGGTGTAAATGGAGAGCTCCAAGAGGTCTGGGGGCAGCTGCTTCCCCTGTTGCTCATCCTGCTGCTGGCTTATTTATTACTTAGTGGTTTACTGGACTGCTGGATGTCCTGAGTACGAGATTGGACTTGCCCTACTCAGCAGGAAGTAGCATATAGAGGCCCATGCACCTTTTCCCTTTGATCTTCTGTCTCTCCTACCTGGTATTGGAAAGGATTGAGAAGGAGAAGGGTGGTAGATAAAAGAACCCAAATAAAATAGCTAAAAACAAAGCAAAACAAAACAACCCTACAGTTCACAACTTCACACCACTACCAGGGACTAGGTGTTTAACAGGCAAGCTTTTGAAGGCATTTCACACCCATACATAAAACTAGACTTCTTGCTGCAGGAACTCAGCAAACTTTGCTGTGATTTAGTAGTGCTTAACCACAAGCTAATTTCCCATAAGAGTGTTGTTTTGGTTTGCTTTATCTTCTTGCCAATGTCGTTTCCTGCTTCTGGCTAACATACCAACCCTGGAGTCTTCCATGCACTTCTTTCTTCACTGATTGCTTTTCCAGGCTGTCGCTCATTCTTTCCTTTCTTCATGTGTTTCATAGGTTCCTGACTTAATACCTCCTTTTATATTTCTCTAGCTCTACTCACATTCCTAAGCCCTCCAGTTTCCGGAAATGACTACAATATTATTAGGTTCTGGAAAATAGCTTTCTTCTACAGATGTGTGTGTAAGCATAACAGTATGCTTCAACATTGTTCAGCACTGACTCCTGCTTCCCTCTGTAGAGCGGAGTCTATTCAGTCATGCTGCTGATTTCACAGTCTATTCTAAATGCAACCCATCCCCTTTGAAATGTCTTTATGAATTTCCAGAACTCTTTACTCTGTTAACCACTTGTATACGGTAATTTTATATTGTTACATGTAAAGTTTTATGTATTTTATAAAGAAATCATGACAGCTTAAAACTTGATCTGTTCCTTTTGGCCAGGATAACAACATAAAACTCATGGTATTAACTTTTTCTGGTTGTTAATTATTCTAGTCGTTTTATTGTTGATTGACAAGCTATCGAATCTTTTATTAATGATACATTTTATTTTTATTTAAAGAAAATAGAAACTAGATTTCCTTCCTTAATCTCACTTTACAGACAAGAAAACAGAGGCTAGAAAAATCTAGAGTTCCTAGTTAGGGTATTTTATCCAGATCTCTTCATCCTTAATTAACATCTTAACATAGTCAAGGTGAGTACACTGAGGTGTTTGTTTTTTGTTTGGTTGGTTTGGTTTTACCTTTTCTCTTATTTAAACATTTTTGCAAAGTGCTCATCTTCTTTTTAGTATCAGTTGTTCAAGCTAAGCAGAGCAGGTGGGTCTCTGTGAGTTTGAAGCCTGCCTGATCTACACAGTGAGTCCAGGACCCCCAAAGCTCTTTTACACACAGAAACCCTGTCTGGAAAAACAAAAACAAGACAAAATCTCACTAAAAGAAACAGTTTGGGCTCTGGAGAGAGAGCTCAGTGGGCGCAGTGTTCGCTGGGTAAGCATGAGCACCTGAGTTTGGATCCTTGACACCCATGGGAAAGCCATGCACAGGGGTGCATCTAACCCCAGTGCTGTGCTGGCCTCAGGGAGATGACTGGGACTCTGACTGTCTAACCTAGCCAGGGAGGGGAACAGAGGAAGGGACCATATGGCTCCCTATTCTTCACATATCACACACAAGGACGCATACACATAAAATAAAAATCACAAAACAAAGGGACACTTTATCTTGAAATATACTACATAGAAGAGTTAGAACACCAGTATAGTATGTGTGTTACAAAACCTCTGCATTCCTATTTATCATTTTGTAAACTGAACATGTGTCAGTGATGCTACCAGGAAATAGTCTAGAATAGTCCAGAAATAGTTAGCTTGATTTTTAAATAGATTTTGACTGAAAGCATATTTTGTTGTTATTAAATTTTGAAGGACTATACTTAATAAGCTAGGAATTATGCTATGTGTTACTTTTTAAGGTATAGGATTGCATTTTAAAAGTTACACTACCCAGAGGACAATTAAATATGAACTCGAGGAAAGAAAAATCAGTCAATTTCTTCTAGTGTTGAGATCAAGGAGCAGCTTAAGGCTAAGTTAGCATTGGTGGTCAGACTCCATCTTGAAATAATGTATGATATGGGTGTTAACTCAGTTCTTCAAATATGTGTGAAAGGTGTTTGTAAGAATATGAATCTTGTCCTGTCCCTCACCATGGGTTCCCTGTATCCTGTGTACCTACCTGAGGGTATTCCCTGATTCAATTATCTTCAACCAGGGTGTTCTGGGGTGGCCTCTGTGAGAAGCCAGTTATACAGAGGAAGAGGATTATCAAGTTAATGAAGACACTGAATATGTCCTTTTATATTTCAAGAATGTGCAGTCTAGTGGTGGAACTAAATAACTGTAACTGAAAACTAGAGTAGACTAGATACCACAAAATTTGGGTATGGGAGTTCAAGAGATGGTGTAATTTTGTTAAGGAAATGGAAAGACTCCCACAGATATTGTTTGGTGTGGATTTTGCAGGAGGCCAAGGTTTGGACAGGAAAATTGAGAGGCTTGGTGTGAGAACTGTATCGTGGACAATGACTCAATGTAGAAGAGTTACCAAAAGGTCCCTCTATGAAGCTGCAGTGTTAAAAGTGGCAAGTAGCCGGTGAGCAAGAAGGGTGGGAGAAGCCAGAGAATGTAGTGGAGCCCATATGCCTCACCCAGAAAATCAGAGGAGGGAGGAGAAATGTAAATGGGCCCTAGCATAGAGAAACCCACGTTCAAACATTCAAGTGTGTGTTCCTAGGAACTTTTCTTCTTAACCCTTCCTCTATACTGGAAGTTTTTGCTTCATACTAGCTTGTCCTGAAATAGTTCTTTACACTGAAGCCAAAGACCTGGTTAGCCTGAGCTAAGGTCCCTTAAAAAAAGTAAAATAAAATAAGTTGATGGTGGTGGTGGTGGTGGTGGTGGTGGAGGAGGAGGAGGAGGTCCTCAGGCTGCTGTGGGCAACAACAGTGTTGTCCCATTTTCTGCCCTGCTGACGACTCCATATGTCCTGAAGCATACCTGAGGCTTCAGTATTACAGAACACGTTCTTCCGCTCCAGTCCTCTTCCTTCCTTCACCACTCACTCTCTTCAAAGACTAGCCAGCATCAGTGACTCTACCCCCGCCAGCATCAGTGACTCTACCCCGGCCAGCATCAGCGACTCTACCCCCGCCAGCATCAGCGACTCTACCCCCGCCACTTTGCTGTGAAATTCAGATGCTGTTGCAGTAGTGAGATTGGAACTGTCTTTCAGGCTAGACTTTGCTGAGTGATTCCATGTTACTAGCAACATGGTTCTGTTTCAAGTGTAAACACAGAGACAGGATGACTCTACACCCCCAGAGAATGTAAAATACCACCATGTGCCAGAACCACCCAGCAGGCACAGACTGATAAATAAAACTTATTTTGAGAAGTAGAAAAATTGCCACCCTATAAACTTATTAAGTCAATAAGGGACATATGACACATGGGTGTATTACAATCTTATCAGGAAAACCAGGCCTGAGAACTTATGAAGTATCCCTCCAGAAGGAAGGGATACAACACCCACATCTGGACCTCAGAAAGAGGAAGGCGCTTGGCTCTGCGATGGCAGCTTCCCCCATAGATATGTCATCAAAGGACTCATTGTGTCAAGGAACAACAGTCAGAGAGCTCTTGTTGGCTCTGTACCTGCTGTTGTTGTGTCGTCCTCAGGTTGCTCTCCATCTGAACCTAGTACTTCAGTTTATCTCTCCGACTTCCATAGTCCTTTGCCTTGATTCTGCAGTTTAGCTAGACTCTGAGTCTCAGTTCAACTTTGGCCCTGAAGTTTGGCCCTGTGGCACGCGTCCCTGGCAGGAGCCCAGGGCCTTTACTCCACACAGAGACTCTGGTCTCTGTCAGCTTCCCCTGCTTCTGCTTTTTAGGCCTCTTGGAGCTTTTGAACTCAGCTGTGGCCTCTTTAACCCACTGTAACCATTCTGAAACCTATAGATAAAGATCTAGATACATTTACTGTGTGATGTATAAGGTATGATCTGAGAGTTAATATTAGTAATTAAGATTAGAATAAAAGATATGTTTGCCTCTACTGGTTATCAAGGAAATCTGAATTCTATGGAAAATTACAATCAATGAAACCACTATATATTGTAAATTAATTGCTATTCAACACATTCTGAGGGCTAGAGAGGGGGATCATTGGTTCACTCCTCTTTCAGGGGACAGTTCAGTTCCTGTCACCCCCTTTCGGTGGCTCATAACCTCCAGATTTAAGAGATCTCACACCCTCTTGTCATCTCTGTGTGTACGTGCACTTACATGTTCATATCCCCACATGGACAAACAACTATAAATAACTAAATTGATTAAAAACAAATATAAATAAATATATCCGTACTATATAGAATACTATGCTACCCTTAAAATGATGCTAAGGATATATAAAATGTGAGCAAAAGAGAGAAGTAACAATGTACATATATTAGTTTTATATTAAAATCATAAAAATAAAAACATATGCCTATATGTTTTAGAAAAGAACATAGAAATAAACTTAACTCTTGCTCAAAAGTTAATTTCAAGATGGCGACAGCAAACTGGTACTTAAGCTGAGCACAGGGCTCTGCTGTTGTCTGCATCTAGATGACCTTTAATGTCCTTCATCTGTTACTACTACATTAAGTGTGTGTCTTGCTTCGGTAATAACAAAACAATAAGCAACGGAATAAGAATTTTCCAGTAGGTTGGGAGCCGTGGAACACATATGTGGCTGCAGATATCTATATGAGCATTAATGTTTCCCTACTGCATACCTCCTTTCTCTTTTCTTTCTAGCCTGCGTTAGTGTGCATACTGCTAGTTTCCCAAAGGTTCATACACTGAGTGTCTGATCCCAGCTTATAGGTACGGAGAGGTAGTGGAACTTGTAAGACCTAATAGGACCAAGCGGGAGGAGATTGGGAGGGATTAATGTCCTTTTTGGGGTGGGCCAGCCCTTCTAGAACTGCACACATTAGGAGAGAGCAAGCTGCTGCACAGAGGTGTGACCTTCTCACCCAATACCTTGCTGCTTCTCGCTACACATGTGATTTTACCATGTGGTGCCATCTGCCAGGAAGCTCTCCCCAAACACCAATGTCAGCATCATAAACTGTGAGCTTTACAAATTATCCAGCCTTAGGTACTTTGTGATAGTAACACAAGGCAGACCAAGACATTTCCTATATAATTTGGTTCTAAAAGCAGCAAGAGCGTCTGAGCAAAGCCCTTACATTGGGGAGCTGTGTATGTAGTCATATTGGAGTTGAGTCTGAGAGGGCTGGTAAGGGCTTTTACATGATACAGGGATGGCATAGTGGCATAGGCAAGATAAAGCGTCTATGGGAGGGGACAGTCCCCAAGCTGATATGTGAGACGCAATGAGGTGAGGAAGAAGCACATTTAGGAAGCAGTAGTGAGGAGAAGAGAATGGATACCTGGGAAATAGATCCAAAGAGCAAATACGTAGCTGCAGTGGAATCGTGTCTCACTGTTATGAAGAACTACAAAAATAGAAAGGGAGAAAACTGATAACAATCTCGTGGTATGTAAGATCAGAACTGGGTGTGTCATTTAGTGTCCTCCATAAAGTATGTGGTAGGTGGGGAGGGAGAGGATGGGTGTGTGTGTGTGTGTGTGTGTGTGTGTGTGTGTGTAGATGCATGCATTCCCCATTAAGAAAACTGAGAGCAAAAATCTTTGCAATAATGCCAAGCTGATCTTGCATCCAGAACTGTGTCTAAATTCTGTCTTGTGCAAACTCCCCTAAGAACAAATGTTTCTAGAAAACTGCTCTCAGGGCTAGGACAGGGTAAGTGCAGAAAACATTTAATAGTTTCCTGAGTGTCAGAAACTAGAGAACAATGTTAAAGGGATAACATAGTTGTGTTAAAACAGTGGTTCTTAATCTTCCTAATGCTACAATACAATTTCTCATGTGATGATCGTCAACCATGAAATTACTTTCTTTTTTTTTTTTTTTT
>NC_034593.1:31732919-31815226 GCF_900095145.1 Mus pahari
TACTGCTCTCGGGTGCACTCCCCTCCTCGGGTGAGGAAAGGCGCTGGATGCCAGGCGGACACCCCTCCTCGGTCGGGGAGGCAAGGTGTTGGGTGCTGGGTCAGCCTGCGGACAGCCGCCAGGCGAACACCCCTCCTGGGCAGGAGAGGCGCAGGACGCGAAATTACTTTCATTACCAAATTATATCTGTAATTTTCTACGATTATGAATTGTAATGTAAATATCTGTGTTTTCCGATGGACTTAGGTGACCCATGTAAAAGGGTCATTCAACCTCCAAAGGGGTCACAGCCCGTAGGTTGAGAACTAACTACTTTGTTAAAGGAACAGAAAACCAGTCTGAATGGCTAATTCTGGCATCGTTCAACTGTCTATAAACAGTGACAGAAAAAGACATTGTCTAACTGAGTGAAGTAAACAGCCATGAGTTTACGTTGTATACAAGTGGACGGATCAGTGGGTGAAGAAAGGAGAGGTTTTCTTTGCATCAAGCAACCAATATGAGGAGAGACAACATCAGGAAACACTAGTCAGCATGTTACAAAGCCTCATGCTTTTACGCAGAGACCACTTCCTTTTTTCCAACATAATATTTTTATTGATTATTTGAGAGTTTCAAATAATGCACTCCATCAACTTCCCAGTCTTTCCAGCCCCACAGTACCCCGCCCCACCCTGTCACCTTGCCCTAAGAGAAAAAAAAAAAACATCAATAACAACAACAAAAATGAAACAAGTCCAGTTTGTGTGGCCCATGGTCAGTTTGTGTGCGGCATGGTCAAGCTCTGAGTGGCCAGCCCCTTAGAGAAAACAGAACCCACCTCCATGCCACCCCACCCCCACCCCCTCACTCCAGAAGCTGTAACTGTGAAGAGCTACACTTCAGGATCCCCATCACAATTTTTAAGAGTTACCTTCAGTGGCTTCCTGTCTAGATTGTTTCTTTCTGGGGGGCGGGGTGGAAGGGGAAGAGGGGAGGGGAGGGGTGTCTGCAAGGCCTTCCATGTCTCATTCTCAACTATGAGTCTGCAGTCATACAGAAGAAGCTGCCTTGCCCTTTACAGTCAGTGGCAGCACAGATCATGGACTTCCACACAGAGAGACCACTTTTAAAAGTAAATTACCAGGAAAGGCAATGGGACTGGTCACAGACTTCTCTATGTGACCTCACTGAGACAGATCATTGCATGCTCCTACATCAGCAAAGGTTATCTTGAGCATGTGTGTGTAAACTGAAGTTCTCGGACTTGGCATGTCCTCTGAAAATGCGTGTCCCCGTGTCACTCTGAGAAGTGATCACATCAAGTGAAACACATTTTATGATGAGAAAGATGAAATGTTCCCAGAACACCAGTGAAGAATGAAACTTGCAATATAAAATAGGTGAGGATGGTTCACTGGGTCTCACTCTGTAATTGTGCCTGTGATGTAGTTGTGTAATCAACTCCAGATTTGGTCAATCCAGAGGAGCTGCAACTTCTGAGGTCTTCAGCAGAAGTGGGGAAAGAAGCATAGAATTAAAACTAAATGAAGCCAAAAAGCAAAATGGTCAAAGTCTGTTCCTTACAGCAGATGTGCGCAGATTTAATCATGATGGTCAGAAACTAGAAGACACAGAACCCACCAGCATGTGAGACTTTCCCCATCAAAAGTCATGTAATTTATGTTTGGAGTTGGGGCTTACTGAATGTCTGTTCACAAAATAACCACTTACAAACCAAGCAGCCTCAATATACTGTTAGAGTCTAGCATCAAGACTGTTCGGGTCATATCAACCAACACCCATCACCCATGTCCTTATGAAAGAGGAAATGGAGTGAGCTGACTTTGAAGACCATGTTTAAATAGGAGTTTTGGGTGAGAGTCCCTTGAAGGAGGCCAGAAGTACCTAGGAGGTAGGACTTACATTCCTTTATGGCTGCATGATTATTGAAGAGAGATTATGCAGGTTTTACCATGTCCACAGCAATGCTGGCCAGAGCTCTTGAGAGAGGACCATGGTCTCCTGCAGTGTGTCCCATGCAGGAACATGGGCATGGTGACTGTTTCTGGCCTAGAACCTAATAGGGCAGAGACCACAAGATAAACCCTGCTATCAGGGTTGGGGCGGGAGGAAATATCTAAGAAGACAGGGCAGCACTTCTCCTGGTACTGGCTCCTGCTGGCTGTGGTACTACATAGGGATCCCAGTACCTTTTTAGTAGTGGATTGTTGCAATCCATTGTTTGAAAGACTCTAGGTTTGAGATGTAACTCATATGCCTAGCATGCAAAAGCCCTACATTTGATTCCCCAGTACTGCATAAGTTGGGCATGATAGTGCATTGCATGCCTGTAACCCAATGCTCATGAGATGGAGACAGAAGGATCAAAAGTTCAAGTCTATATAGAAAGTTTGAGTACAGCCTGGGATACATGTGACCTTGTCTCAAAAAGAAAACAAACCACGATAAATAAATATGATTCTGCTAAGATATGTGTGAAAAGCAAAGGCCATTTGGCAAATTATGTACCCAAAGTACATAAACATAGAGAAAAAGAACTTAAATGGCCAGAAATATCAAGAAGGGGAAATGAGTTGTACACATAACAATTTGATGAAATTTAACACTTAACAAAAGCCCTGTTCTGTTGTTTTTTTTGTTTGTTTGTTTTTGTTTTGTTTTGTTTTGTTTTTTCATTGTATGGTACTGGGATACATTTTCACACAAATATGCATGTGTTTGAGCAGATCCTCCATGCTCCACTACTGTGAGTCCCCCTTCTTGGGGGATTGTTGGCCACTGGCCCACGAAGGCTGAGGGAGCAGAAGAGGCAATCAGGGTTCCGACTGTATGAGTATGATGGAAGGCCTTCCAGAGACAGCTTCAGTGGGACAGCTCTACTGTTCCAGGGATGGAGTATATAAGGGCTCTTAGGGGTACTGGTAGAAAGGGCTAATTGGTCATAGTCATAACACAGTGCCTAGTTATAATTTGGGTGGGAAGCTAGTGTGGGACTTGTGCGCATCCTCCAAACAAGGTCAGGCATCTATAATCTCAGAGACATCTCTAACCAAGCCCCACTGAGATAGGTGCCACGCCCACTCTAGTAGTGACTCACATCAGGTCTCAAAACCTGGGTGAGTCCTGAGGAAAAAGAGTCTCAAGGAGACTCAGCCTCCTGGAGTCCTGGCATTTCCAATAATCTATATACACGAACCCTATCCGCATGTTAGTATGGTGTATGCTCTCTTTCAATATTATTAATGCCTCTAAAGATTGAATTTTTACCATAGGTAAAGTTTCCACCAGTGTTCCAAAGTCCTAAAAGATTCCTTAAAGCCAGGAGCTCAGGAATTCAGTGAAAAGGTTACCTAGTCATTAACATTCTAATTCACTTCTAGTAAAGACCGGTGATAAGAATTAAGCATCACAAAGAACAGAGTCAAGCTCAGGACAAAGCTTACCAAGGCCTAGGAAATAGGGGGTTGTGATATTGCATTAGCAGAACCCCCAAAACAGGTTTTTCCAGCTAGGCCCAAATGAACAGCATAATCAAGGATTTACTGGGAACCCCTGACAGTGGGTTTTAACTATTGACTAGCCTTGCACCTGGCTTCCTCCTCAAGTTGCCTGGTCCCACCCCCTGGTCTTTTCATGTATTCAGTCCTTTGTCTTGTGTCATTGTAACAACAGATGTATCCTGCCCCACTTTTCTTGTTTGTTCTGTATTAATAATGTGATGCTCATTTTGATCAATGCATTCAGTTTTACACCCTCTCTCATGTGAACTGTCTGTCACTCATTCGCTGAATCCTTGCTCACCTGCAACCAAGAGACCCAAGTGAGGTCTGTCTGTGGCAGATAGGGAGTCCTCCATTGTGTGCAGAGCTCTGTGAGCTGTCTGAACTTGAAGGGCTTGTGCCTTAATAACAGGTTCTCCAATAGTTACCCTGGCATTTTCTCTGACTCTTGTGGTCCCCTCTCTTCCCCTAAACAATCTCGTTTTTACTTTCATGTGATATGTACATATACAATTTTATGTATTTATATAAAATCTAGAGACCACAAATGAGAAACAACATGAGCTATCTATCTTTCTGAGACTGATGTACTTCACTTATTAATATCTCCAATTGTATCCATTTTCATGTAAACCACATAGCTTAAAATTTGATCCTTAAAAATATTAATTCTGCAAATTGTATAGCAAGCAAGGAAATAATAAGACTAAGTAATAAGAATACCAAAATGTTTTTATGAAAATAATCTTAGCTATGGTTGCATCCGTGCACAAACCAAACAAGAATAACTGGTATCTTAGGCTAGTGAACTGTGAGGGAGGTATTTATTGTGTTCATTACTTTGTCGATGTGAAATTGCTTAAGCAATAAATGAAATCAAACACTTAAGAAATAGGAAATTAATGGGTGGAGGCAGCAACAGCTATTAGAGAATGCTTGAGGAATTTTGCCATAGAAGGAAGCAGAAAATTGGGTAGTGTCTGAATTGGGGGCAGGCTCTCAGAGGGAAAGGCTGTTTTGAGATCCGCAGCATGGATACATACCTGAATGCTGATGGGAATGATCTGCTAGGAAAGGAACCTGATGTCACAGGAAGCCGAGCCTCAGGAGCCAAGGGCTCGGGGGGGGGGGGGGAGGGGAGGGACAAAGCCACACAGGCTTGTGACTGCAGGGTTGGCTTCTGGGTACTGAAGGGATGCAAGCTGGTTGTGTACATGAAAGCAGAAAGCTGAGGAAATTCTGCTCTGGTTGGTTCTGTTCTCTCAGGGTCATAAGCAAAACGGGGCTTGGCTTGGGGTTGTAGCTGTTAGAAGAGAGTCACAAGCTAAGGCAGGGTGAAAGGGGTTCCGGAGAAAACTGAGCATCTACTGACTCTGGGCAGGGGCAGGTGGAGGCAAGCTGTATCAACTATGCCCTCCCTTCCTCCTTCCTTCCTTCCTTTCTTTCTTCCTTTCCCTTCCTTCTCCTCTTTTTCCTTTCTTTTCTTTTTTCTTTTCTTTTTTCTTTCTTTCTTTCTTTCTTTCTTTCTTTCTTTCTTTCTTTCTTTCTTTCTTCTTCTTTTTTTTTGAGATGGGGGTTTTACTATAGAGCCACTGCTGGCCTGGAAATTGCAATATACATCAGGATAGCCTTGAACTCACAGACCTCTGCCTGCCTCTACCTCAAGAGTCTTACAGGAATCTGTCTGTCTTCTTTACGTGGCTCTTAAGGAAACAGGGTTGAATTCGGACTCATAACATTTCCTAATTTCCAAAACGGGTTGGCTGACTTAGTCATTGTCCTTCCCTCTAATGTGGGAACAAGGAGACTGAGAAGACACTTGTGGGAGCGTCCTGAAGACTGAGAAGACACTTGTAGGGAGCGTCCTGAAGTATCCGCTTACGTTTGGGCTTTGAGGTTTTTATCAGTGGGGAAGACCGTTTTCTAGAAGGATCAGAATTGGTGGTCCTAGATGCTAATGGGACTTACCCATGATATCTTCAGCAACTGTGAAACACTGCACAATTTGTGGGAGTGAAGTGGGCCGTTTCTTACTTGATGATTGACGTGAAGACAAGACCACACGGGCTGCATGATCAAGTCACACTCATGCCTTTTGCGGTCTGCACACTGATGCCATGAATAGTGCTTCATGCTGGTGAGGTGGGTGTGAACATGTCTGGGGGTCCATTTAATCTCAGGGGATTGGGAAACGGGAAATAAATTAACAGGAGGCTGAGGTGAAGACAAAAATGTGAAGAACAAGACACTGAAACCCGAATGATCGAGAGAGAAAATAGTCAAGCACATTTGATCTGTTGTTCCATCAAAAATGCATGTCATGTGTAGAATATGCTTAGCAAAAATGAACAAATAAAAGGTTAGTGTATTCAGCTGGAATTCGTGTCTATTCCCCCAAATATCCTTGTTGGGGTTTGTAAAATATTCTCCCACAGACTCAGAGTTTCTTGGGTCTCCAACTGGTGGCACTGTCTGGGAAGGTTATGGAGACTTTAGGAAGTAGATCCTTGCTGGAGGAAGTAGGTAACTGGGGGGTTGGCCTTGAAGTTTTATAACCTGGCCTATACTCTTGTCTCTTCTCTACTTCTTGATTGCATAGGCGAGGTAACTCATTCTCCTGACACCATGCCTTCACTACTATGGTGGACTATATCTTCTTGAATTGTAAGCCGGAATCATTTCTTTGTCCCTTAAGTTGGTTACAACAGTGAAAAAAAAAATAACTAATGCAGTTTTCACTTCTGTTCACTTCCTATTCTTGAATATCCATCTCAGGCCCATTGCTGTACAGAAGTGCCAGTCTTTCCCTTCCTACTGCAAGTTAACACCAAATGATTTTAGCCTACAGTGATGCCCATCTAACAGCAATGCTTTGAGAACTGCCATTTTAGGCTCTTTCTGGGTAACACAGAACTGTTTCCTAGAACTAGCCAGACTTAAACTTAATTACAGAACAAAAATACAAAAATGTGCAAGACAAAAAAGTTTAATATCTATAGTAATTAAAAAGTCTCTATGAAACCAATAAAGAACTGCCATTGTTTGTGAGTAAAGATGTTCAAATGTGGCTTCTAGGACAGCGTCCAGTGGTGAAAGTGACAGAAGAAGGAAACTTCACACTACATTTTTGAATAAGGCTTGAGGTTATGGATTAATACTCATTTGGTCAAATGTATTCCAAAGTCTTAAAGCATCCATTTATTTAATCAAAGGTATTTATCTAGGGTGCCAGGGAAGTGGCCCAGTGGGTGAAACTGCTTGGTGCGCAAGCCTCCTGATCTGGAATTAAATGTCAGGGTCATGTAGAAATCCAGACATGGCAGCAGTAATCTATACTCTCAGTACCTATGTGGTGAAATGGGAGGTGGAGATAGAATCATCTAGAAAGTCATGGGCCAGTCAGCATGGAACACATGCAGAACAACACAGCAGCAGAAACAAGAGACCCTATATGAACCGTGATAAGCAAAAACCAGCTTGTGAAAAACTGTTCTTAACCTCCACTCAAGCATGTGTTCACACTCTCACACACAAAAGAAATACACATATTTAATCATTGAAACAATAGGGTAGTTTTAATAATAAAGCTTTAGAAAACTTCATTTTAAAAAAAGGTTTATATTTATTTTTAATTTTGTTTAAGTATGTTTGGGGGGGTGGTATGTACATGTGAGTGCAGGTGCCAACAGAGGCCAGAAGAGGGTGTTAGATCCCTGGAGTTACAAGTAGTTCATGAGTCGTCTGATATGGAAGCTGGGTCCTATGGAAGTGGAAGAGTATCATGTGCTTTAACCACTAAACCATCTCTCCAACTCAGAGTACATTATCTTCACAATGTATTTATCAATGGAAAATAAGGCTACAAAATAGTGTTCTGTATGACTAAATTTTGTAGAAACAAAAAAAAATCTTTATGTATATATATTTTTACTTGTCTATTCATCTATCTATGGCAGGCTTGCCAACAAAATCCGTCATGAAATTTTTTTGGCTAGAGGTATTTAGTTTCTCCTCATGATCAACTCTCGTTTATCAGCATAAGAAGCATAGAGCTGGACAGCAGAGAGCTTACAGTGAGAGGAGCTGAGCGACATATTAATCACCCTCCCGGTTATCTTAGATTGGGTCAACAGAAAGTAATGCGCCTCAGCATCAGTTTAATCCCCTGAAGAAATGCTGTTGCATAGTTATGAGTAAATATTGAACCATTGACTCCCATTAAGATGATGGGAAGAACATTTTCCTCCCTTTTGCAGAATCAAACTCAACAGTCGTTGGCCTTTTAGCAAGTCATTACTCTTGTAAAGAGCTGCTAACCAGGGTTCCAGGAGCATTGACAAGAAATAACCTTTTAGTGAGTTTTCATCACAGAGTACAAATCTTAGAGCACCTCTTACATCCCTTATTGCCTCGCCTGTCTGGATTAACAAAGGTAAAGATCTGGCTACGTATCTTGTATAACTAGGTCCTTTTAGCTGGTGCATTATGCACACTTTTAATTTTACTTTTAAAATTAAATTGTGCATGTGCATGCATACATGTGTGCATGCATGCTATGTGAGGGCACACATGTGTTGGGGGAGTTCAAGCCTTTCCAGTGAATGTAGAGCTCACTAATATGGCTGATCAAGCAAGCTAGGCAGCCTGCTCCACAGATTTTCGTTTCTCCTCTTTCCAAGCATTGGATTTACAGGTGGACTACCAAACCCACCTCACATTCATGTAGGTAATGGGAATCGAACTCTAGGCTTCACACTTTCCCGTACATGGGAAGTGATTTATCAGTTAGTCATTTCTCTAGACCCTTACTTTAAACTTTTAAAAGTCTTCTGTCATGTATTTTTTAGTTAATTCCTCCCACATCCTTCTCTGAAAAAGAGAAGTTCTGAGACTTTCAAATATTCTGTAATAAATAAGGAAATTGGGAAATTAGTGTTTTTCGCTGTGCACATGTGTTTATCAGATCTAGATTCGAACAGTTGTCCTCCTGGCCACCTGTGTGTCCCATGTGTTAATCTCTTATGTACATGAGCCCAGCCTATGGCTCCCATTGAACTTTTGCTGTAATTTCATTAAGAAACCACTGGTCGGACTAGTAATTTTCCAGACAGCATATTGTTTTGGAGACTTTAGTGACATATTTTCCTACCTAAGAGGAATATTGTTAAAAAGAAAGAAAATAAAAATTTCAAATCTAGACAAATCCCATTCCAATTTAAAAAAAAAAAAAAAAAAAAAAAAGCTACTCATTTCTTCTGTTACTTGGAGAGAAGACATCGGCCCTGAGAACACTACGGGGAGCTGGAATGTTGGAGTCTCCTGAGGACCGCTGGCCGAGGTGACTAAATGACCTTTTCCGTTCTGGTGGGGAGTGGGTGACTGTCGTAGGTCAGGATTGAGGTCACTGGCTGGAAAGTTACAAACAAAGTCATAGTTTTGGCTGAGGGAAAGTAAACTTGGACTACAAACAAAGCCAGTGCTTCCTCGGTGATGAAAGAAAAAGTTCCCATTTCTCCTCCGTCAGTGCAAACCCTGGGCATAATCAGCAGTCTGGCCGCTCAGGGTTTGTCATGTTCCGGAGGCCGGTGTGCATCACTCACTGCCCGTGTGTGGTCAGCATGAAGCTCCTGATGTCTGGGACATGTCTGGAAAAGCAGGGGTATTTCTCAGGAAACAGAGCGCTGAGCTACAGAGATGGAAGAAGCCCAGCGTGGTCCGGAACATTTGTCCAGAAAGGCTAAACCAAGGACATACTGACTGCAAATTCTACTCGAAGACCTTAAGAAGTGTTTATTTCCCTTCTTGCTGTGCAGGGTCTCCCTGTCTCTGAACAGGAACCTGCTGGTGCACAGGAATCCTGTGCCTGCTCTTCATCATGCATGGCGCCAGTGTGGCTCTCTAAACCGTCCATATTGGCCAGGAATGGTCCCCAGTTGATAGAGTGCACATTTAGCATCTCAGAGGCCTTGAGTTCAGTCCCCAGCACTACCGCAACCTCAGAGTGGTGGTGTGTGCCTATAATCTCAGGACTTGGAGGGGGCGGGGATAACAGCAGAACCAAGAAGGGAAGGTCATCTTGAGCAAGTTTATAGCCAACCTGGGATACGCGAGAGCTCTTGTCTGAAAACAGCAGCAGTGAAGCCTCTTTGTATTAAGACTTTGAGCTGGCAGTGGTAGCACATGTTTTGAATCCCAGCACTCGGGAGGCAGAGGCAGGCAGATTTCTGAGTTCAGGGCCAGCCGGGTCTACAGAGTGAGTTCCAGGACAGCCAGGGCTACACAGAGAAACCCTGTCTCCAAAAAACAAAACAAACAAACAAACAAACAAACAAACTCCCTGTGTTAGGACTTTGAGAAGTTCCAGAGGTGTGACATCTTGTTGTCTCATGACCAGGTGCCTGCCATGGTCACTGGCAGATAGATTTCTTTTCCTTTTAACCATAGATGCGAGCCTTTCATATTATCTATACTGCTAATTTTAGCTTAACCTCCCAATTTGGAGAACTGCTTTTCAACGTTAATTTTGTCATCTGTCTACTAACGAGCGTTCTCAGCTTTCTAGTGTGGACACTCGGGCAGGTGTGCATCTTTATGGCATGTTTATGGCATTGTGCTCATTGTTGGTGAGCCTGTGAATCACCACAGATGCCTCAGAACTGGACTTGCCCATGACTCTGTTGAGCAAAGTCCAGGGAAGAATGGTTCACACACATGCACCACCAGGAATATCGCTGCTGCACACACATGTGTAACCTGCACAGGCATCAGCACTGGAGCCTCAGTGTGTGGCCATACTATGCTCTTGGTACCTGGCAGGTAAAGGAAACAGAGCAGAGTCATAGAACCACCACAGAGCATCTGAGACACAGCTGGAGTGACCACAACGGCAGCTGTGAAGGGATGCCAGCCGCACTGTAGCATCTCTGTCTGAACGCACACAGTGCTGCTGCTTCCTGTGGGAGCAGGCATGGTGCACATACACATGGGTTAAAAAGACAAAATAAATCTAATTCAAGTTGTCAACAAAATATTTAAGAGGAACATGGCCTTAAACTTATATTTTAGATTGTCTCTTTAACACTAACTTTATGGGCTGCTGGAGAGAGCGCTTAGAGGTTAGGAGCACATACTTCTCTTGGCGAGGACTCAAGTTTGGTTCCAAGTCCCCAAAGGAGGGGAGGTCCCTGGCAATTTAGGAGACATAGCTAAGAGGCATCTGTACATTCTAGATGGTTTGGTTGCGTTCTCTCTCCCTCCCCATCTATATTTCCTTTGCTATCTATCCTTCTAAAGCTTTGGTTTCTAGCCCTCTTACCTTGCAGTGGCTGTGCCCCTACAACTCTCTCACACTCAGCAGGCTGGGCTATGACACAGTCTGCACACACAGGCTTCCTCCCCTCTGCATGCTGCCTTCCTTCCTTCCTTCCTTCCTTCCTTCCTTCCTTCCTTCCTTCCTTCTTTCTTTCTTCTTTTTTTAAGACAACCTCATAAGCACCTTAGGGCTCTTGGTAGAATTCTAGATTTTCCTTAGCCCAGGATATTGGAGGGTTCTAGTGCTTTCTAACTTCCCATCAACCTGACTTTTGTTGGAAGTTATATTGTGAGGAGGTCTAGACAGGTCCTTTCTAGTGTACATTGTTCCTGTGAGGGGGGTGGCTTTATCTTTTTCTTGATAAAATTATTATACTTATGTATTATGTGTATTTTAAAATCAATCATGTAAGTAGGAGACAGTTATCTATGTATTAGGTGTAGCTTAGAAAGCAGAGCATAAGCACAGTTTAATGCTTTTCCTTTCCCTGCAGATGCCCAGAGGCAGGGGTCCCTGGAGTACAGCACAGTCTGGCAGTTAACACGGCATATGCATGTGCTGGGGAGCGGGGTCACCTCAAAAGACAAAGTGTAGGGTACACACTGCAGCATAACTTACATTTTTCACTTCTTTCTCCCAGTCTCAGTCCATGTAGGAAATCATTAAAAACAAACCAGCAATAGTCCATTGTAGAATTGTATCTGGTAATAGCAGGCTCATAAACCTTCAGTGAGTTACTATACTCACTAATATTTACTACATTTACATATTTACCTCATTAAATGTGCTCCTATTGGTAAACATTCACATTTCAGCTTGTTTGCAACCATAAGCAATTTAGTATGGAAGTCTGGAGTTTCATAGTTAGCTTAACCATGTCCCATAAATATGGATGGGATTTTTAGGACGAGGAAAGAGTTGGATAGATACCCCTCCTTGTGGAATGGAATGTAGTTCCTTCCACCAATCCCTGGCTGATGCCAGCTGGTTAACTACCCAGCACGGATGCTCCTCAAACCTGTGCTGTACTTGCTATTATCTGGTATGCCTTGCAGGAATGCTGTTCCCCTGAGCCATGCTCAGCATCCAGAAGGGAGCTGCTCATCTTACTGGATCCTGAGTGAAGATTGATGAGACTGGTCATCATATACAGCCGTGCACTACTTCTGAACACTTTCTGGGAAAACCCTACTCAAAAACTAGGAGGCATAAAGAGGAGAGGCGGCGTGCTCCGAGGAGAGTGGTGTCAGAGAACTGAGAGGGTTGAGGGCACCTCAGCTTCTTAAGAAAACAGCATTGAAGAAAAATGTAGGGCCGGACGGTGGCACAGGCCTTGAATCACAGCTCTGGAGACAGAGGCAGGTGGATTTCTGAATTGGAGGCCAGCCTGGCCTACAGAGTGAGTTCTAGGACAGCCAGGGCTACACAGAGAAACCCTGTCTAGAAACACCAGAGAGAGGGAGGAAGAGAGAGGGGCTGGGGGAGAGAGAGGAGGACGGTGAGGGAGAGAGAAGGGTGAGGGAAAGAGGTGGGGAGGCAGGATGGTTGCTCTCATACCCCTTAGTCTTCTCTTACTGAGGCTATAGAGCCCGCATTTGAGAAGTGTCCACCTTATACTTACAGGTCAGAGAGTTCCCATCTCTGAACACAGAGACAGAATCAGAACAACCAAGACTTGCTAAGTTCCTCACACCAGTTTCTGCCCATTAGCTGGCACCCTCTTCAATCACCATTCTCTACAATTATACACAACTTCTTCCAATTTGACCGAAACCACACAGGTCTGTGTGTAGCTTTTAGGTCTTTATTTCCTTTCCAAGATTCCAACATTAAATAAGTTAGTATCTTTTCATGTTGATTTGTCTCATGCTGTAAAGACTTTGGCTGTGAACCTAGCAGGAGGCAAGAGGACTATGGACACAACACACACACACTCCTCTGCCTGGTACACAATGGAGAAAAGGCTTGGTCTTCCAGCTTTGGAGAATTTGCTAACATCCACCACACACTTGAGTGAAGACCTCCGCGAAGACTGAGGATGATAAGTAGATGCCCTTCAGGATGACCTTCTACAGCTAACTCATTTCGGCACTTCTAGAAGCTTCCCGAAATCTGCATTTCCCTCCCCGCAGTGAGGTTCTCCACGTGGTGTGTGACTCTTCAGAGCAGTTCTCTTGCTCACCCTCCCGCCCTTCACCCGCAGAGGCTTCAAACACAGGGCATTGATGTATGCAGGTTTTCCAAATGGTAGTTTGGTAAACACCCTCATTGAAGAGGTGTGCCCCTACAGGTAGGGGAGAAAAGCTATCTAGTTTCAGGACAGAGGTGCAGGCAATCTATTGAGGTCGAACCTATTGGGGTCTACTGAAAATTGCCAACTGCAATTAACTGCAATTTTGTGAGACTCGGTTCTTTCCAAGAAACATCTAACAACTGAGGCAAGGCAAGCGCCAGTTCTGGGCTCTTACGTGTTGAGGACTCAAGCGGTTTTCATCTTCCCACGCTGTCTCCGGCTCGGTGCCCAGAAAGGAAACCCAGGCACCCCATTCCAGGCCTCTGTCTCCCGCACCCTATCCTTACACAGCTTGTGCTCTACCGGACTGGAGATTTCCAAAGCCTGACTCGATCCCTCCCCAGTTCAGACCCTTCTGCTGCTTTGGATGGAAGGCTCATCGTTGCGTTAAAAAGGCAGGAGCGGAGAAAGTTAGAAACTTGCATTTAAACTTTAGGAGCTGCGTCACGGCAGTCTCCTGGAGAAAGCTCCGCTGAGCGGTACAGATTCTTTGCAACTTGGAGGCGCCGGGCGTGGGGAGGAGGCGGTGCGCGGGGCGGGGGCGCACGGGGCCGGGGTGCAGGCGGGGACGCGGGGTGACGCTGCCCCGGGCCGCTGTACACACAAGGGGCTCTCTCGGCTTCAGGAAGAGTCCGGCTGCATTGGGCTGGGAGCCCGGCAGAACACAGACCAGGAGGCTGGCAGCTCGCGGGCGAGCCGCGCTGGGGGGCCGAGGCCGGGGTCGGGGCCGGGGAGCCCCGAGAGCTGCCACCGCGGGGTCCCGAGGCCGCGGAAGGGCCATGGCTGCGGGCGGCATCACCTCGCTTCCCGCACTGCCAGAGGACGGCGGCGCCGCCTTCCCACCGGGCCACTTCAAGGACCCCAAACGGCTCTACTGCAAGAACGGCGGCTTCTTCCTGCGCATCCATCCCGACGGCCGGGTGGATGGCGTCCGCGAGAAGAGCGACCCACACGGTGAGTTGCTACCTCCCACCCGCGTGCATGGTCTAGACCACACTGCTTCCTTGCCCCTTGGGGACTTGGGACACTGAGACGCGGCCCCCTTCGGCCGCTAGGTACTGTGGATCCAGGGGTACAGGGAAGCAGCATCATTCCTGTGTCCTCCTCAGAAATAGGTCCCCACACTGCACCTCTCCCCACTCCACCCCCCGCCCCTGCCGCAACTCCAGGTGGGCTGGTCTCTCAGAGGCCACCTGTTGCAGCCAGGATGCCAGGATGCTTGAGACAAGGGACCCGCTGCTCTTGGGGGTTGGGGGTAGGCGTGTCTCAACCAGGGCTCTGGAGCTCCTTGGCACATCCTGCAGTCACCCAAGGAAACAGAGGCAGGATGAAATGTTCTTCAGCTGAAACCCCTGCCCTTCAACTCTGACTTGGTGACTGATCACAGGGATGCGGCTGTTCCTCTCAAAGCTATCACATTCTCCACTCACCCCGTGTCTCCAAGTTACTCCAAAGAGGAAAGCGAAGGGAGCCAAAAACAGACAAGAGACTAGCAAACCAACCTGTGATTTCCTTAGTAAAGCAGGGCAGACCTTGTTTCAGTGTGAACTGCAGATTCCTTGATAGCACTAAAGTGGGGGTACCTACCTTACAGGTACCTTGAAGGCGAGATAAGAATTACAGCTTGAATTTTGTAATAAAAATATACCCGGTCATGGATATAGGTCAGGAAACAATCCTGTCCTAAATCAGTAGGCTCAACTTTAAGGGCTCCTAGACATCACCTGCAGCGTTTGCTGTCACAGATTGGACCCAGCCTCCTGAGGCAGAGATGAAACACCAGCCGTTCTGAGTTTCTATTCTTCTTCTTCTTCTTCTTCTTATTATTATTATTAAAAAAATTTTATTAGATATTTTCTTCATTTACATTTCAAATGCTATCCAGAAAGTTCCCTATACTCTCACCCGGCCCTGCTCCCCTACCCACTCACTCCCACTTCTTGGCCCTGGCGACCCTGTACTGGGGCATTTCTATTCTTAATGCTTGTCTGGGAATACTTGAAGAGCCACTAGCTACAAAAGGCCCAAGTGGGCTAGTTTATGTCTCTAAGTATTGGAGGTGAGAGCTCGGTTAAAACATCTGCTTTAAAGGCTACATTCATTTTTAAGGGTTCAGATGGGGTCCAACATTTCTTTTTTTGCATGCGAGAAGGTGTTTCGGGGGGCCTGAGGTCTTCTATCCAGCAACTCTGTCTTTAAGATGCACAGGGAATTCTAGTCACTATGTAAGAAGCATAAAGATTAGAAGCCCCACGAACAAAAGGAGCTGCCCTGTGAATGTGACATACACCTTGATATTTGCTGAGTATATTTAAAGCATAATAGGAAATTTAACTGACATAAAATATAAAAACTGCACATATTAATGGAATAGAGTGATTTTCAATACACTGTATGATGTTTAAACAAGTTTGAAAATACCTATCTCATCACTTACTATTTTAACAGTAAAACCTTATCTGTATGCTCTCCTCTCCTTTTAAAATGTGGCACAATGCTTTTGTTGTTACTGCTGGTATCACGGCTGTGTCCTTGCAGCAAAACATCTTGTCACTACTTCTTGTTTCCTGAGTCCAGAGCACTAAGAGATTATGTGTCTATTATTTGTTTCGGGCCTGCTGTAATTTAGAAAACCTTATCAACTGGAAAGACGTTTGAAAGCTATTATATGAGCCAACACCGTTTCTCTATTCTACTGTAGAGTAGAAGTTAAAAGATGTGTCTTTGTCTCTGAGATCCATCTGCTGTTGTCTCGGCTGCTAGGGCAAGCTGATATGTGTCCCAAGTGGTTTTATTCTTTCCTGAAGCACAGGTTCTTTGAAGAGCTTGTTTCCGGACTAGGGGCAGACTAGAGGCAGAGAAGTATCATCCGGTCTAGGTTCTGTTTGGAACTTTACCTGGGGTTTTTGTTTTTGTGTGCTGCTTTAGTTGCAGAATTATATTTTTTGAAGCCTTTTGCCTTATAATAAGACAGAGGTGAGTGGGGAATAATTCTGAATTGCATAATATATTGCCACCCTGTAAAAACAGTTGTGCATCTTCCCAAATATCAAGTGGACTTTAATTTTTGTTGTTGTTGTTCTCCTCCTCCTCCTCCTCCTCCTCCTCCTCCTCCTTCCTCTCCTTCTCTTCCTCTCCTCACTTCTCCTCCTCCTTCTCTTCCTCTCCTCCCTTCTCCTCCTTCTTCTTTTTGGTAAGACCTCACTATGTAACCCAGGCTGGTTTCTTTTCTTTTTTCATTAGATATTTTCTTTATTTACATTTCATCTTTTTAATTTTTTAAATTTCTTTTGTTTTTTCAAGACGGGTTTTTCTGTGTAGCCCTGTCTGTCCTCGAACTCACTCTGTAGACCAGGCTGGCCTCGAACTCAGAAATCTGCCTGCCCCTGACTCCCAAGTGCTGGGATTAAAGGTGTGAGCCACCATGCCCAGCTCTTTATTTACATTTCAAATGTTATCCCCTTCCCAGGTCCCCCTCTGGAAACCCTCTATCCCCTCCCCCTCCCCCTCCCCCTGTTTCTATGAGGGTGCTCTCCCACCTACCCACTCACTCCTACCTCATCACCTACACCGGGGCATCAAACCTTCACAGGACCAAGGGCCTCTCCTCCCATCGATGTCCAACAAGGCCATCCTCTGCTACATATGGGACTGGAGCCATGGGTCTCTCCATGTGTACTCTTTGGATGGTGGTTTAGTCCCTGGGAACTCTGGAGGTACTGGTCGGTTCATATTGTTGTTCCTCCAATGGGGCTGCAAACCCCTTCAGCTCCTTGGGTCCTTTCTCTAGTTCCTCCTTTGGGGGACCCTGTGCTCAGTTCAATGGTTGGCTGAGAGCATCAACCTCTGTATTTTTCAGGCACTGGCAGAGCCTCTCAGGAGACAGCTATATCAGGCTCTGGTCAGCAAGCACTTGTTGACATCCACAATAGTGTCTGGGTTTGGGAACTGTATACAGTATGGATCCCCAGGTGGGGCAGTCTCTGGATGGCCTTTCCTTCAGTCTCTGCTCCACAGTTTGTATCTCCTCCCATGGGTATTTTGTTCCCCCTTCTAAGAAGAGCGGTTAGCATGTAGAGGAATGCAAATCGATCCATTCTTATCTTCTTGTATAAAGCTCAAGTCCAAGTGGATCAAGGACCTCCACATAAAACCAGATACACTGAAACTAATAGGAAAGAAAGTGGGGAAGAGCCTCGAGCACATGAGCACAGAGGAAAGTTTCCTGAACAGAACACCAATATCTTATACTCTAAGATCAAGAATTGACAAATGGAACCTCATAAAATTGCAAAGCTTCTGTAAGGCAAAGAACACTGTCAACAGGACAAAATGGCAACCAACAGATTGGGAAAAGATCTTTACCAACAAGGCTGGTTTCAAACTCAAGATTTTCCAGCCTCAGCCTTCTGCCTTCTGAGTTCTGGGATTAGAGGTCCTTTGTCACCATGTACAACTTAGTCTGTAATTTTACTTAAAATTTGTTTTTCAGCTTCGTTTTATTTTATGTGCATGAGTATTTTGCCTGCTTGTATGTCTGTGCAGCGCCCGCATGCAGTGCCTGTGGGGGTCAGGAGAGGGCACTGGGTTTCCTGGAATAGAATTAGGATTACTGGGAGCCATCATCATGTGAGTGCTGAGATCTGAACCTCTTTGAGAGGAGCGAATGCTCTTAACTGCTAAGCCATCTCTCCACGACACCCCACCCCCCAGTTCTGTAGTCTATAACTGAGGGATTCTCAAATGGAGTAATTTGACAACTGTTAGAGACATCCGTAGACATCATAACCTTAAAAGGGCACGTCCCATATTTAGTGAGGGCACTCCTGGTATTTAATAGGGTGCACTCCTGCTGTCTAACGAGGGTCATTCCTGTGTATTTAGTGGGGAACCCTCCTTGTGCCCCCAACTAAACCATTCTAGAACTAAGAAACTCCCCAGCTTTGTCATGAGCAAAGGCAGATGGTCACAGTCAGGAGTAGAATAACTCACCGAGATCCTTGCTAGCAACTAACTCGTCCAAAGGACATCTTCTGCTGCCCGAAGCACCAACCTAGATCACTTTTGTCTAGTCTTACGTGGACATACCCTTATGTACAGCATGCTGCCCTAGCATGTGGGAAGTCTACTGATGGTCCAGCAGACCACAATGAGGCTGAAGGGCAGACAAAGTGGCAGTATCACCTCGACCGTACCCTTTCTCAAACAAACCGAGAAATAAGAGTGGTCTCCGTCCTCAAGGGGTCCACTTGACCCAGAACTCTATCACCCACGGTTTATTCCTTTCTGTTTAGATCTCTTCCAAGGTGCAGGGAGCTCTGAAAGTTGGACACAATCCGACGGTGCCGGTACAGGCTGGTGATGATGTCAGCTTGGGAGAAGCTGGAGTCAGAACAGAGGGAGCCAATCTAAGAAAAAAACTCCATAAGATCAGGCCGTGGGCCAGTGCTCCTCAGCATCCTTATCACTGCCACCCTTCAGTACAGCTCCTCGTGTTGTGGTGACCCCCAACCATAACATTATTTTCATTGCTACTTCATAACTGTAGTTTTACTACTTTTATGAATCATAACATAAATGGGGTCAAGACCCACAGGTTGAGAATTGCAGTTTTAGGCAGACACATAAGGCATTTTCTTAATTAGTGATTGATGGGGGAAGGCCCAGCCCATTGTGGGTGGTATCATCCTGGGCTGGTGGTCCTAGGTTCTGTAAGAAAACAGTCTGAGCAAGCCAGTTAGCAGCATCCTTCCATGGCTTCAGCATCAGCTCCTGCTTTCAGTCTCCAACCCAGTTTAAGTTTCTGCCTTGGCTACCCACACTGGACTGTGGTCCAGGATCTGTAAGCCAAATATAAACCTTTCCCTCCCCCAAGTTGCTTTGGTCATGGTATTTCATCATAGCAATAGTAACTCTAACTAAGACAGCGACTGAATGAAATCCCGAGTGCCATGGAGTTCTGGGAAGCATGCTTTGAAGATTGTGGTCTACACAGTGGGCTCTGGGTAGCTGTGGAGTGCAGTTCAGCTACAGGAAAATGAGCTAGGTGAGGACAAGTTTGGAATGTCCTGGAAGGGAGGCCAGAGGTGACACCCAAACACAGTGGTTTCCAGGTTCTCAGTGCTGCCCACTTCCTGGCCATTCCCCAAGTTATTTTCACTCAGAGGGGCCTGTTTTCTGGACCTTTTCACTTAAAGGCCTAGAAGATCTTTATTTGACATGGGAGCTATGATAGAAGCAAGGTGCCACAAGAGGTCACAGTCTGCTTCTCCTACACATGTGCTGTGCATACACCATCCCTCTGGCATCCTTGAGTTTGGTCTTGGCAACCTTCCTCTGATGTCTTGGGAAATGCACTCGCTTCATTGAGTGTCTGCTCTATAGCCTTAAGCAGGAGGGGGGTAGGGTGAGGGGGATTTGGGGGGGGTGTCATGTGAAATGTTCCAGGAGCAAGAACATTTTACCCCAAGCAACATGTATGGCATGTGGAGGCATGTGAGATGTGGGCTGCCTGTGGACATGCTAGCATTAAATCTATTCCAGATGCTCTCAGTTAGGGGAAATGAAGGTAATTAGAAATGCTGGACCTACCTACCCTGGGCTTCTCCTGGCTACTGATTAGTCGAAATTCTCTGCTTCCAGTCATCGGGCAGGGACGGGTGGGGGTGGGGGTGGGGACCTGAGATCTTCAGAGGTTGTTAGCCCACACCCACGAGGAGTGGGGATGACAGTCAGATCAGCCTGCCTCCTGCACTCTTTGCCACACGACGCATTCCACATGGCTCCCAAAATAAAAATACCGGTTGTGAAATTCACAGATCTCATTTTGTAGAAGCTCAGAGAAGTAGCCAGTGGCCTGAGTTCCCCTTCTGATTCACTCTCCTGACCCAGCTTCTTGCCCACTTAGCCGCTGACCTGCCAGGCCTGCCCTTCCAGTCTCCTTGCCTTCTCCCATTCTGTAGTTGTGGTACCCTCTGGATGCCTGTGGCTAATCTTCCTCAGTTTCTGGACGCTGAGGGCCAGATGCTTCGAGGGCTCTGTGAGCCCACTCTTGCTGTTTTGTGAAAATTCTGGGCAACGTAGCCTTAGCTTTTTCCATTGCCCTGTGTAAATGCAGCCATTCATGTAACAGTTCTAGATGCTTCGGCCCTCCCCTCCTCTGGTCATATCTGGCAAGTCGTTCCTGCCAATTTGCCTTACTAAGCATGGTATTTACGGTAATGCTGTTTGTGTGCAGTAAACAAATGAGGTCAGTCTCTCAGCTCATTAATCCTGGAAGCCATGTAATCCGTGCTGCAATGAAAGGACAATTCATGAGTCACAGATATTACCACACCTTAGGACTCTTTAAAGATGAGCGTTATGCCAAGTGACATCAGCCTGAAGGAGGCAAGAGCCCCTCCTGATGTGCCCTGAGGGCTTTTGCTGGATTTGCACAACATCCATTATGTAACCAGACTTTTGACACTATGACGATCTGAGAATTCTCTGATTTATGTCATGTGATATAAACAGACATCATTTTAAAGTTCAATTTGAGAAGAAAATCTTGTAGATACAATTAACAAACTACCACCAAGCTTGCAAGTGAAGGTTCGCGGTGATGCTGCCCATCTGTCCTCGGCATGCTAGCGGGGCCTGTGGGGTCTCTTGCACTGACAGTCGGATGGTGACTACACGTGTTGGGAGTCTTCTCATCTTTTCCCAAGTCCTGTCTTTGTTGGTCTTCCAACAGTCTTCCCAGGCCTCTTTGCCCTGAAGCGCGCATCTGTAAGAAGGCTGGCCATGAAATGGGGCACACAGCTTAACTTCATTAGCATAGTCTGTCCAAACAAGTCTTTGTGTTGGGTTTTTGTTTATTTATTTGTTGTCTTTTGAGCTTTCTGGGTTTTAATGTCAAGAATCCAGTCTTGTCCTTTTGTCATTGCTAAACACTTAGGCTGTGTATGAGTGTGTATAAGTGTGTGTGTGCGCGCGCACGTGTGTGTGTGTGTGTGTGTGTGTGTGTGTGTGTGTGTGTGTATGTATCTTATTTTTGCAGAGAGCACAGGCCACCATTGCTGCAACATGCTTGTTAATGAGGATGTTCTCACAAGATTTGCTTGTCACATATGCTATATAAGGTTATGGTGATTTCATGGAAACAAACAGACATCTCACCAAGTGGAGAACTGTTGGTTGGTCGGGCAGAAAAAGCTGCAGGTTTCCATGGGGAGTCAATCCTCCCTCATGAGAAGGATTCGGGAGAAAGCCAAGCCACCATGAGGTCCTTCAGCTGTGGCAGGCCAGGAGGATGGCACTGTTAGAGGTCCCCAAAGATCATTAAGAGTATGGGAGAAGGGACTAGTGCTGACAGGTGAGCATGTGTGATAGGTAAGCCAGAGCCACACAGTGGCAGTCTCAGAGTTCCCTGGCCCATAGGTATCAGCACAGGGGCTTGAGATATGGCCTCAGACGCACAGCCGTACAATCCTGGGAGCCATCTACAAAGTTCCAATTTGTTTTGTGACTCCAGTGGGTATTAGTTTGGGGCTACTAAGGCTCACAGTTTAGGGCTAGCTCATTAGCACATCAAAGTCTGTCTCGAGCTTGGCTCATATGGAAGCTGCTTATCCACTTACCGGTGGCCAGCTCTTACCTTGGAAGCATTACATTTATTTCAAGTCACAAAAAACGGTGTTCAAGTAATTCAAGATGGTTTCACTTATGCTTGTAACAAATTAGAAGTAATTCTTATACTATGGAACTCTAGCCAAGCATCAGACAGCTAAAACTCACTGTGATTTGAGATGTTTGCTTCTTATACCAACCGTTAGATCAGCATAATTATCTGCCTATCAAAGTTCCTTTTAATAATTGTGGCCAGGGACCCTCTAAGTTGTGTTGTTGTGTGCTTCTGGAACGTAGGAGAGGTTGCGAGCAGGTTGTGAGTTCCCTTTTGAGCCACAGACTGTGGCTCTTAGAAGCCGGGGTGGACTGCTCTTAACCTCTGTCGGATTATTTTTAGTCTGAAGAAAAGCAGGAACAGTGAGCCAGTATTCAGTGTTTAACTTCTGTCTCATCCTAGTAGACCTCTGCATCGCTTCCTACTCAAGGTGACTTACCCGGAAGCCTTGCTGCTTACTCACTCGTCCATAGCAACCTGGGATGTGTGTGTGTGTGTGTGTGTGTGTGTGTGTGTGTGCGCGCGCGAATTCCTCAGGTTTTCAGAGAATTTTGGAGATTAAGGAGATGAAGGAAAACAGGTCAAAACTAGGGGTACATCCCAGGTGCAATGGAAGCATGAAAAGAGTTACCTTTATTTAACTCATAGTTAATTATATTAATTTATACTACAAGTTTATGACTAAGAATTCAATTTACACACACATACACACATGCACACACGCACACACACACACACACACACACAAAGAAAAGGGTGGTTTATTTGTCTTCAGAGAAATGTGTTCAGAGGAGTAATGGTCTGACTGGGTTCTGTGAGTTTACTGTTCAGGCCCTGCGAGAAGACGCTGGGACTCATGGGAGGATCCCGGACATCTCTGTGAGATGAGTTAACTCAGTACACCCTGAGTGTTTGGGGATGACGGAGCGTTCCCCACGGACATCTGCTCAGCTGAGGCTTGTAGGCTGCTGTATGTTCACACACTCACTCAGACTTTATTCAAGATAATTATATCTAACAATGTTGTATTTGGGAAATTCAGGATACCTTGAGGCTTTTTTTTTTTTTAAGGGTAATCAATGAAAAGATGAGTCACTTCTCAGTTAAAATGAACAGTTGAACAGTACAGCTTTGCTTTGATCAGCAGATACGATTTCTTTAAGAGCATTTATCACTTTTGCTTTAGATTTGAAAAACTTACTTATCACTGCATAGTGTGTGTGTGTGTGTGTGTGTGTGTGTGTGTGTGTGTGTGTGTGTGTGGTAACTGTGCATGCACACTGGGGCCAGAAGAGGGAGTCGGGCTCCCAGGAGCTGGAGTTACAGATGTGCTGGGGCTGACCTTTGGCCTCTGTAAGGGTAGCAGGAGCTCTTCCTTTGAAGCACAAACTGGTCTGGAACCCTTAGTGATCCCCCTGTCTCAGCCCCAAGTGCTGGGATTACTGTTGTGAGCCACCATGGCCTGCAGCATTTAGGATTATTATTATTATTATTATTATTATTATTATTATTTTTAAAGATTTATTTATTTATGTAAGTACACTGTAGCTGTCTTCAGACACTCCAGAAGAGGGTGTCAGATCTTGTTATGGATGGTTATGAGCCACCATGTGGTTGCTGGGATTTGAACTCTGGACCTTTGGAAGAGCAGTCGGGTGCTCTTACCCACTGAGCCATCTCACCAGCCCTATTATTTTTTTTTAATAATGAGTGTGGGATTCATTTTCCTCTGGTTCTGAGAGCTGTTGATGCTTTCTCAGTGGCTCAAACCCTGAGACCCGTTTGTCTCCCTTCAGTCCACCTGCTTTCCATTTTATAAAATCCTTTTAAGCTCGCCCTGGCCCCAGGATTCTGTGCCAACCATTGGGAAACCATCTTCCAGTGCAGTCATGTAGCCTTTCCCAGCTTGCCACCCTCCCATGACCCGTGGCACTGTTGCCTGGCTTCTTGGAGTTCTTGAGTTTCATTCATCTACACTAAGAGAGCTCCTGTCCCCTGCCCAGCTGATTTCCTGCATGTTTCTTGTGTCTGGTCTTTTGCTTTGCTGTTCCCTGCCTCCCGGTTTTGAGTGTCTGTCTGTCTGTCTGTCTGTCTCTCTCTCTTTCTCCTTTCTGTGTAATTTCTAGAATTTCTTCAGCAGGTCCCCTTTAGTTTCTTGCAATCCCCTGTCCCTGTGTCCCTGTGTTTCCACTGTTCTAAGGACAGGCGTCCACCATAGGCTCAGTATAGCAAGTCACTAGCTCAGGGTGGGTCCTTTTCCTACCAAGTTTCCATGTCTGTTAAGCTGCTTCGCTAGAGGCCAGAGACTGAGACCAGCTGCCTTTTCCTTTCCTCATTTCATATGTGCGCATGTTCACACTTGGCTCTGTCTCCCAGACTTCGGGGTCTTGCTTGCCCTCCTCTTGGTTCCTTCTGCTGCTTTCCTGAATTATTAACTACACCTAGTGGTGTTCTCAAAGGTGGCTGTGTTAGTTTCAGTTCTGTGGCTGTGTCAAAATACCCGACAGAAAGCAACTCAAGGAGAAAATTACACAATCACAGGTTAGCAGGGAGGTAAGGGCCGCAGGACCTTAAAGCGTAATCAAATTTTGTCCACAGCTGAGCAGAGAGAAGTGAAATCTACTGCTCTGCTTTTGGCACTGCTACAGTCTTGGACCCAGACCTAAAGGATGGTGGCCCTCGATTTTCAGGCTCCATCCTCTCACATCAGCTAACAGAACCAAGGTAGTCCTCACAGACATGCCTACAGACCCATCTGATCTGGACAATCCGTCACGGAGACAACCTTCTGTCGCTGTAACCCCATCATCCCCACGACCATCAGCATCTTCTGTCACTGTCGATTGTCGATATCCCCAAGACTGCCGTGCGCGATGCCTCCGACGTGGTAGATCCACCTCTCTTTCCACAGTTGGACTCTCCTAATCTAGTTCCAGTTTTCCAATTACTCTGTCTCCTCAGTTTCCCTCTGGCACCCTCCTCCCATTCTTACTGTTCTCTGGGGAAATCCAGCATAACCTACCTCAGCAGCTCCCTGTGACCCCTTCTCTGTCTTCCCAAGAAGAGCTTGCGGAGTCCATAGTTTTTGACTCCTGCTCTACTGTAGAGGCAAACACGTTTGTTTTTCTGATGGTTTATGCATCTGTGTATTGAACTGGATCTGTGACCCCTTTGAAGTAAGGAGTCGATCACAATTCCTTAATCCACCCTCACACACAGTGGCCACTCAGAAATGTTTCCTGGGTTAACCATTTGCCGAGCAAAGCTAGCCAGGGCTTTTCGCCTGCCTTCCGGCCTCCTGGCCATGCCCCTTTCTTACTTCGGCCAGGCCGACCATTCTAGCTAGAACCCGTTTCCTTTCCCTCCCAGACCAGTTCCTGTGGTCCGTCCGCAGCTCAGTCAGTCCTCGGAGTTGTCAGTGCCGTCCCCAGTTGGATTGAGCCGAGAAGGGATTTTTAAAACACTGAAGCAGTCTGGACACTCCGGGTTTCCTAAGTACTCCACGGATGCTTGCGTGTTCTGAGAGTCTGAGGTTGAGCTGCTCCTTTGAGGCTCCCTGTGCCTCAGTTGCTGAATTTGGGGTCTGTGTGAGGTGTATGGGGATTCAACCAACCAGCTTCCCTCCCTCTCTGTCCCCTCCCTCCATTCTTCCCTCCTTTCTTTCTAGCCTTCCCCCTTTCCATCTCATCCTTTTTTTTACTTTGAGCTGGGTGAGAATTCTGCCACAGGACTGTGTCTAAGGACTGGGATGTTGGTAAGCGCGACGGCCTGTGAGGGATGTGCAGTGTGAGTTGCCATGGTAGCCCCGCAGTTCTTCTGTGCAGACACCTTTCTCAGTAGCCCGATCAAGCAATGCTCCCATGAAGGCTTTCTCCCCAGCTCTGGAGGAGAGACTCACTGCTTCTATTTGATCTTGACGCTCAGCTCCAGAACTGCTTCCTGGCCTCTCACGGAGGAAGCCAGCAGATCTCTGTGCCCGGTGCCAGAATGCTTCACCATCACCTCACTGAGGAACGCAGACTGGGGGTGGGGGAGGCGGCGCGTACTTGACTCAGGCACCTTAATGGCTAAGTGGCTCTTGCTCCAAGTGGCAAACCACAGATCACTTCATAAAGGAGGACTGAGGGCCTTCTGGCACCCTTGTTGATGCCCGTTTTGGCTGTGAGGAAATGGCACAGATAGCTTCACTCGGATTTACGAGCCAGTGTTCATCATAACAATCTCCAAAACTCTTAGAAGGACCGAGGTTGTGTGGCAGTGAGTCAGGCTCTTTGTAATGGGCTGTCTGCAGGGGAGGGTGGGGGAGAGAGGGCTGAATAACCATCCCTGAATAACTGTCTCCTCTCTAAGATGAATCATTTTATAAACAGGAAACAATTCATAGGTTTTGTAATTGTCATTATATAAACAGGAACCGGAAGGGCATGAAACAGTGGAGCGGTACCTCCATTTGAAGGTTCCTTTTCAAGGGACAGTGATGGGGTATGTGAAGACAAATTGCACACTTATTAAGATTACTGGAAAACAAAAATTACTTTGGGGGACATACTACCTGATGAGCAGACTTCGTATTGAATTAGAAATAATTTTTTCTAATATATATATATATATATATATATATATATATATATATATTATGTATTTCATATAGTATCTTTTTTGGGGGGGGGTGTTTTTGGAGACGAGGTATCTCTGCCTGTCGTGGGATTCATTCTGTAGACCAGGACTGGCCTTGAATTCAGAGATCTGCCTGCCTCTGCCTCCCAAATGCTGGGATTAAAGGTGTGCACTACCATCATCCGGCATATATAGTATCTTTAAAACAATCCTGATATGTGTCTTATTTCTTCCTTTTTTATTTTTCTATTGTATTTTAATGAAATTTAAAATTTTTCTTATAGCTATTTTAACCTTGGTCTCATTTAAAGGTGATATGTGCGTGCTTGTGTGCTCATAGGATGCACATGGGTGTTGCATGGCATGAACATATGTATGTTGAGGAAATTATTTACTAACTGGCTGGTGGAGACATAAGAGAAAGCCCCTCTGGTTTTGGATGTTCTGGTTCTGGGATGGTATGTTCCTGCATTTTACATAGTTGGTATTACTTTGTTGTTTTCCAGCTTAACAGAAATAGATGTTTTAAGATCCTTTGTCTAAGTCACGCTTAACCTTTCCTCTTTATGTAAGGACTCTTAACCTGATTTCTTATTTATTTTATATCAGTTATTCAAAAACCAGAAACACAGAACTGGAATATAATTCAAGAGTGATATGAAAGGCAGTCTTGCTGTGGTTGCCTTTGCTAATATGTGAAGAAACGAGCTACAGAAGTTGCTGGAATTAAAAGCAGCTGCAGAGATACCCTCAGTTGTCAAAGGGCAGGAAAGTGTGGTGTGTATTGACTTCTGAAGGGTTGACACAAACACCATGATGGATTCATGGGTCTGTCTGACCTCATTCAGATAATGGAATTCTTACACTGAGAGGCAGGTTCCCTCCCCCCTACAGGGAGGAAAGCCAGGTGGTCAGCTTTCACTACTGCATCAGAGGACAATACATTTACTCGGTGTTGAACTAACGAATGAATGAGTGACAATTTTGAGGGCATGCTCTTTTTCCTCTTTAGAAACAGAATTGTTTAAATTTCAAATACAAGCTTATGGATCAAGGATCATTCCTCATTTTACAGATAAGAAAAGATTTTTCACTTGAGGCATTTCAAGCCGTGGTCTCTGTTTATGTGAACAAGCAATGAATTCTGCATTCTTGAATCGTCCTGTTTAGAAGACAGGCCCACAGCAGAGTTCCATGTGACAGAAATGTGAACGGAAACTGGTTTTGTGGCAGTGAGATCCAATTTCTGATTTTGCTTGACATACTGAACAATGCATCCACATTAAGAGAATGAAAATTAAGAACCAAGGCTCAGGGGCTGGCAGAGGAAAGCTGCTATCCTGAAGGTCCAAGTGGCCATACAATGAAGAGACCATGACATGGGTCATGAAAACATCTTCCAGAAGCAAAGATAGTTTGTTTTCTCTGTTGAAGAGAAGTTTGTCCATATTTCTCCCGTGTTATCTGAGTTTGTAGGGATGGGCACCTGGGTATACATCCTAGGTCTTTGAAGTTATAACATTTCTCTTTGGATGGAGGCTATGCTATGCGTAAAGCAAAAGGAAGCCATCTGTACCTCCTCCCAGTTTGTTTCTTGCTTAGGCCAAGGCTTTATTTCTATTTTTATTTTGACATTTATTTATTTATTTATTTATTTATTTATTCATTTACTTTTGGACATGGTATCCCTATGTAGAAGGCTGTCATGAAACTCACTCTGTAGACCTGGAAATCACAGAGACCTGCCTGCCTCTGCCTGCCTCTGCCTGCCTCTGCCTGCCTCTGCCTGCCTCTGTCTGCCTCTGCCTCTGCCTGTCTCTGCCTCTGTCTGCCTCTGCCTCTGCCTGTCTCTGCCTCTGCCTGCCTCTGCCTCTGCNCTGCCTCTGCCTGCCTCTGCCTCTGCCTGCCTCTGCCTGTCTCTGCCTCTGCCTGACTCTGACTGCCTCTGCCTGCCTCTGCCTCTGCCTGCCTCTGCCTGCCTCTGACTGCCTCTGCCTCTGCCTGCCTCTGCCTGCCTCTGCCTGCCTCTGCCTGCCTTTGCCTGCCTCTGCCTGTCTCTGCCTCTGCCTGCCTCTGTCTGCCTCTGCCTGCCTCTGCCTGCCGAGTACTGGGATTAAAGGTATGCACCACCATTGCCTGGCTTATTTTGACTTCTAGATCATGGTGTTCCTGCTGTTCCCACTGTTAAATCTGTGTAATATGCTCATGGTTTTTGCTCCTCTGCCTTTTAGTCCACGGACAAAGTTTCTGTCTCTAGGCTGATCTCTTATTTTCTAAATATGCTTATTAATGATCTAACGTCATGTAATACATTGGTAGCACATATCCCTTCTAAATGATATAAAGGATAAAATGGCAATACTGATCTAGGCAACAAGAAAGTGAAGCCATTTGCTTACTTGGAGGCTGGCTGATTGGGAAACCAATGGTTAGGTCTAAATCATTGCTATAACCCATAAGGTACCCTCATCCCCCAGCAACCCACATCTTCTAAAGATGCTTTATCTCCTAAGGCTGCACCACCTCCCACAATAGTGTCACCAGCTGGAGACTAAATATCCAAACACACGAGCCTGTGGGGCATTTGCCATTCAAACCATACTATTCTATCTGTGGCTCGCAGAGGTTCACAGCCATCTCACGTTGCAAACGTCACCACGGTCTCTCTATTCCAACATCATTTAAAGGTCCAAAGCCCAAAATGAAGGAATACTCAGAGCAAGGAAAGCCTGAACTCCAGCAAGATAAAACCCAACAGAGAGATCTGTCTGGCATCCAGGACTGCAACAGGCATGGGTGGGCTCACCCATCCTGCTCTGATGCCCAAAGCTCATGTCCTTTCTCTTGGCTATCTTTACCTACACCTCTCTTTGGTGGGTGGCCCACATGCCTGGGATCTATTGCATCCTAGACTCTCCACTACAACCAGGTTCACATGAACAGCTTTACACAGTGGCCTCTTGGGGCCACCTTATAGGGAATCTAGCGCAGCCTGGCCTCTGTGGCTTTCGGAAACTTTAAGTCCCTATGATCTTATAATTCTTGCATTTTTGCATGTCTGCAAAAACTAGTACCATGTGGTGAAGTTCTGTTGTCGGCTCTGTCGCATGAACACCTTCACCATGGCTGTGGTAGCCTTAGTGTGCCTTGCTGGCTTGTTGAGAGGGAACCCCTACAGCAGCACTAGCTCTTGATGGGTATAGTCTTATGCACGTTGACTCCGTGCTGCCTGTACAGTATCCCTTGCATTAATCTCTTTAGTGGCCTCTACTGCTTTATCCTCAGTACTTTATCGCCTGCTGTAAATCCAGCCACCCTCCTCTATGTGCCAAACTGCATGTATGCTCTTTCTCACCATAAACCTGGTTAAAAGCATTGAGTAATAGCCATACCACAGTCTAGATACTACATGGTTGCAGAACTTCCTTCTCCAAACAATTTAGCCTATCATTTTTAGAATTCAGCCTTAGTCCTTTTGTTAAGATGTGGGTGTAAATTGCTTCTCAACCTTTTGGCTAAGATCAAGTGTAGGATGTGGGCGTAAGGTAGCGAGATATTTTGCCAGAATGTAACATAAAGGCCCGTAGTCTCCAGCAGAGCCCTTGCTCTCCTCTGAAAGCTCACAAACCTGGCTTATGATGTCCATTGGGCAGGCTGGTTTCCCACACCCTCATCTGAATGGCCCCTGAAGGCTTGCTCTCAGAACTCTGCGGCTTCTCTAAGCTATAGCCTCAGACACTGCCATATTATTCCCACAGCTAGTTTCAGAAGCCCATGAACTACCCGGCTGGGCTAGAGAAGAGATGACACCTCTCTTCTCTTCTCTTCTCTTCTCTTCTCTTCTCTTCTCTTCTCTTCTCTTCTCTTCTCTTCTCTTCTCTTCTCTTCTCTTCTCTTCTCTTCTCTTTTCTTCTCTTCTTCTCTTTTCTTTTGTTTACCTTTCCTTTCTCCCCCCCCCATGTCTTCCTCTCTCTCTCTCTTCCTGGTACAGGGTCATGCTATACAACCCCTGGCTTGCCTGGAGCTCAATGACTTGCTAGGTCACCCAAACGGCCCTTGAATATTCAACAGTACCTTCTGCATCTGCCTCCTAGGAGCTAGGGCTTCACGTGCTCCACCACATCTGGCTAGGACCCCAATTTTTATATTGGTTACTTTCCTTATCACTGTGACCAGCACTTCCATGGAGGAGGGGCTTATTTTGGCTCCTGGTTTGAAAGTATAGTTTATCATGGCGGGGAAGGCATGGGAGTGTGGCCTGAGGGAAAAGAGCAGCTCAAGGAAGAGCTGCCAAGGCTCGAGTTCTGTCCTGTGCTGGGTCCGAGGATGTGGCAGAGGATGGACTTCAGAGTGGCCTCTTGTTCTCCCCCTTCTTTCTCCACCCTCTATTTCCCCCCAAATGGAAACTCTTCTCTTTCCGAGGTCAGGCTGCGGAGGTTGGTAATAGTTGTTAACTCGATGCCTAGGAGGGGCCTCTAGCACAGCTATGAAGAACTGTCTAGATGAAATTAGCCTTTGAGAAGGTCTGTGAGGAATTGTCTTGATTGCTAGTTGATGCGAGAAGACCCATCTTAGTTGTGGGTGGGGATCCCCTGGGCAGAACCCCATGGGCAAGGATCCTATACTATGTAGAATGGAGAGGAAGACCTGAGCACTAGCAGGCATGAGCTCATTGCTCTCTTCTTCCACGTGTGGATTCTCTGTGGCCAGCTGCTTCAAGCTCCTACCACCGAGGCCCTGCTGCCAAAATGAACTATAACCTGGAACTGTGAGCCAAACAGCCCCTAAGTAGCTTTTTGCTTTCTCACAGCAACAGGGAAAGAAACTGGTGGAGGAATTGGCTCCTCCTTGAGCGGACGCACTTCTCAGTCCACCAATCAGAAACCTTCAGACAACTCCCCTAGAAGTCTACTCCAGCCCCTTTCCCTTTAATAGTTCATCCTTGAATGCTGGGTGTGTCAGGTCTTCTGCAGGGTACAGTCAGTCTGATAAGAAATACTCTTTCCTACGGATGAGAAAACCCGGGTCAAAAGTCCAGCCCTCTGGCTTTTCAGAAGACTGGCTTCTCCTTGGAATATCAAGGATTCTGTTGGGCATGGGGCAGCCTCTGGATACCCTGAGAAGGATGAGAAAGCGAGGAGAGAACAGATACGAGAATAAGAAACTGCAGTAGGAAAAGGATCTGCAGATCCTTCTCACAGCAACCTTGGGAGCACGACAGTTTGGTTGGGAGCACTTCAGTTTGATTAGGAGCACTTCAGTTTGACGGGAGCACTACAGTTTGACTGGAGCACCACAGTTTGAATGGGTTCACAGGGAACTGAAGTTTTCTTGCTTTTCTCACTGAGGATTGAACCCAGGGCCCCATATAGACTTTAGGTTGTTATTACAAATCCAAATTAGGGTTGGTTTTTGTTTTTGTTTTGTTTTTGTATTTGTTGTTGTTGTTGTTTTTGCTAGACTTTCCACCCAATTGAAACAGCAAAGTATCTAATATGTCTATGCAAGACATTTCTTTAGTTATTTATGTATATGCCTTGTACTACAACTACGTTTTCTTGGAAGGCACCGCAGGTGGGTGTGTTACCCAGGGTAGCTTTTCTCTCCATGTGTTCATCCGATTTAAAGGAAAAACAGTTGGCATATCTGTTTGGTTACACCTACTTTGAATATTTTCCAGACCTGAGTTACTTTTGGCCATGTTTAATGATGTAGAACTGGAGAGCTTTTGTGTATCAGAGCTCTGGAGAACCTGGGCCTGTGCGCTACCTCCACAAGAGGACGGGTGTTCCCTGAGCAGTCTGTTTTTCTGGAAGGAGCCTAACACACCCTGGCTGACAGTGAAGCACAGGCTCTCCAATGAGGCCAGAGAGCAGACCCTTTAGAAAGTTAAGTGACGAAGGTGGCCTGCACCAGAGGCTACATCTTCTCCCAGGTTGAGGACTTTATAGGGTATACCTCAGGTGGCCTCCGGGTCTTGAAAACAGGCACAGGCTATTTTTCTGAGATGGTACACAGCATTTTATCAGGTTCTCGTGGTCCTCCATAGTCGAAAATATGGTGTGAGGAGAGGCCATAGATGTGGGGAAACTGTGTTCTCATTAACTCACCTAGTTGTCACTGAGAGACGACTTGTGAACTGCATCTCTCTGAACACTGAGTTACCAGATTGTATTCTGATGTGAGCCTTCATGGTGAATGAGTCCATGAGAAAGGGTTCCAGGAACCCCAGTCCTCTGTGAATTAAGAGGCATGTTTGCCAGGAATGGTGTAGAAGGACCTGACACTCAGGTATAGTGTGCATGCATGGGGGCAAACTACCTCTAGTGTTCTCAGCACATTGGAATAGTGATTATTGAGAACATTTAGTGCCATCTTTCAGAATATCTGGGAAAGCAGACTTCTGCATTCATTTTTTAAAAATTAATTAATTAATTTTAAACTAATTTATTTTTTTACACTCCATATTCTGTTTCCTACCCCCCCATCCACCCTCCTTCATCCCACACCTCCTTCCCAACACCCTGTCTGTGAGTGGATGCCCACCCCCTGCCCCACCTGACTTCTAAACTTCCTGGGGCCTCCAGTCTCTTGAGGGTTAGGTACACCATCTCTGAATGAACACAGACCCAGCAGTCATCTACTGTATGTATGTTGGGGGCCTCATATCAGCTGCTGTATGCTGTCTGTGTGGTGGTCCAGTGTTTGAGAGATCTCGGGAGTCCAGATTAATTGAGACTGCTCGTCCTCCAGCAGGATCACCTTCTTTTCAGCTTCTTTCCCCCTTCCCTCATTCAACCACAGAGCTCAGCTGCTTCTGTCCATTGGTTGGGTGCAAATATCTGCATCTGACTCTTTCAGCTGCTTGTTGGGTCTTTCAGAGGGCAGTCATGCTAGATCCCTTTTTGTGAGTGCTCCATAGGCTCAGTAATAGTGTCAAGCCTTGGGACCTCCCCTTTAGCTGGATCTCACTTTGGGCCTGTCACTGGACCTTCTTTTCCTCAGGCTCCTCTCCATTTCCATCCCTGTAATTCTTTCAGAGGAACAATTATGGGTCAGAGGTGTGACTGTAGGATGACAACCCCATCCCTCACTTGATGCCCTGTCTTCCTGCTGGAGGTGGGCTCTGTAAGTTTCCTCTCCCTACTATTGGGCATTTCATCTAAGGTCCCTTCCTTTGATTCCTGAGAATCTCTTAGCTTCCAGGTCCCTGGTGCATTCTGGAAGGTCCCCCAATCTCCTATTTCCTGAGGTTGCCTGTTTCTATTCTTAAATATCACCCTGAGTTAGGTAACTCAGACTCAAAAGGACGTGCACGGTATGTACTCACTAATAAGTGGATATTAGCCAAAAAAAAGTACAGAATATCCAAGATACAGTCCACAGAACTCAAAAAGATCAACAAGGTGAAATGCCCAAGTGAGAACGCCTCTTCATTAGGGGGTGTTAGGCATGGATTCAGATAGAAGTGCCCTGTGAGCGGAGTATTAGAAGCCAGGAGGTTTTTTTGCCAGGCACACAGGATGGGTAAAGACATAAAGCCTCAGGAGGCAGGGCCAAGTATGTTGTACTCTGGGAACTGTGATGCACCGGGGATGGCTGAAGTAAGACGAGATGCAAGAGCACCCTCAAACTCCATTGCTATGGGTCCTGCAAGCCTTGCCAGAGTGACTTGGTGTTCACTGTAAGGCACTAGGGGATCTACTCTTACAGTCTCCAGGGAGGGGCTTAGTCAGAGGTGACCATTTGGTGGGCTTTTGGGTGGAGGGTGGGTACAGCCGGATTAGGAAGTTATTGCAGCTGTCTAGGTCTATCAGGTCGTTGCTTAATGCAGAAACAGTGTGTATATTCACATGCATCTGCTCTGGAACAGAAAGCTCTCCATTTTTCCAGGGAGGAAAGGAAATTGTTGATTAACACTGAAAATACCACCCCATTATGGAGCTCACGAATCTCTCTCCAGCTATACATTCATGTGGTAAATGCACAAGCAAAGGGTACATACTGAACTGATAACAGGTTGGATAACTTTGGAGGGACTGGAGAAGAAAGAATAGAAGGGGCAACGTCTGTGCCCATGGAAGCATGACTTTTAAGAAAGAATATATGCATGTATGTATGCAACGTTCTGGGATGAGTGAGTGGTGGGGGGCGTGTTATAGAGTAGCTCTGGAATCCTGGGCAGTGCTGAGGAGAGCTAGGCAGCAGTGTTCCTGTCTTCGAACAAGTGGAATCTGGGGCTGGGTCTTCAGCCCTCGGTCATCTGGTGAAGGGGACCAAGAAGTAGGCAAGCTCGACTCACACTCCTCTAGCTCTCCCATGTCGGGCAGTCAATTCCTACTAAAGGAAGTCATTGATTACAGTCCTGCAGAGAGACAGGACCAATGGGAGACCTGGTCAATCAACAGATTAATAGATGGGCAGGTTAACCTAAGTAATGGTGTGTGAGATCACAGAGGCAGCCCGAGAGGAAACTGCAGGAGGTTTGATGTGGTCCCAGTCCCAAAGCCACTTGCTGTCAGAAGCCTTTCCATCTGCTCACTCCTGGGCCTGGCTGAGCGAGGCCCACCCACACAAGGGCAGAATAAACCCAGTCTTGCCTGAGGTCCCAAGAGAAAAATGAGTAAGGCCAGGCTCCCCGTGTTAGTCAGCTTCCTGCTACTGTAGAGATCGCCAGAGACAGTCAACACATTAAAAAGTTGACTTTGGCTGATAGTCCTAGAGGTTTCAGTCCATAATGGGTTGGTTCTGTGGCTTTTTGGGCTGTGGTAAGGTAGCACACTGTGGTGGGAGTGTGTGAGGAACACAACTGTTGCCTTAGGCTAAGATGAAAAGGGAACCAGGCAGTTGAGCTGTGAAATCTGGATGCCGTCGAGGGCCATGTCCACAATGACCTGAACACCCATCACTACAGACAGGTTTCTACTATGCTCGTTTTCAGGTAACTGTGTATGAGATTATAGAGGCAGCCTGGAGAGGAAACTTTGGGAGGGCTGGCGTGGTTCGAGTCCAAAAGCCATCTGCTGTCAGAAGCCTTTCCTCCTTTGCCTGACTGAGTACCAATGTAAGACATAAAAGGCCAGATAGCCTTATGGTCCCAGAGTGGTAGCTGGACACTGCAGTACTGGGAAAGGGGGACTGAGTGGCCCTCACAGAGTTAGGCTGCAGGGAGCGGAGGCTGGGAGGCAGTGGTTTCTAAGAGAAAGAAGGAGCTAGATTCACAGTAGGTGGGCAAAAGAGGGGAGCGCGCACTTCCCTGTTGGAGCTCGGGGACACAACTGTGGACAGAAGCTCTAACCAGCAGCAGCCCACAGAGCTGGAGTGTCCCAGGCAGGGGTTAGGGCTAGGGTAAGGAAGACAGCTCTGGCATGGATCCTATTGGAATAGGCAGATTGTAGATCCTTGTGTATACTTTCCATTGTAACACTTCATTGTGTGTATTTCCCATGTTTTCTTTATCCATGAATCTGATGGTGGACATCTAGGCTGTTTCCATTATCATGGTGGTTATGAATAGTGCCATAGTGGTAAGGCAGGGTTAGATCACAGTAGGCGGTAAGAGAAAAGGACGTATGGCAAAACTACAATTGGCCTATATAGGTTACAGTGTAAAGGATGCTAGATAAGAGGGGAATATAAAGTTAAAACGATGAAGCCAAGAGCCCTGAGGATAGAAAGAGAGACACTTGCAGTTGGATGTGAAATACCCACGTGGACCATAAGAGATAAACAGGCCAGGGAGGGCAGGCATGCTGGATAGCTTCCATGAGAGCTTTCCCCTTCGGGAAACACACTCTAGGTCTGACTGCTCATTAGATATTCTTTCTTTAATACATTCCTTCTCATGCAACTAGTTGCAATAGTCTCAGGTGTAGTAAGGATGGTTGCTAACAAGGCAGCACTATTTCAGGAAAGGGATTCCAGACTGTGGTGGCTTGAATCTACTTGGCTCATAGGGAGTGGTGCTGTTAGGAAGTGAGGCCTTGTTAGAGGAAGTGTGTCACTGTGGGTTGGACTTTGGAGGTCTCCTCCTATGCTCAGGCTTCACACATTGCTGAAGAGAGCTTCCTCCTAGCTGCCGGAGAATGCCAGTCTCTCCTGGTTGCCTTCAAATCAAAATGTAGAACTCTCAGCTCCTTCTCCAGCAGTATATCTGCCTAGACACTGCCATGGTTCCTGCTATGATGATGATGATGATAATGATAATGATAATGGACTAAACCTCTGAAACTGTAAGCCAGCCCCAATTAAATGTTTGCCTTTATAAGAGTTGCCTTGGTCATGGTGTCTCATCATAGCGATGGAAACCCTAAGACAAGGACCATACTGCAAACAAGGAGATGAGCAAGAACACCACAGCACATGAGATACCTGCACGGTCAGAGATAGCAGCAACAGCTAGACACGAATGACCAGGAGAATCAATAGTAAGACTAACGATGCCAGAGAGCTTAATGTGATTACCAGCAAGCCACCTACAAGGTGGGAAGGGCATAGCGCTCGCTCACTGAGTGACTGACAGTAGACAGATAGTCACGTCAACAAGCTGGAGTCAGAAATGGGCAGGGGAGGTGTCATCCAGCCATAACTGGGCAGATGATGCATGCATAATGTATGGTCATGTCCTTGTTGTGCTTGAGAGGCAGGCCTAATAGATGTGGACCCTTCATTGGCACTGCCCATGATAACTCAGAGGAAAAGGACACCACAGTAGACATGACCTCAGCCTTTGGTCCTATGAAAACCCCTAGACAACAGAAATCCTACAGACTTCTCCTAGCTCCTCCCACTCGGGGGTTTTCTCACTTTCCTTTATTTTTATTTTCTATAACTCTTAATAAAACCTGCCTGCCTCTGCTTTGCATATAGCTGTGAGAGTTCTTCCCTTTAATTTTCATTTGTGGGAGAAAATAAACTTAGACCCACGGTCCCAGGTGGGCCTTTGGTGGCCGTCGGGCTCTGGCATCTTAGGACCTGGTTCAGCAGCCTAAGCTGAGCAGTCGCAGACCTTGTTGGACTCAGGGACCTGCAGCAGCAGCTTGGGTGTGCAGCCCCAGCTAAGATGTGCTGATTCTGATCCCTTTGAGTATGTGGTCATTATGTTTGTTTGTCTGTTGGTCTGTTTCTTTTTCACCATCCCCTTTTCAATCTAATTACATTCTAAACAACAGTGTACCCCTGACCATCCGTTGTTGATGTTTGGTTTTCTTGGTTACTTCTTTCTTCCTGTGCAAATGGCCATTGTCTTAGACCAGGACAATAGAATGCTCCAGCTAGTCTTGGGAAAATAGGTATAGTGATGAAAGGTGCAAGTTGAGCAACATTTTACACACACACACACACACACACACGCACACACACACATGCACACACGTGTATTTGTTTCTGGTCTCAGAATAATTTATTTGCAGGGATGAGATTTCCTTTCAGGCCTGAAATATTTCAACTCAGAGTATCCTTACAGAATGACTGGGGACGGGGGGCAACAGGGGGGAATCAGCAGGGCAGAAAGGCATTTTACAGACAGCACACATATTATTTGAAAGAATCATTTAAATTGGTTGGGGCAAGCAGGTTAAGGGAAGTAGACCAGGAGCATATAGCAGTGTGTGGCTGGACCCAGAAAACAATTGAAGAACAGGCAAGAGAGATTTGGGTGGAGACGTGTGCATACTCAGGTTCCTGAGCCTTCAGTGTGTCTAGGCTCGGGGGCTCCAAATGTGACAAGAGGGGACCACGGAAGGGAAACGGAATGATGTTCTTGCACCAGGGGAAGACGAAAGCCTGCTGCGGTTTCAGGCGCCTCCGCGAGGGTGGAAAGGTCTGTACTGGAACCAAAGGCTGCTTGCCATCTCCTCCCGCGCCTATTTTATGGCATTTTAAGAAAATTTTATAAGTTCCAGCCACTGCCTGCTGTAGAAATGAAAATAGTTGGGTCAAGAAGACTTCCTCCCTGGGAGGACATCTCTCAAGTCTTGGTGTTCTCTTCTATGCTCCTAACACCGGGCCAAAAGCCCCGCGCAAACGGTTGCTCGGGTCAAAGCATGCTTTTATATTTCTTTCCTTTTTTAAAAAAAATATTTTATTTATTTACAATCCAGCCATTGCCCACCCTCCAGGTCCCCCCTCTCACAGTTCCTCATCCTATTCCTCCCCCTCCCCCCAGTCTTTGATGGGAATACCCTCCTCACCAGACCTCCCCCCACTTCAAGTCTCAAGAGGATTAGATATATCTTCTTCCATGGAGGCCAGACCCAGAAGTCCTCTGCTATTTATGTGTGGGGCCTCAGACCAGACTGTGTACGCCGCCTTATTGGTGGCTCAGTCTCTGGGAGCTCTCAGGGGTCCAGGTTAGTTGAGACTGCTGGTCTTTCTATGGAGTCTCCCTCCCCTTCAGCTTCTTCCATCCTTCCCCTAATTCAACCATAGGGGTCCCTGTCTTCAGTCCAATGGTTGGGTGTAAGTCTCTGTGTCTATCTCAGTCAGCTGCCCGTAGAGCCTCTCAGAGGACAGCCATGCTAGGCTCCTGTCTGTAAGCACACCATAGATCAGTAATAGTGTCAGGCCTGGGGGCCTCCTCTTGAGATGGTTGGACCGGTCCATGGACTGCCTTTCTCTTAGACTCGTCTCTATTTTTTTGTCCCTGCAGTTCTTCTAGACAGGAACAATTCTGGGTGTGAAATTTTTGACTGTGAGTTGGTAACCCTGTCCCTCCACTTGAGGCCATGTCTATCTACTGGAGATGGACTTTTCAAGTTCCCTCTCCACAATGTTGGGCATTTCATCTAAGGTCCCTCCCTTTGAGTCCTGAGAGTCTCTCACATCCCAGGTCTCTGGTACTTTCTAGAGGGTCCCTGCACCTCCCACCCCACGAGGCTGCATATGGCATATGTTCCATCCAGTCTGCAGCCCTCTGGGCTTCTAGCCTGTCTCCTCACCCCATACCTGATCCCTTTCCCCCTTCCCCCTCCTGCTCCCCTCTCCCACCCAGGTTCATCCCTCCCTCTGCCTCATGTGATTATTTTCTTCTTCCTAATAAGTGGGATTGAAGCATCCTCACTTGGGCCTTTCTGCTATTAAACTTCTTAAGTTCTATGGGTTGTATCCTGGGTATTCTGTACTTTTTGGCTAATATCCTCTTATTAATGAGTACATTCCATGTTTGTTCTTTTGGGTTTGGGTTACCTCACTCAGGATATTTTTAGATACATCCATCTGCCTGCAAGATTCATAATGTCTTCTTTCTTAATAGCTGAATAGTATTCCTTTGTGTAAATGAACCACATTTTCTGTGTTCACTCTTTGGTTGAGGGACATGTGGGTTGTTTCCAGTTTCTGGCTATTACAAATAAGGCTGCTATGAACACAGTGGAGCATGTGCCCCTGTGGCATGGTGGGGGATCTTTTGGGTATATCCCCAAGAATGGTATAGCTGGGTCTTCAGGTAGATCTAATTTTCTGACGAGCGGCCAGATGGATTATTAGAATGGTTATACCGGTTTGCAATCCCACCAGCAATGGAGGCGTGTTTCTCTTTCTACACATCCTCTCCAGCATGTGCTGTCACCTGAGTTTTTAATCTTAGCCACTCTGATTGGTGTAAGGTGGAATCTCAGGGTCATTGCATTTCTCTGATCACTAAGGACTTTGAACATTTCTTTAAATGTGTCTTGCCATTCGAGACTCTTGTGTTGCGAATTATCTGCCTAGCTCTGTAACCCATTTTTTAATTGGGTCATTTGGTTTTTGGAGGTTAGCTTCTTGAGTTTTTTTATATATACATATGTATTTTGGATGTTAGCCCTCTATCGGGTATGGGGTTAGTTAAGATTTTTTTCCCCTGATCTGTAAGTTGCTGATTTGTCCTATCAACTCTGTCTTTTGCCTGACAAAAGCTTTTCAGTTTCACGAGGTCCCATTTATCAATTGTAGATCTTAGAGCCTGAGCCATTGGAGTTTGGTTCAGGAAATGTCCCCCCTGTGCCAATGAGTTCTGTAGTATAATTCTTTAAAAAGTATATTTTATGTACTCTGCACATAATTGTAGAATAAATAGTGACATTTCAGCATACATTCACAACATAAAGAGGGCAGTGGTCATCGGCCCTGAAGAATATGGGAGATGAAGGAGGTGAGTACCAGGGTACCTGTGGCTGACACAAATGATTCCAGATTATCCAGTAGACTGTTCCTAATAGAAAGGAATATTAACTACGTGAGGTCATGGACCCACCAGTCTCCATACCCCATCTTTACGTCTATGGTGTGTCACCTGCCTTGCTTCACCTGCCTTTTATCATTTGATCTAAGTAAGGTCTACAAATGTCAGGATTCTGTTACCCGAGTGTTTCCTATCTGTGGAATATGTTATCTATTTATTTTCATTTGCTCGTCTGCCAGTGAGCCCTGAGGTGAGTCCACATCTTGCTATTTCGAACAGTGCTGCAGTAAGCATCCGTAGTGATGTCATCTCTGACATACTGACTCTTCCTGTGGACATAGGCCTGATGGTGGTGGTGTTGCATCATATGGCATTGTACGTCTTGTGTTCTGAGAACTCCCATACAGCTGTCTATATGGCTGGGCTAATTTACAGTCCTTCTATCAGTGTAAGAGAGCTTTACTTTTTCTATATCCTTAAATTTTTTTATCTTATTGATAGAAGCCAAGGCACACATTTTGCAACTTCTGGTGGCCTAATCCTTGATGGATGGTATCTCAAAAAGGATAGCATGGCACACCTTATGGAGGCAGCTGGCTATGGCTCAGTAGCCAGGTACTGAGGAAGAGGGGAGGAGGTCTAGGGGAAGAAATGAATATCCTTATGTTAGGTTGACACGGGGGATGGCTGAAGAGTGTTGAGTGTGCTTCTGTATTGGAAAGTCATGAAGCTAGACCATCATCTCAAACACGGGTTCATGAGATTTGAGGAGCTGCTGCCCCTGGCAGAGTTGGGCACATAGGTGGGATGTCTCTCTCTGCTGCAGGTGCTGCCTTCTGCCCTGTCCTCACTTCAATCCAGGCCTGGCTTCCACTGCCCTTCCCCCACCCTGACCCATGCCCTATCTGACCTCATTGGTATATTCCTCTGGTAAGACTGTCATAGCTCACCTCTTCATCTGTGCAGCGACTATCAGCCTCGTAACTGGTGGTTTGTATGAGGATGGCTCCCGTAGGCACATATATTTGAATGCATGACTCCCAGTTGGTTGGAATATTTGGGAAGGATTAGGAGATGTGGCCTTGTTGGAGGAGGTGTCACTGGGGTGGGCTTTGAGGTTTCAAAAGCTCACCATCCTCAGCTCTCTCCGCCTTGTGATTTTTGTCTTTTGGCATGAACTCTCAGCTCCAGCACCACACTGTCTGTCTGCTCTCATGCCCCACACCATGATGGGAACGACACATCCTCTGAAAGTATAAGCCCTAAACAAATTCTTTCTTCCGTAAGTTGCCTTCATCATGGTGTTGCTTTACAGCCATAATAAGGTAAGTAAAGCAATGACCCAAGCAGTGTACTTAAGGTGGAACTGTCACATGCTGCATAGTTATTGGGCTTTTATCCTGAAACTTCCCTTGTTGGGTGGTGGACTGTAAGAGGAAGCCTGGTAAGGTGGAGCTAAGGCTTGAAGCCCTGGAGACCCAGAAGGGATGGTAGGAGCTTCACCTGCTCCCAACTCCAGGCCCCCGGTCACGTGGCACAGTCCCCCCTAGAGAGAATTGTGGCCAGCCTTCAGTCATGTAGGGGCAGTGCACCCAAGTCCCTCCTCATGTAGATAAGGCTGTCAGACCCGCCCCACCCCAGAACTGTAGATAAGATCCTATCCAGAAGGGATAAAGGTGTGTGAGAATGACTCCGTAGTCTGAGAGCATCTGTCACGAGAGCTGTACCACTGCCTGGGAAGAGAATGCTCTCCCAAAGCTTTCACCACCAGATGCTCCCCTCACTCTGCTTGCTAAACAGGCCCCCAACCCCCCAACTCCCAACCCCCCAACCCCACCGGCTCAGCCCCGCTCAGCAGCTGGCAGTGGCATTTCCCCTCCTGCCTGGCCAGGCTAGAGGTCTCTACGGTACACAGACGACCGACACTCCCTTCCAGAGTCTTGTATCTCATTGTTTCCAGTGCTCTAATTGCCTATCACTGTGTAATAAATATCTCTAGTCCCAACACCCTAAAGTTAGCATTTCATTGTTAATCATGTTCCTGAGTGAACATGGCTGAGCTTTCAGGGTGCATCTCTGCTTGGTTAGGGTTCTTACACAGTCATACACACACACACACACACACACACACACACACACACACACACACACACANACACACACACACACACACACACACACACACACACACACACACACACACATCCTACTCTACACAATCTGAAAAGGCTTTCAGATGTCTCCCCCTGAAGTTGGTTTGTGCCTTTTCAGAGTGGCTATTCAAAGAACAAGCGTTTAGAGGGTGAGTGAGCTACTCACATGCCTTCTGCTTTCATACCTCTGACTAAACCTCCCAGTGTGTCAAGGCCAGATTACTTGTGGGGAGGACTGTAAGGCTGTAGATCCCAGCTGTTCTGGTTCAGCGTGGCCACAGGGCAAGGCCATCATGTTCCATTCAAAACCTCCTCTTCTGTCTGAAGGCATCTTCTTGTGGATACACTTCTATTGCCTTCCATTACTGACACTGGCAAATGCATAAACGGCTAATGGGCCCAGTGCTGGACTGAAACAGAACCCCCAGGCTGTTCCCCACCGCTCTTGCTACGACCAGCCTGAAGCCCTGTTTCCCATCTCATTCAGCCAGGCATTTCTTCCCATGTTGAACACTCTCTGGCACCATCCAAATCATGTGTGTGTTTCCTAACACTTGAGTAGAAGTGTGCCAATCTTCAATATTGACTCTTCAAGTGCTTTCAGTTCAATGTATTTCTTTCAAAGAGCCTGCAGTGTCTTTACAGTTCTGGTCATATAAAACTCACTTTTCCTGTTCCACGCCTCAGGAACCTAATTTGTCATTTTCTGCTTTATTTACAGAACTCAAAACTAGGGTCTGTCAGCCAAAATGAGGAGGTGATTGAGTATCTCATCAGGAAAAAGTGAAGTGGGGGAGAAAGGGTTTATTTGGCCTTACGGTTCAGAGGGGACACAGTCATCATGGTGAGCTAGGCAGAGCAGTTGAGGTGTAAGGCCTGGCAGTCAGGAAAGAGAGGTCATATCTTATCTTCATACAAAAAGCAGAACAGGAAGTAGGGCCAGACTATAAGATCACAAAGCCAGCCTCCAGTGACACAGTTCCCTCAAGTAAAGCTCCACCTCATACATGTTTTCTAACCTTCCCAAATAGTGGCCCCATCTGGGGACCAAGTGTTCAAACACGTGAGCTTACGGAACCATGAGAGAAAGGAAGTTACTTACAAATGTTGAAGAACATCCATGTTCATAAACATGCTAGGACACAGCAGTACCATGAGGCTGGCTGCAAATTCTGTGGGCTGGGTTCGAGGATGGACTCTGCCGCAGCTTTTCATGTTATTGAGAATTAAGAGGAAAATGGACAAGGAGGCCAAAAGAAAGATAGCGCCAGCATTCCCACACCATTTCCTGCTGGCTGCCAACTTCCTGCCTCAGTGGGTCTGTTTCTGTAGCCATGATTGCTGGGGGTGAGGCGGGGGGAGAGGGATGTGCCTGCATGTCCCATGGTATGAAGCTAGGAACACAAAGTGCTTCGTCGGTGCTGTGTGAAGAATGTAGGCAAAACTACATTTGAGTCAAACTCTCATAAACACGAGTGGACACACTGAGTCAAACGGGGACCGTGGGTCATGGAGTGTGAATTCCCTTCACCATCACACTCCTGCTGGGCACTGGGTACTGAGACCGTATCTGGGACCAAGAAAGCTCAGCTATCGACGATGCAGATAGGAGTGCCTCCTTGTGCTATGGGACATGAGAAAGGAACTCTAGCATGTCTCCTCTGTAGCTCTCTGAGACTTTTTGGATTAGACAAGATTTTAAATACAGGACAGCACAAGACTACATAGTAGATCTTTGGAAACTATTGAAAGTTCGACAACCTTATCAGCCACTGGTCCTAGTTCTGTGAGCGTCAGCTGTGTGTTCAACTCAGGAGCAGACCACGAAGAGGCGGAGGCTCCTCCAACGATGACCCTGTGGAGGAGTCAGCCTGCTGACTGTGCACCAGCGGGTTAGAGCTGTGATCTTAGCCTCGCCGAAGAAGAGGCCATTACTTCCCGGAGACTTTGAAGCAAAAAGAAAAACAGCAGTTTTCAGCTCTCTCCTGCATGTACCCAGTGTCTCTCACGAAAGGAAGGACCAAAGAGGTTTTCCTTGCAAGGGCCTCAGAAATCTTGGAGCTGGACTGGACCTCTTGGCAGGGAGCTGGGTTTTCCAGCGTGGAGCTCGTCAGTGATCGAGAGACGTGCTGCAGGGCTATTTTCATGAGACTCAAATAAAACTCTCTTGTCTCCAGGCTGCTTTGGATGGTGTTTTCCTAATGATTTCCCCAGTCACACAGAATGGCTGTTCAGTTGCTGGAACACCTTGGGCAGCTTCCCGTCTACCCTGGGCTCTGCCTCCCCGCACACACCACTCTGCTGTTCTGGAACTGCCTGGATTGAGCTTTGAGGATGAATGTTGACTCTTTAATCCAGAAAGAAGTGCCAGGAACACAAACAACCCAACTAACTGGCACTCGCTTGAGGGGAAGCCTGGGGCCAGCCAAACCGCTTGCATTATCTCCGTGGGGCCCTTACCTAACACTAAGAAAAGACTCAGGCACTGTGCAAATGTCCAAGAGCATTTCAAAAGGGAAGAAGGAGCTGCCAGGAACAGGCCGGAGGTGGGAGGTGCTCCTATCTTGGGTACATTGGAAACCCAAGCTTGGAGCTTATGTTTCTGGCTAATCTCCTTTTGGCCACTTATGACTTTAAGGCATTCTAGCTTGGCTAGTGGCTTTTAACGAAGGGCTTTCATGTTGGTGACTACAAGCTAAATGCCAATAACACATGTGTGTGTGTGTGTGTGTGTGTGTGTGTGTGTGCATGTGAGTCCATGTGTATATATGTGTGTTTATGTGTGTGTATGGTTATATGCGTATATATGTGTATTACTTGCCCTCATATGTGTATGTGAGAGTGTGTACTTATATATGTGTGTGTATGTGAATGTATGTATGTATTTGGACAGACACAGTGTGACAGCATCTCTGTCACTATGTCACATGCAGTCATCTCACTGGGAATCCTGAGCTCCACACATTCACCCCAGCCATACCCCTCTTTCCGCCTTTCCTGCACGCATCCTCCTGCCTTTCCATGGCTGAGCACTCCTTCCCACTTAGTCCTGGGTTATGTTTCTATGGCCAGAGTCACCACAGTTTGTTCTGTGGTTGAAAGAAAGATACTGTGCTTGCATCCAAGTTGAAGCAATTGTGAATGAAGTTGCAGTGGGCAGCCCGGAGTCTGCCACTTCTGTGCAGGTGCTATCCACTTCTACAAGTCCTCTTGTGCCCTTGACTGTTGAGACAACCGGAGGGGTTGAGGAGAAACTTTGAAGAGTTGATTTATAGTGTATTAGAAATGCCAGCCATTGTTTTCGGTGACTGTAACCCTTAGCTTCAGGCAGCGGCCAACCCTGACTGACATTCTGATGTATGTGGCTTATTCCTCCTGTTTGGACAACCGACTTGCTCAGGGCCTTCTGTTGCTGGTCTCCTCAGACAAGGGAGCCTGTGTCTACCCATCGCTTTCTAAGGCCACTTCCAGAAGACACTGCCTTTTGGGTAGCACAAGTATGCTTCTTGCTCGGTATGCAAGGAATGTGCGGGGATCAAAATGTTCTGGAGCCATCAGAGGAGTTTGTTACTAGTAAGAATTTTTTTAATGTTCTGTTGTCTGAGGCACAGGAAGTCTTCTTGTTAACCCTTAACTCACACACATGTGTACTCATGTGCATGGACACACACACACACACACACACACACACACACCCTTCCTGATACCAATATGGCAAGCGATGGGAGCAGAGAGGCGTCTTAGCCATAGCTTCCCTCTGCCCTGCCTTTGTTTTGCCTCAGGTGAAATCAGAGACTTCAGAAGAGATGAAGAAAACTAAAAATCCAAAGTTAGTCTCTGAATAATTGGGAGCTTAATAAGGAGAATAAGCCCTCAAGGGGGTAAAAACAAACCCACCATGACTCCTATTCATCTTGTACATTTTCCTAGGTGGTAAGAAAAATATCATTAAAATTCATTTCTTCAATTAAATCTTCTCACCAGAGTTTTGTGTGGTTTTGTGCTTTTATGATACAAGGCATGTTTAACTTTAAGAAACTGCATTCTGATCGATCACTCTGCAGGAGCAGGGCCTGTCCACCTAAATGGAGGTCTTCGGGCAACAATGGCTATAGGACAAAGAAACCCAGCAGCACTGAAGGAGAAGCCTTGGGTCTGTGCGTGGCTTTGACTTTGGGTTCTTAGTTCCTTCCAGTCTCATTCCTCACAGAAACCGAAGCCAGTAGTAAAATAATAGTGAGAGGAAACTCCCTCACTCGACACAGCTTCTCACAAATAATTTATAGATCTAGATGCACAGACTAAAAAGGTTAATTCTCAAACTCTAAGTAGAGATTTTGAGCAGTTGGCTGATTTTTTTTTTTACATTAAATTTTAAACTTTGGGAGAAGTATATTTCATCTCCAGCTACCCCCTCCCTGCCTCTATGTTAAGTTCTTACAAATGTATATTTCTGTATCTCAGACATAGAGTTGCTATCAACACAATGAAGACATTGAATATCCTTGTCTTAGTTATTTTCCTTTTGCTGTGATAAAATAACACTCCGACAAAAATCAACTTAAAGGAGAAAGGTTTTTCTTTGGCTCCCAGTTCCAGGGGACACGGTCCATGGCCAGGAACATATGGCAGAAGACGGGATGCATGGTGGCAGGACCAGAGGCTGGCTGCTCACATTGCAGCCAATACTCAAAAAGTAGAGGGTGGTCAGGAAGTGAAGACAAGCTATAAAGTCTCAAGTCCTCCAGCAAGGCTCCACTTCCTAAAGGTTCTGCAACCTTCTCAGTAGCTGGGGACCAAGTGTTTAAAAACACATGGGACCATGGAGACATTGCATTCAAACCGCAGTTTGAATGCGCCTGGCAGCCACAGTCTGTTTTCCATTACTGAGATTCCCGGGCCGCCTATTTTTAGAAACACGTTAGGGATATTTCTCCATTGAACACATACAGGACTAATGACTTTTATAGAGGAAGCCAGGTGTTTATTTATAGCTTCATGTGCTCGGGGCACTGCCTTGGTTTGCCCTGCCAGAAGACAGTGTGGGGTTCTGAAGTCTAGATTTTGTGAGGCATCGAGATTACAGCTATTGCCGCCATAAAATGTCCCTGCCAGAGGCTGACAGCATTTTCTCACTTGAATTGTATGAGCCACAAAGCAGGCCAGAGAGAGTCCATGGTGGCTGCATTTGGGGCTCCTGGGTCTCTGAGGTAGTCAGCAGGGAAGGGTGGAGGTGGAGGGCTCTGGTGAGATGGCTTGGCGATTGAGAGCACTAGCTGTTCTCACAGAGGACTTGAACTCTAGCCCCAGCACCCACATGGAGGCTCACAGTGTCCTGTAACTCCAGCTCCAGGGGACCTGGTGCCCTTTTTTTGGCATCTGTGGGCACCCTCATGTGTATCTGCACCCTCTACCATGTACACACAATTAAAAAAAAAAAACAAATTTACTGAAAAGACAGACAAGGGAAATACTTTTCTTCATCAGCTTGTGACTGTTCACTGAACAGGGCCCAGCGTTCTCTCTGTTCATCTCTGCACTGTGTCCATCTTGACTCTAGGTTGCATCCAGAGCTTCAGAATGTCACAGTCTGATTTAGATGAAGCCACTGGAGATGGAAGAGCCTTAGCATGTCCAGGCAAGCCGCTGTGTTAGCAGGGGGATGCCACCAGAGGGACTGATTTTAAGCAGTCTAGACTCCTAGGTTACTCACTTTGCCGTTTGGTTTGGGAGAATTGTTCATTTTTTTTTTTTTTTAGGAAACCTTAGATTTGATCAGGGCCAAGAGACTGTCTAGGAGAGAGCAAGTATGAACTGGGACATCTTTTTGAAAATTTCATTTCTGCCCAAATGTGGTGGTATATGCCTTTAATCCCAGCACTCAGAATATAGGTAGATCTCTGTGAGTTTGGGGCTAGCCTGGTCTACGTAATGAGTTCCAGGCTAGCCAGGGCTACCCAGTAAGACCCTTCCTCCTCTCCCATGCCTCACACCAAGAAAAAGAGTGTCGTCTCTCCTGTCCATAATCATATCGTAGTAAGCCCCACTCCCTACATCATAAGACATTCTAGTCTCACTGTTGCCCAGAGGAATATCACAGAAGCAGTGCAGATCCCACGAAGGTTCTCAGTCTCAGCGCAGCCTTCTGCAGTAGCCACGTGTCTTCTCCGTGCAGGCAAGAGGGTCAGGGCTACTGTGAAGAAAAGCTGCCATAGGTCCAGCCTGGCTGTAAGATCCAGCCTTTCCTAAAAAGTCAGCATCATAGTTTTAGCAGCTATTGTGCACCTGACGTCCTTCTGCGTGATTTTCTGACTGCTACAGCCGAGTCTTGCTCTCCTATTTCTCTTGCAGGGATTGTTTCTGTTCACAGTTCCAAAGGCCTTGCCCAGGTAAAGGCCCGTAGATGAGGTCTAGCCTGTCACCAGGCTTCAGAGCTGTGACAGCGAAGGTCTCTGAGGCCTCCAGGGATCCTGGCTTTAGTGGGCCCTTACGACTCCCCACTCCCTACTTCTGACCTCTCAGTTTGATGCTACCTTGAGTAAGAAGTGATTGTGGCCAACAGTTTTCTCTGTGCAAGTCTTAGACACACTGTGGCATGACCATTTTTAACTTTTAAAGGAGTTACATTTATTTAGGTAACAGGACATACATTGCACTGTGCACAGGACAACTTTTGAGAGTCAGTTCTCTCGTTCCACCGTGTGGGTCCTAGCCTTGAGCTCAGAGGACCCTCAGCCTTGGTGGCAGGCAGCCTTGTCCTCTGAGCCATCCCACTCTCCTAACCAGGGGTCCGAGATGTGTGCGCGGAGTGGCTGTTACTTGCTGTTACGTTAGGCAGCTCTGCTAACTGCTGCGGTAGTTTTGAACTTCGTCTTGAGAAGCTTCACTTTGGAGTAATTTTAGATTAGAGAGAGTTACATGGTGTCACAGTTCCCTCTTCCTTTCCCGTGACTGATTGCTTATGGAGCAATTACCTTTTTCAGAACGAAAACACAGGGATGTAGCCCTGTGAGCTAAACCACAGCCTCGCGTGGATCTCGCCACTCTCCCCACAGGTTCTGTCTTTTCTGTTCTAGGACCCAGGCCAGGCTACCGCGGTGAGTTGAGCCTCTTGATTTTTAACGTACAAAATGGTTCAATCTGCAAATAATCACAGCGTTCTCTTAGTTTCTGAATCTGTACGCATGGCCTTGGTATGTGTATGTATTGTATCTGTGTATGTGGTATGTGAGTGTATGTGTGATGTGTATGTGTACTACTATATTTATCATATGTGAAGTATATGTATATGGTATACTTGTGATATGTTTGTATATGGTGTGTGTATGTGTGTGTGCTCTTGCCCTAAATCGATGGACTGAATGGCTTCTCTCACGCAGGTTCAGCTTGCTGTTTCTTCCACATGTGTTAAAGCACTATAGAATCTGCCCATTCCTTTTGGGTTTTTTTGTTTGTTTGTTTGTTTTAGTTTTTGTTTTTTTTTTCTTTTTTCTTATATTGATTTTTCTTTTTTTCTTTTTTTCCTTTTTTTAAAATTAGATATTTTCTTTATTTACATTTCAAATGTTATCCCCTTTCCTCATTTCCCCTCCCAACCTGCCCCCATCCCATCCTCCCTCCCCCTGCTCACTAACCCACCCACTCCCACTTCCCTGTCCTGCCAGTCCCCTACACTGGGGCATAACGCCTTCACAGGACCAAGGGCCTCTCTTCTGCTACAAGGCCATCCTCTGCTACATATGCAGCTGGAGCCATGGGTCCCTCCATGTGTACTCTTTCGTTGGTGGTCTAGTCCCTGGGAGCTCTGGTTGGTTCATATTGTTGTTCCTCCTATGGGATTGCAAACCCCTTCAGCCTCCCATTCCTTTTGCTCAGTGTCTGCGCTGTCTTCTCCAGGAACCTGTCACTCTCTCATGCTCCCCATCTGCTTTGAGTGCAGCCTGTGCTCCCCAAGAAACCACTGTTGCACATCTCCCCTTCACTCACAGCATGCCTCATTTGAGATGCACATTTCTAGAACTGATCGTCCTCTGGGATTGACTATTTGGATTCTCTATAGGGGCTCTGTCGGTGTGTCCATTGGGAACATCTTCTTGGCTTCTTCAGTCAACTTAGTCCATAGCCTTTCCCAGCTTCCCAAGACAGAAATGTCTATCTGTCTGTCTGTCTGTCTGTCTGTCTGTCTCTTTCTCTCTTTCCCTCCCCTGCTTCCCATTTTCCTTGTTTGCCTCCATCTTTTCCTGTTTCCACTCTTGGTAATTATGCCCCCCAAGCCTTTCCTAGGTGTTGTGTGTTGAGTACTCTCAGGCTTACTGCTTCTTTAGAGCTCTTCTCTCTCTCTCTCTCTCTCTCTCTCTCTCTCTCTCTCTCTCTCTCTCTGTCGTTTTACTACCACACTCCTCCTCAACACAGAATCTGAGCAGCCACAGTGCTTGGGAGCACACAACTACTTATGCAGCACACATGACCATCATACCCCATCGGAGGCCCGGGCTTTTTTGCTCCGCCCTTTCTTCTGTGGGTGGTATGTAAGATACTCTCTTGTCTCTTTTCTTGATCAACTGCTAATTCTGTGTCCACTCAGCTTTCCCTGTTGCCAGGAAACCTCTGATCTCTCAGGCTAGGGTAGGTATGTCTTCTGATGTGTGATGTGCGTATCTCTTATTTACATCATGGTTCAAATATAAAGCCCCGGCCCCCATCCCTGAAAGCTTATATATCAAGGGCTTGGTTACCAGCTCATGGGCTCCAGGAAAGGTGATGGGATCTTGAAAGGCTGTAGCTTCACCAATGAATGAATCCGTGGTTGAATGGACTGTTCGGTGACAGGTGATTGGGCCCAGTTACAGGATGCTGGTCACACGTATCTTCCCGCTTGCCCTTTCTTGCTGCCTCTCAGCTTCCCAGTGACATGAGGTGAGACACTCCACCCCACCCTGCTTCTCTACCTACCAGGCCCAGAGCAACAGAGCCACCGTGCTGCTCAGTTTTTGTCAACTTAACATAGAGTAACCCGGGGAGAGGGAATTTCAGGTGAGGACCTGCTTCCATTGGATTAGCCTGTGGGCAAGCCTGCAGAGCATTTTCTTATTAATGACTGACATGGAGGTGGTACCACCCCTAGGAAGGCTGAGCAAATCAGGGAGAGCAAGCTAGCAGGTAAGGTTTCTCTGTAGTGCCTGCGTCAGGCTCCTGCACGGCTTTACTAAAGGGTAGACCATAGGATGGAAGCTGAAATAAGTCTTTCCTTCTCTGTTGCTGTGGAGACACCGTGACCATGGCAACCCTCATAAAGGAAAGTATCTAACTGGGGCTTGCTTGTGATTCAGAGGTTTAGTCCATTATCATCATGGCGGGAAGCATGGCGGCACACAGGCAGACATGGTGCTGCGGTAGCTCTGCAGCTGAGCGGTCTACATCTAAGGCATTGGGCCTGGCGTGAGCTTCTGAAACCTCAAAGCCCCAAGTGGCCCACCTACTCCAACAAGGACACACCTCCTAATAGTGCCACTCCCTGGTGACCAAGCATTCAATTCTGTGAGCCTACTGAAGCCATTCCTATTGACACTGCCACACCTAAGTTGTTCTTGGTCAGTGCTTTATGACAGCAACAGAAAAATCGCACTGGGACATCAACTGACTCAATCCTCTGCCTCCATGAGCCAATTTATAATATAATCTTTTCTGCTGGAAGTTGTTTTTCTCATCTTTTTGGAGACAGTCTCTCGCTGCCTTGGATCTCACCAAGTGAAATAGCCTGGCTGGCCAGGGAGCTGCTTGTCTCCAGTTCTCAGTGGGGTGACAAGGAAACTGCACTGTGTCTAGCTTCTAGTGTTAGATAAAGTTCTTTTACCAACAACTCCTCCCCAGCCTTCAGTGTCACTGAATATCATGTTGATTTGAATGGAAAACAAAAAACAAAAAACAAAAACAAAACCTTCCTGGGCAGAATCAATTTATTTGGATTGTGCAAGTCTAGTGGGCACATCAGCAAGGATGGCATACCATGCTGGTTGTGAAGTGGTTGTGGGGATAATAGGTATGAAAATACATTTTAGGGGCTGGAGCGATGGCTTAGTGGTTAAGAGCACTGACTGCTCTTCCAAAGGTCCTGAGTTCAAATTCCAGAAACCACATAGTGGCTCATAACCATCCATAACAAATCTGTCACCCTCTTCTGGAGTGTCTGAAGGCAGCTACAGTGTACTTTACATATAATATATAAATACATCTTTAGAAAAAGAAAAGAAAATATATTTTGTGATGTCTACCTGATCTAAAAGTTCAAGCTTATTGGTAATGCCATATTTTTGATGCAGTTAATTCTCTGTGTCAATTTTTTGTTTCAAATACTTCAGACTGTCACTCACTACCTGTGTAAGATGTCTGACCTCTTGCCGTTGTGGACTGTGCTGATCATTGCTGGTTGGTCTCTTTACCTCGGTCGGGGCTGTCACATGTTACAGTTGCCATACTGGCTTGTGTGTGTTAAGTTTGCCTCACATTTTCCATATCTATGTTCCCTTTCAACTTGCCTGCATCTTTCCACCCACACTATAACAGCAAGGTAACAGGAATCAGTAAATGCTTCAATGGTCTCAATTCCACAATTGAAAGACATAGACTTACAGGTTTCAATTAGAAAACAGGGTCCATCTTTCTGTTTCATCGGAGAAACACACCTCACCATCAAGGACAAGGCCAGATGCCACCTGAGAGTAAAAGGGCTGAGCTTGGCTATGCACCAGCTTTTGTGAAGGTATCATCTGGGCATGCACTTAGTATATTTCTGTTTGAGTTCAGCTCAGCTATGAAGCATCTTTAAAGGAAACCTGTGCCTTTGTGATATATCCAACTCTGGTTGCTTTCTAAACTCTACAATTAGTGTCCACTGCTTAGTGGGTAATGTCTGATAGCATTCAGGCACAGGCTACTTGAGAGGTCTGTAAAGGAAGCTGAGTGAGTCACCCTGAATGATGACATTTACCCTGAGGCCAACACATCATGCACACATTGATGCCACAGTCACTGTCGGGACTGGAAATGCATGTTAGGAGTGAGCAGTGAGCTGGAGCTGAGGGCTAGCTTGTTGAGAGGAGCCAAGGAGAGGCTGGTGACAGACTGTGCAGTCCTGCCCATGGCCTTGCACATAGCCCAAGCTAGAGAGGCCTGGACCTTCACAGGTCATCAATCCTGGAGCACCTGAGATCTGGCCTGGTGACTGGCACATAATCGTCACTAGAATCCGGCTCCTTTGCTTTTCCTAGTGATATTGTGAGATTTTTCTGCCTGCGTTTGTTTAGGTCCTGTGTTTTGATCATATTCTTTTAATTCCATATTATATTTTCAATCCAGTAGAAGAGTTTGGCCCAAGTAACTGTAAGCCTAACTGAGGCCAATGCCCTCTGGAGCCAATGGCGATTTGCACAGAGAGGGCAGGAAATGATATGCCCATTCATTTTTTTTTTGTAGTATGAAATTATCAAATATATCTAATATAGAGTGGAATCATGAGATACCATGTTTCTCATAGATTTGAAACACATCAGTTGTGTTTTACGTATCCTATCTACACCATCCAGAGACTCACACCGCCAGAGGGTTTGAAAGCTAATCTCATGTACTAGGTCACATTTTATGCATATAATAATTTCCTGATAGGAAAAAAAAGTATGGTATGATCAGTGCAACACTGCCATACCTAGCAGTTTTAATAATTATTACTGAGTCTTACAGACGCTGCCTAGGACTATCTCCCCAGCTACTTGTAAACAGTAGGAAGTTACTTTACCTTACAGTCACACTTCACTGGTTTCTCCAATTTTGAACTGTCATTGGGTTTTTACTCCTCTGAGTAGTGTCCAGGTGGAGGGATCCCTCAGCTATTTGTACTGGAGGACTGATGACTTCCTTTTTTCCTCTGGGACCAAACACATTTGATGAGCATTCTGTACCCAACCCTGTTATAATGACTTACATCATAGGTTTTGCTGGGCAAAGTTGTGAGGAGTTTGGCAGTAAGGTTTGGTAGTATTCTCTGTTTGAAGTGGCCACCCTGGGCTTGCATGTTCGACTACCTTGTTCCCAGCTGGGTGCTGTTTGGGGACTCCCCTGAGCCGGGTTGGTAGGGCTGGGTCACTCGAGGCGATGGCCGGTCTCTATTTCTGGTCCCGTGTCTGCTTGATGATTTACCAAGATGGAAGATGTGCTGTCCCACTGACCCACTCCCACTGACCTGCCCAGCATGCCCTCCCTGCTACAAGGGACTGGACCCCCTGAAACCTTGAAAGAAAATAAAGCTTTCTTTCTTTAAGTTGCTTCTGTCTAGTATTGTGTCATGCTTGGGGGCTTTGTTAAGAATTCACAGAATTTATTTGACCATGGGACTTGTTTTTTTAGGTAACATTTGTTACCCAGGATACATTTTGGGAAGGTTGTCCTAGCAGGGAAATGCTACCTCCAAATAGCAAAACAGAAATGTTTAACTTTATTTTACTCGCAATTAATTAGGTAATTTCTGTGTCCAAATCACATCATCACAATCAGGTAATATGTGGGTTGCTTTCTGGAAATCTACTTGATATTAATGTAGTGTGGTAAGTCATACTGCATGCACGAGCCACGTGTCAGCATGTTGAGGTTAGCTAAGAAATTTATAAAAATAAGAAAAGCTAAACAGCAAGTCCCTTGAATACACTGGGAAAAGGAAAGAAGATGTAGAAATGAAATTTGAGGAAGTTAGGGAAACAGCTCATGAGGCAGCACTGGGTTAGACAGCCCTTTATTTGTGAAAATTTGGTCAAACGAGACTTGAAAAATTTGTAAGCAGTTGTACTGCACAGACATCTTACCGATATCCTCATTCCATAAAGTCTTAAAATACATTTATTTTATTTTATTTTATTTTAAAAAAAAACACTTTGTTCTAAATAACTCACAAATAAAAAGCAGCACACTGCTAGCTTAAGGAAACTGTTCGCATGCTTTCCCAGTCCCCAATGCAGCATGCGAGTAGAATGGCCGTTTGGAGCCCACAGGGCTTTGCTTGGAGTTGTGCCCATTCATCATCAGCTGCATTTCTGTTCACATGTCCAGCACAGGGAAAAGGCTAGGACAGAGTTGAAGCTGAGAAACTTAGCCTTCTAATCCTTTGAGATGCCATGTGTCCTTTTCTGTGTTCTCTCTTTCCTCATCTCCTAATCCTCTCGTTCAGCTTTGCAATGCTCCCCTCACACACACCTGTTTGACAAACACACTGACATATTACGGGCTAGGGTCTGCATATGAGGGCGACATGAGATATTTGTTCTTTCTAAGTTTGGATCACTTTGCTCAGTGTTTTACCTTAAATCTCTACCTGTTTTCCTAAAATTTTCATATTTTTCTTTACAGCTGAATACTATTCCATTCTGTATGTGTGTCACATTGTCATTGTCTATTCATTGTTGGAGACACCTAGGCTGGTTCAGTTTCCTTGCTGTAGTGAACAGAGTGACAGTTTATACACAGATCTGCCAGTATCCCTCTATAGGGTGTAAAGCCCTCTTAGTATGTATGCCCAGGAGTGGAGTGGCTGAATCGTATAGTAACTGCTTAAAAACAGTGCCAATTGAGGCCAGCACGGATAATTGTTCTCCATCCTGTCCCTCCTCTGTCCTCTGTGGGGCATAGGAGTGACAATGGAGTTGGGAACATGGCGTGAGGGCTCTCCATTCTTTCCTCTTTAGCTCAGCTCCTGTGACGTCCACCTAACTTCTTCTATAACTTTCTTCCTGATCTGCACATTGGATCGGCACCTTGCCAGGCAGGGTGTGTGTGTGTGTGTGTGTGTGTGTGTGTGTGTGTGTGTTTGTAGTGTATGTGTGTGAGTGTTTGTGTGTGCATGAGTGTGTGATATGTGTGTATGGTATGTGGTGTGTGTGTGCATGAGTGTGTGATATGTGTGTATGGTATGTGGTGTGTGTATGCATATGTGTATGTATGTGTGGTGTATGTGCTTGTGTGTATGTCTGTGTTTATGTGGTGCTCTCATTCTCTTTCTGTCTCTCTGTCTCTCTCTGTCTTGTTCTGTCTCTCTGTCTCTGTCTCTCTCTGTCTCTCTGTCTCTGTCTCTGTCTCTCTGTGTGTGCGTGTGTGTGATCTGTGAATTGTGGGGTTGCTTTGATCTCTGGTGCCATCATTTTTCTCTGTTACTTACAGTCAAACTACAACTCCAGGCAGAAGAGAGAGGAGTTGTGTCTATCAAGGGAGTGTGTGCCAACCGGTACCTCGCTATGAAGGAAGATGGACGGCTGCTGGCTTCTGTAAGTAGTGCTTTCTGGGAGGGGTTCATTTGCTCTGTGCAGGTATTCACTGGCATCGCTACTAAATCTTTGTTTGGGTTTCATGTGCATCGTTTTATCTTTGTATTTCCCGAGAGAGTAGCATTCCCTGCATTTCATAGACTTTAAGACTCAAGCAGGGAGGAACACACAGTGCATGTAAGATGAAGTCCAGGCATTCTGCAGCTACAAAATGGCTCCAAATTGCTATGTTTTTCTCTGCAAAATAGTTGGAAAAAAGTCTCCCTTAGGGTTGTTTAAAGGTCATATAAAGGCACACATAAAACTTGGTTATTAGTTTTGAAGTTTCTTCTTTAGACTCACGGGAAATATTTGTCCTCTAGAATATTGGTTGAGAAAGTGGGCTTCCAGCCCAAATACAGATGCTGGCCCCACCCCTTGGTGGTCCTGTGTTCTTCGGCAGATTATTCTGAGTTGGTCCCTCATGTGTATCACAGGCACACTGACCCCATCTTCACAGAGCTTTGCAGGATTTACATGGGTATTAAATGTCATTTTTACCCTGCATCATAGCTAGTCAGGGGCTCTGGCTCCTGGCTGGTATTCTTTCTATGGATGAAAGCTCTTCCAGTGTCTCCTTCATATCAAAACCAGGGCGACAGTCTGCTGGACACACAGTGTGTAGAGAATGGTACAGTAGAATAAAGACATAGGACACAGAGCGCATCCCTGCCTCCTACAGGAGTGGGTAGCACATGTGTAAAGGTCTGACTGGTTTTAAGAATGGTAGCCAGGGCGTTGTGCTAACAGGCCAGTGTTCTTCCCCTGAATCATACCCTCAGCTCTGCCTAACCTCTCTAACCTTCCTGGTAGACAATATCATATCATCAAGTGGTTCCAGCGTTCTCAGCTGTATGAGTTATTCATATCTTTTTTTTTCCTGAATGAAAGCATTTAGATTTTGGAGTTTTTTTTTTTAATCATCAATTTTCAGACCCATCATCTGACAGAGATACTGTCATCAGTGAACACAGTGTCACTGATTGGTGTCATCAGTCAAGGTGAACGAGGCAGGATAATTGACAAAGCTGGGTGCAGTGCTCATAATTGTCATTCAGTAGCTAAAAACATTTTAAGACCCTCTTCAAGAGAAGCCCATGTACAGGATGCTGGATGTGCTAGACAACAGCCTTAAAGAGCTGAGTATCATGTGTTCTCTGCCCCTAATGGGTCCACTGTGCAGGAAGGCAGAGGTCTAAGTATTGGTGTAGTGTGTGGGTGCTTTGTTGAGTCCCGTCAGTATTGCACATACATACATAGTGATGCAGGAGAAGGTTGGAAGTATTACAGTGCAAGGAGTAATTTAGGAAAGAAAGTGACTAGCTTACGTAGAACTCATGGAGGTGACTTGTAAGTTGGGTGTTGGGAGAAAAGGACCCGAGGCAGGGGTAGAGCTGAAACTGTGGCTTCCAGAGGCCACTTGGCACGTCTCAAAAATTATGAGCAACTCACAGCAGCTGGAATGTGACCTGCAGAGGACAGAACACAATGGAAGGGAAGAGAGAAGGCTGGAGAGGCAATCAAGCTTGTCTTTAAGTCTTACATCATGTTGACCATGCTCACTGTGAGGCTGGAGGGTTCCAAACCCAGTAGGGGTGGCCTTCAACTGAGAGCCCTCTGGCAGCTGTATAGAGTGGCTTTGGGGAGCCTGGCGTGTCAGGGAGACTAATTAGAGTTGAAGAGGAAACACTGCTGTGGCCACTAAAAACATGGGCATTGCAGGAATGTGGGAAGGAGGGTAATGGTAGACAGAGGCACAAGACTCTGTGTTCAGTTTAAGAATGGGCACTTTTTTATTTTTCCCACTGCTGTTTATATATTGTGTACTAGCTGCCAGAGAGACCGCTGCAAGCAGAGCTTGAGCAGTGTCTTTTACCCCGTTATCTAAAATCTTCTTTCTGTACTTCCCTGCCCTTGTGACCTTAGTTGGTGACCTTATTTAGGACATTACTCCTAGGCCTTATCTGCAGTTTTCCACAGTCACGGGATCACATCTGGGTTAGGGGTTGTGCCCGAGAAAGGAACTTCAGACTGTCTGGACCCCAACAGAATGCAAGCAGTATTTGCAGGGCTGCGTTGAAGTGCACTGATCTTGTCTTGCTCATAATTGGCTGTGAACTCCACTAGCCCTGTAGCCTTGAGATTCTATTCTTTCCTTTCCACCTCAATCTTGGTCTTCAGTGAGTGCCTTATTAGGGTGAGAGTAGATCACAGCGAGTCTATATGATAGTCACAAAAGGAACATAGGCTGGATGTTGGGTTTATCTGCAATGGTTAAAAAACCACCACAGTTTTCAAGAGCTCCAGAGACAGAAGCACCCACCTGTCCACTGCCATCTCCATGGTGAAAATGGGGCTGTTCGGGTCTTCATGGGGGAATCCCGACCTTTTCTCTTGGCACACAGATGTTAAGCTACATAATGGACTAAGAGCTAGGTAGGCTTTCCGTTCCCTTCCTCAGCAAGGAAGCCACTGTTGCAAGATGAAAGCCATCTGGCTCTACCAAGTCTTACTGGATTTTGCTCTCTTTACTGCATGCTAACTCTCTTCATGATGCAACCAAATACCACCAAGTTGATGGAGTAAGAGTCAGTTTAGTAAAGTTAAGGGATTTATCACAGACCCTCAGCATGGGCAAAACCCAGTGGCTACACACACATGGAAAATTCGAGACTTATCAGGCTCTTCTGAGGAGGGCATAAGCCAGATTGGCTGTGGTAACGGCTGGTGTGTGTTCCGCCCCCATCAGAGGGCCCAGTCCTGTTGCCAAGTCACAAACCAATCTCTGGCCTCAGCGTCTAGTATGGCTGGCTGCCATGCTCTCTCAGCAAGTCTGTCTTCTCAGCTGGGCAGGGTGGACTGTCAGTCTTCTGATGAAGAAGTAAGTGCTGTACCTCACAGCAGGAGGGGTGCTGATGGCCTAGCTCGGTAGCCTTTCTCTCTGAGTCAGATCTGCCAATGCTCAGCTGTCAACAGTAGTAACTTCTGGAGTAACTCCAGTGTCCTGATCAGGAGCTGTCATTCTCCATCTCTGGAGAGGCTGTTTGAAAGCCTGTACTTTCCACAGGCATAAGTCCATCTACCTTCTATCTGGCCCCATGTCACCCTGTGTGTGATGGCAATACGGGATTGCTATGAATGCTACCCACTGAATGACAATGAGAACATGATCACTCCTAAGTAGATAGTTGAGGAGGAGGTTTTTATTGCAGATGAGAGAGTTCAGTCAGAGGCATCTGGAAGAGTCCAGACTGAGCATGACCAGCAGAATAGACTGGGTCATGAGAGGAGAAGAAGAGAAGAGAGAGGAGCCAGGAGCAGAGGCCCAAGAGAGGAGAAGAAAAACCAAGAGAAGGAGGACCAAGAGAACCAAGAAGGGAGCCAAGAGGCCAGGAGGCAAGTGGACAGAGAACATAGTGCCAACATGGCTGGGTCATATAGGAAAAAGAAGCTGGAGGACGGGCAGTGAAGCTCAGGGGCTAGAGTGGTTTAGAGTAGGGGGCAGTGTGTGCAATCACGTGTGAGTGTGCGTGTGTGAAGTGCTGAGGTACTTGTGGTGCCCAGGGAGGCTGGTGCCCTGGGTTCACTTTGATGTGTTACTAGGCACCTCAGTTAGCTATTGGTCTTGAGTTTCTTTGGGATCCAACACCAGCTCTATGGTTCCTGTAGTGGTTCTCCAACATACTCACCCTCTTGGGGACAACAGTACCTCAGAGAGTCGTGCTGGCTTTACTGCTGTTTGAAGGTATGAGAAAGGAATCCTACTGGTGTTAACAACAGTGGTCTAAAGGCATTCCGTTTAAGGATTGCTCATGATTTCAAACCCTGTGTGTGTGTGTCCTCAGCCGTGTGGATACACATGCTGTGTGAACCCAGGCTACCAGGCCTTGCTGTTGTTCCTCACTCCAGTGCTGTACACTGTGCTTTCTTTTTCACATTTCTTTTAACCTATTTATACTGTGTGACTGCTTGTTTGTATGTGTGGAGTTCCTGTGGAGGCCACCAGAGAGCGGAAGATCTCCTGGAACTGATGTCATAAGCAGTTGTGTGCCTTGGTTTTTGTTTTTTTTTAAATTAAATTATTTTATTTATTTACATCCCCAATGTTGCCTCTCCTCCCGGCCCCCCCTCTCAGAGTTCTTATTTACCCCATCTCTCTCTTCATCTCTGAGAGCGCTGCCCCCATCCCAAGGCATCCCCCTTCCCTGGGGCATCAAGGCTTTAGAGGATTAGGTGCATCCTCTCCCAAGGAGGCCAGACAAGGCAGTCCTCTGCTACCTATGTGCCTGGGGTCTTGGACCAGCTTGTGGATGCTCTTTGGTTGGTGTGCCTTGAGTTTTCTGTTTGTTTGTTTGTTTGTTTGGTTTGGTACAGGATATCTTGCTGGAGCTTGCCAAGTAAGCTAGGCTGGCTGGCCAACAAGCCCCAGGGACCTCCTGTCTCCTCCTCTCCAATGCTGGGGTTGCAAGCACATGACAGTTTATGTTTCTGGTTTGAGTTTTTGTTGTTGTTTGTTTTTTGTGGTGTTTTGTTTTTAAAGAGCTTCTGGTTTTGTTGTTTGGTTTGGTTTTTCAAGATAGGGTCTTACTATATAAACCCTGGCTAGCCTGGCACTACTATATAAATCAGGCTGGCCTCCATGTCCCAGAAATCTACCTGCCCCTGTCTCCTAAGTGCTGTGATTAACGGCAGGTGCTCCCATGCCCAGAATGCTAGGTGTTTAACTTCGAGTCTGGAACTCAGATTCAGGTTCTTGTGCTTGTACCAGCATCTCCCCAGACCTTGAGAACATGTTCTAAAAAGACTTTCTATGTCTTAAACCTCTGTCCCTCAGCGAAGGCCTGTATTTGGAGGCTGGAGTTGGAGCTCTTGGGTGTATGACGGGCTTCTTACTCAGTTTCTTACAAGGAGACGTTTTCGTTGCTGATTCACTTTAGAAACCCAGAACTAATATTAAGATCAATGGTTTTACTGAATTCACACAAAATTGTAGATTTAAACAAAATAGCATCTAGTGAGTTTAACTGTAGGTCTTGGTTTCTATACCAAACGACTTTGAAGGTAGAACATGTACAGGAAAGTATTGATGAGCCCCCTCTGTGAGGGGGTCGCCCGTCTGAGGTTTCCTATCTGAGGCTACAGATTGTGTCGCCCTGGATGGGGGGGGGGGTTGAAGTAAGACTCAAATGGTGCTTTGGTTGGCCCATGTAGTGAGTGCTGAGGGGCTGGGTTTTTAATTCGTCCAAAGTGTATTTCACACACAAAACAATTTCTGATTTGAGGAGTCTTAACAGTGACATGAATTCTACAGTGTAGAAAAGTAGGGAGGTAGTGTTTTAGGGCTCAGTGTTTAGGGCTCGGTTTTGCAGTCTACACTGGCCAAATTTGTCAGAAACAGAGAGCTAAAGAAAGAGCTGCATCTTTGTAAGGAGATAAAATGCTAGCCCGGATTGAACGCAGAGTAAGGCCAAGAAAGAATTACTGCTCTTGGAAGCCATTCCCAGCAATTCTCTGCAGCCTTTTTATAAGATTGAGACCACGTTGGCTCTTAAATTTTTCCCATTTGTGGTTTTTATTTAGTTCTAAAGTGCTCAACATGGATACTTTCATCACATCTGTTTTTAATTCTGAGAAGTGGTGTGAGCAAATGCATTTTTAGATTTCTATTGAGCAAACTCCTTCATAAGCCAAAACTGCAAGAATCAAAGTACTGTAAACGAGTAAACAGCTCAGAAAACAGAGCATGGGGAAATGGCCATAAGGTTCAAACCTAAAACTGAGCGGAGGGCCAGAGCCAGTGTGCAAGCGGGAGGGGTGCCGGGAAGCCTCGAGGCATCTTGCTGTGTCACAGATGTTTCTCACTGTGTGGAGACCATCTGATTCAGAGGCCTAGAGAAGGTACAGAACTTGGTCAGATGCTCTGCACATTAGTTAGGGATTGAGGCAAAGCTGGAGCTGGTCCTGGCTGGCTGCAAGCCATCATGGATGTCAGGTCAGGGCCACTGGACTCTAGGAAAGGGGCATCTTCTCAGTTTCCTCAGAGAGTTTATATGTAGTGCAGTTAAGCTATATTCTACGTTTCAGTTTAAACCTAGGCTTTTCTGACCCAGATTCTCTTCTATTCAGATTCTGCAACATGAGTGTAGCTTTAAGCTACCTACAGTATTTTTTTGCTTATTAATTTAGTAGATATTTATTGATCTCTTACTATGTGGCAAGCATGGATACCACAACAGATATAACAAATCAAAATTTCCACATGGGATTTATAGGAAGGATGTTACCATGTAGCAGCTAACTCTCTTAATATACTAGCTTTATTAATTATTTGAGAATTTCTTTTTTTTCAAGATAGGTAAATGTTTTATTACTATACAGCAACCCTAAATATCTAATAAGACCAAGTCTTCCCCCTCCACTGCCACATGAAGAACAAACAAGAAAGACCAACAGCTGGGGGTTACCCTCCCTCCCCCAATAAATAACTCAGTGTCAACTGTCTGGACTCTACTCAGTCTTCCAGTCCCCACCAAAGGGCTTGGGTCACTTCTTTGGCTCAGATATCTGTAACACACATGGCTTGTTTTCTAGGCTCCAGCTGCCTCCATTTAATGACTCCTATTCTTGGTGGTCATCCCACCACACTGGGATCTCCAAAATGCTGGGGTCTGCTGCAACTTTACCAATAGCATCTCCAGGGCTTTCTTCATGGTGCCAGGCCTCAACTTCTCTGCATGACTCCCTCAATCCTGGGCCTTTAACTGTCACTGAGGCTGCACCTTCACCAGTGGCCTTCCCTAGCCTCTCACAGTACTAAGCCTTAGCTGCTCTCCGTGACCCTTTCATGCCTTCAAAACCCAGTACCACCTGGATGACTTAAACATGACCAAGAAAGTTTTGCTGCCAGCTTGAGGTACAACCTTGGCTGCTTCTGAAACACAGCTTCTGTGTGCTGGCTCTCAGGAAACACTTCCCAGATTTCACCTTAGTGATGCTGCTCTCCTCCTCCTCCTCCTCTTCTTCCTCCTTTTCTTCTCTTTTCTTCCTCCTCTCCTTCCTCCCTTTTTCTTTCTTCCTCCTCTTTTTCCTCTTCTACCTCTTTCTCTTTCTCCTTTTCCTTCTTCATCTCTTTTTGTTTGTTTTGTTTTTTGAGACAGGGTCTCTCTGTGTAGTCCTGGCTGTAGACCAGGCTGGCCTCAAACACAGATCTGCCTGCCTCTGCTTCCCAAGTGCTGGAATTAAAGGTGTACACCACCATGGCTCATCTGCCATGGTCTCTTCTTAATCACTGCTAATTTCTTAGCCATGGCTCACCAGCATCAATTGTCCCAGGAAAGCAGAGCTTTTGCTTCAGTGGTGCTTGTCTCTTGTTAATCACAGCTAACTCTTCAGCCTCAGCTGACCAGAACCACAGAGTCTCAGCAATTGACCCTCCTAACAGACTCTTTAAAGGACCCTCAAACTTCCCTCCAGAACTTCACAAGGCAGGCTTCCATCTTCTTCTACATTGCTTCTGCCTCCCGAGTGTGGGATTAAAGGCATGTGCCACCATGTCCAGCTCTGCCCTCAACACTTTTTTTCCCCCCAGAGCTCAGGACCAAACCCAGGGCCTTGCACTTGTTAGTCGAGCGCTCTACCACTGAGCTAAATCCCTAACACCCCCTCAACACTCTTCCAAGCTCCCACAGAACAGCTTACTAAGCTTTGAACACTCAATGGCTTTTCTAGCCCAAAGTTCTAAAGTCCTTCCTCAATCTTTCCTAAACCCAGGCCCACCACTGCAATACTGCTCATGGTACCAAAGTCTATTGTAGTCAGGGTTCTCTAGAGAAACTGCACTGATAGAATGAATAGGATTTATTAGAATGGCTTACAGGCTGTAGTTCCGGCTAGTCCAAAATGGTGATCTACCAACAGAAGGTCCAAGAATCCAATAGTTGTTCAGTCTGTGTGGCTGGCTGTCTCAGCTGGTCTTCAGTATATGCCAGAATTGTGAAGATGTAGGCTCTAATGCCATTGAAGGAATGGACTTGCCAGTGAGACGGAGAGCAAGCAGACAAAAAGAGAGCAAGCCTCTTTCTTCTGTGTCCTTTATATCAGCTGCCAGCAGAAGGTGTGGCCTAGGTCTGAGATGGGTTCTTCCCGTTAGCACTGGCTGCTCTCTCCTTCAAGTTCCAGCACACGTGGCAGCTCACAACATCTGTAACTCCAGTTTCCGGGGACAGGATGCTGTCTTCAGACATTGTATGCACATGGTACATACACAGTACAAGCAGGCAAACACTCTGCATCATAGCTGGGAATCAGAGAGCCCGGCTGCAGGCTCTTTCTGTAAACCCCTCATCATCAGAGCTACAGTAGACTTCCGTTCCTGCCCCACAGGCTCTGCGCTCTTGAGACCCCATTATGCCGACGGCCTCTAGTGCCTCTATTTGAGAATTTCTTACACTATATTTTGATCATTTCACCCCCATTACTTCCCTAGCTCCTCTAAGAGCCATCTCTACCTTCCTACCCCCTCAGTGCTGCCTATGTACTCCTGAGTGTGGGGTCATATCGTGGATCTTGGTTGACCTAACAGGGGCCACATCCTTTAGGAAAACTGATTCTTTAACCTCCAAGTTTAAGTTTCTTTATGTAGAAAATTTATTCTCCACTTACTCTTCAGTTCAATCATCTTCATATTTATTTGGAAAAAGACTGACTTTGTTGCTGAAACATTGGGAAACTCTTGCATTTGGCTCTGTGCTTTTGACACTTCTCACTGTGCTTATTTTGAGCACTTCATCACTTCTTGGGCAGCAATTCTTATATGTCAATCCCTTGCTGTAGCTTAGTGATCCACTTCTCCAAAGAGTCTTGCCCTTTCTATTGGAAGATGGAATCCCATGATTTAGTATGCGTGTTGCTTTGGAGCTACTGTGCTCCTAAGGTTGTACATTACTAAACTTTGTATGCACATATGTATACATGCCTCTGTATCTAACCATCTGAATCTCTGTTATACTAAACATGGGTTAGTATGTCCTGAGGTCACCATCCCACCCATGAACTGTTGGTACCCTGGAATATTTTAGCCCATCTTCTTGCTTGGCTCTTCATCATCACACCAACATAGCCTTGCTTGTGGCATCTCCTCACAGCAGTAGAAAAGTAACGGAGACAAAGGACTTTGGGGGATTATTGTATATAGTACCCTGTGGCATTCCAAGTTCACTTGGACTCTTTAAAATTCCATTCTGCAGTTAGTGAAGGGAAAGGCCCAGTGATTAAGAGCATTCGTTCTTTTAAAAGCCCCAGGTTTAGTTTTTGGCATCCCCATGGTGTCTCACAGCCATTGGCAGCTTCAGTTCCAGAGGCTCTGGTACCCTCTTCTGACCTCTGTGGGCACATACATATATATAGGCAGAATACTCATATTGCTGATTCCTCAGAAACCAGTATATTCTGGGTTACTTATTTTTCAGGAACAAGTCTGTTCCAGATTGTGTATTTAGAAACTGGAATGTTCTAGACTGCTTGTTCTTGGTTACTGATTGGCATTTGGAAATTTCCAATCTTACACCAGTCACTGTTTCAGAGTACTTTTGACATCAGGCAACCTTCAATATTTTCTATATAACAAACTAAAAGCAACTGTGGTCACTAGTCACCATTTGCAACTCCAGGGAACTTATTCCATCCCTCCTTCTTCGTGGGAAGAGTACTTGGCCTATGCTTTTGAAATTATTTCCCTTGAACCTTGTGACAAGTGTAAAAGTGAAAATGTCTAACTGTAAAGCTGCCCCAGGGTTCAGGAGTATATGTATGTGACACCTGGAGGAATGTCCTTCCATGTTAGAAATGTGGTCCTCCTGAGGTCCCCTCATTAAGGTTGTAATGCGCAGAGTCCCAAATAGTGTGGTTTTTTTTTTTTTTTGCCCTCCACGTGGGGTTGCCACCTAATACCTTGCTGACTGGTCACAGGGTCACAGGGTCACTCCTGCCCAGTAGGCGCTGTCCTATTCACATGGGTTCCTGGCATAATCCATTGGCAGAACTGTCACATTTTTCACTGTAGTCTTGTTCCTTGGTTATCTCACTGTCCTACCAGTGTTTGTCATGAAAAAGTATAAAAACACATTTTTCCTTTCTTTTTCAGAAGTGTGTTACAGAAGAGTGTTTCTTCTTTGAACGACTGGAATCTAATAATTACAATACTTACCGGTCTCGGAAATACTCCAGTTGGTATGTGGCACTGAAACGAACTGGGCAGTATAAACTCGGATCCAAAACAGGACCTGGACAGAAGGCCATACTGTTTCTTCCAATGTCTGCTAAAAGCTGACTCACTTTCGACACTGTCACTGAGACACTGTCACTGAAAAGAAGAGAATGTATACAGCCTTTTATGTAATAATAAGACACTTAACCATTACCTCAGTAGAGAAAAACAATAATTTTTGGAAAATATTTAGACTTCCCCATTTTATATAGCTTTGGTTGTGACCCAGTGAGAATTAGAGCTATGATCTTGTTAACATATTTCCTTTAATTGAAAAGAGGATTTAAAAACATGTACATCTATGAATTTCCACCATGGACATAACGTATGTGAACGTATGCTGAAATCTGGCATTCAGTCTGCTCCCATTGCAGCTTTGTAACTCTCCGGCAGCTCCCTGTGATAGAGTTTGTAGAATAGGCCTGTGTACACTGCAGGGAGTTCCTCCATGCTGAGGTCAATTTTGTCAAACCCTTCCCTGAGTCCGTACAGCAGTAGCCTAGCCACCCTGCTGGTGATGGGGGTTGTGTGTTTAGTCCGAGCCAGGTTTTCCAGATCGATCCATTCACACCTCAAGCATTCCTGCTGGCAGAAGTTGATGGTAAAGGAACGCGGTTGCAGGCGACAGACCAGGTACATGTCTGACATCCCAAAGGCCCCAGGGCTCCTGTGTTGCTGCCGGATGCTCAACAGGGACCTGAATTCTGACTTGACACCAGTCTCTTCAAAAACCTCTCGGACTGCTGTGTCTGCTATGTGAAAGAGAGAGACAAACATAAAGATTTCATCCTTAGAGATGCCATCAAAGATTTTCAGTTAAAATCTGGAAGATTGAAAGCAAAATTTTGTCTTCAAACTGCTTTCTGGACGTTGTGAAATGCACTTTGTATTTAAGACACTGAGAGTCTCTTTGGAGGCTTATACACATGTATATTGGAAGTCACATCTTCTTAACCTCTTCCTGTTCTATTACCCAAATGCAAGAACACATTTGCAAACAAAGCTGAAGTTAATATGTTGATAAATCCTTCACTATTGTTCCATCCTGAGCTTCCATCAAACTGCCTGAGTTTGTGGAAGTCTGAACTGAAAGGACCTATCCCTTGTTACAGAAGTCTGTAGTGCTGAACATACTTGAGTGAGCTGTGAAATGACTCTGACTTCTTTGGGATTTCAAGCCCACTGTCCCTTCCCTCAGGGCAAGGCCCTTTGCTCCTGTCCTGGCTGCCAGTAGACCCAAGCTTGATATAGAAACTGCATTTCTTTGAAATCAGATTATATAGAACTTGGGACTCACTAACACCAAAATGCAATAGCTGTCTCATTAGATATCTTCGTAAGGCTGGAAACACATCACAATTTTATAATACACCAAGGGTTTTCATATGATATAAATATTTTAATTAAATACAAGTTTCCATGGCAGGACTTTTATGTCCACTAACATACATTTATGTGCAGTTTTTCTAGACACATAGGAAGTCTGCACAAATAGACTTCCCCAGTTCTGCTGCTTTACAGCTGCCTGCCTTGGATGCTTTTCTGGGAGTCTTTAGAATTGCTGTTGGATGTTTAAATACCTTCTAATGCCTCTCTGCATGTTTATTAGACAGCATATACATGTGTCTTGCCAGTAGTCCCTCTGATAACACCTATGCAACAAAGAGCTATTAGAAGCACATAGTTCCTGTGTACTCAAACCACACTGTCTTTCCTGCCCACTGGACACACACCAGCCCCCAAGACATGCTCTTGTTCCTAAGAAACAGTTCTGGAAAGGATCACAGGAAGAGTAATTTAGTATAAAACATAAGACATCTAGCTGCCATTCTTTAACTGTATGCTGACTTTCTCTGTGAATGAGATCTGCCCGTAGGTTAGGCATGGCCAGAAATTACATTCCAAAACTGCAAGCACCAAGACCAGACACATAGCTCAGCATGTAGACTGCCTGCCTCACATGTGTGGGGTGATTAGCACAGTTCCCAGGACCAACCACACAACGGGGAAGGGAATGGACGCATCAAAAAACAGTCTAGGCTCACAAAGTTTCTCTAGTAAGAAAATAGTTCTTATCTAGCATATAATACATTATTAAATTTATTAAAATTGTGGCACTAGTCCTAATGTTTATATAGTGGTTCTAACTCTTGTTTAAATATATACTTATATTGTTTAAAGGCTCTAGAAAATAACCTTGGGGATCCTGCTCAGTTCCTAGCACCACTAATCTGACTGGTGTACATAAGTTATACAACAGGAAAGGGTAGATGAGAGAATGGGTGTCGTGCTTAGCAGTCACTGTGGCACTATGGTGGTGACAGGACAAACGCTTTCTGGGAAGTCTGAATAGTTTACCATGAATCAGCACATCCCCAGTTAGCTGAAACCGGAAAATGCAAGCCAATAATTCTGCATCTGAGATGTGGGATATTCTCTCCTTCCACCTCAAAATGCAAGTCTTTCCCTTGGTTTCAACATGCATTTAAGTTTATTAAGATAAACTGTTATTCTTTTAGAATGATCTTAATAGACTTTAAACTCAGCTGAAATAATCATTACTGCATATGAAGAATCCAGAAGCTCAGCTTTGCTGATGAAGAGATATGTTTGAATATCAGACGTTCTGAGGTTTCTCTGTTCTGTCGTATGTAAGGAGAGGACAGCTTGAGATGGAAGAGAGTGATGGGAAACCTCCAGCATGGGGCTTTCCTTGAGCTCCCTCTAGTCCTGGTCAACATCTCTGGCAGGCTGAAACAGGACATGGTTTTCACCCATGGCAATGACATATTTTAGGAAGGGCTTTTGTTCCTTTGAATCATACAGACACATTTAGACTCAAGCCTTGAGGACTTCAATATCAATGTTTTGTCTATCCAGCATTATCAGAGAATGAAAAATCCCAAACTAACTAACACAGGAACCAGCATTCTGCAGCAGTCTAGTCAACAGCCAATAAATGTTGGACTGTTCAGGATGGCAACATTCCAAAATTGTATTTCATGCTTTCCTAAACAAAGGTTTCAAGAATATAATTTCCATATGCTATAGACAATCACAGAGTTTTTATTTTGTACTGTGCTGTTAAATTGTGCTATAGAAGCAGGCTGGAGAAAGGCAAGTCTAGGAAAATGGTGAATGTCAGCTTCTGCTTTTGTTTTTAGTTCAGATGGGTGAGTTATTTTGATAACCACAGGTACTTTAAGAAAACTAGTAGTACATTTAAAATTATCTAGGCTTAATGGGATGATTCTGTAATTAAACTTAAACCTGAATTTATACATATTTAACTTAAAATATGCCTACCCCCCATTTATATCTAAGTCTGCCTGAAATTCTTAGGATCTGCTAAAGCTCAAAGGTGGAAAAAACCCTCACCTTAATTCATTTGAAAAGGCATGCAGGGCTGCAGCTGGCTTCCCCCAGTGTGGAGGGGGAGAAGGCTAGACTTGAGTTACCTCATTCACATGCTCTCAATACCACATAGGTAATGGCAGTATTGAGAGATGGAGAAAATGAAGAAGGCGGCTTTATGGGACAAAACAGCCCTTGCTCTTAGTATTTGGTGCCCCTACAAAATAGATATACATTTGCACATAGCATAGACTGAGTAGCACAGGGTCTTGATACACCTTCCTTCTGTCTCAGTGTCCTTCTGCTGTGATGAGCAGGCATGTGCCATCACCCAGGTCCCCAGAGTACACACTGTCACCAGACTGCCCACCAGAGAACTAAGGAAACAGGTCAGCAAGAACCTCACACCAGGGTTTGTTTTCTGCGTGTGAATGTCATGAACGCTGCTCATGGGCTGCTAGGAGCTGGACTTGTGAATACATACAGGGCATTTGGATCTGTACAACATTTAAAAATCAGATCTCATGAACATATATTCAAACATAAGTAAACACAGGAGACTGCTCTAATACAGTGGCTGGTTAAGAAGAAACAAGAATGTGCATATTAAAGAAAGGCCTTTGAGAAACAATATTGGTATCTAGTGTATTACGTATGGATAAGGATGATGTTAAATTTAAGCTAATGGTTTAAGGAACAACATGATTCTGTACTTTTCAGATCAGTGACTAAGTGCAGAGTTAATCCCAGCTCCCTATAAGCCGATTTAGAGTGAGGGGGAGGCATGTTATTTGCCACTCAAGGCTTTCTCACAGGTAATTTATTATGTTTTAGGTTATTCAAAATAGCTGGCAAAATTTTCAAAGGAGAATTACATCACAATTTCCTTATAGTTGATTTTATTGTACTTCAAGATTTATCTAAAGATTATTAATCTAAAAATTGTTTATCTAAAAATTATTCACCAATATGTGATAAAATGGTCAAGAATTTAAAATTTAATAATTGTAGCCATATTTGAAAAATCTTTATAATTAACTTTACTGATGAACAACTCAAGTTTCTCCCTTTCAGATGACCTCAGAGCACCATTGGAAAGGGGCTCCACCTTAGGTACCAACTATACAAGTGAAATTACTGTGCTAGAAAGTTCTTGCTAATTTTGTATGGCTCTGAAGAAATCTGGCTGAAATTTTCTAGCTTAGTGTGAACCAATTGGAAACTTCCATTTCTTATTCTTAGCCTCAGAGCAGGAAGTAAAGCTATGAATTTTGTAAACATTTTCAAGTTTATCAGAAGTGTATAAATACATACCAATATCTTCTCCCGGCTCTGACAGGCCTCCTGGAAACTTCCACATGTTTTTCAACTGCAGTGCAAAGTAAAAAAAAAAAAAAAAAAAAAGATTCCTCTGGACAAGCGCCACCAATTTTGACCGGCAAGTGGAAATGAGAGGACATATCCCAAAGTCCTCAGTGAGTTAAGAGTTTTAATATAGGGACACGGAAGACTGCAGGGCAAAAAAAAAAAAAAAAAANAAAAAAAAAAAAAAAAAAAAAAAGTTCATGTCATGACTTCCTCTCTCCCTCCCCTCTCTCCCCACTCCTACCTCAGCCACTCAGTTGGTCAAGGAAGGAAAAACTAATTTGTATTACGTTTATCCCTATTCCCCCTCCCCAGCTTTCTCACTACTTCATGTGTTATCTTTTGAGGGAGATGGTGATTGATGAAGTCTTTTCCTCTTATTCTTCAGGAAATAGAAGTAGTGTTATTGAGTTAATGTGATACAACTTGTATCAACGAACCTTTGGAGGAAAATATCTATTCAGTTGTGTACTTCTCAGAACTCAGCTGCTAGTTAACTCTGGACCGATAGGATTTTACAGATGCTGCTATGAGAAGTAGAGTACAGAATAAATGTAACCGCCAAGGTATGCCACCCTAGAGTTTTCCATGCGTTTACTGTATTTTGTTTCTAACCACAGATATTACTCAAGATTTCTGTTTGTTTATCGTTTTATGCAAGATGTAATTGCTTTTTATGGGTAGTGTGAATAAAGTTATTCTGGTTTCTTGGCTATCGTTTCTTTGTATTTTCTCATCAATCATTTCTTTTTCTTTGTGTGAGGATGCTAAAGAGGTAAACCTGATCTTTGGAAGAAATAAGGTTAGATTAAAATAATAACGAGCAGGCACAGGACAGTTTCCTCATGGCCGTCATGATTGACTCCTTGTAGAATTCTGCATATAGTATGTGTTCACTGTACTATAAACCTCAAGAATGAGAAGTGCTCTCATAAGCCATCAGATTTCATATTCCTCATTCATAAAAGCACTGCGGACCTTCCACTGTGTGCTGTGACCCTCTGGCTTCCTGGAAGCATGCTTCTGAGAGCATGCATCACCTCTCAGCTCTGTGGGCTTGGAGACCCAGGGCGGGCTTCCTGCTTTCCATACACGGCTGACTACTGGGTACGGAATCCAGGCTCTCCACCCTTTTGTGTCCAAGTCAGGTGTGACTTTAACCTATGAAGCATATCATGCCTTACTTTACTAGTGTAGAAATCTATCTCATCTGCAGAGATGCGTTGTCTGTGTTACACTTTAAAATGGTTCTGGGAGCTTTGTTTCTATGGAGACTGGTAAGATATTAGACACTACAACTATAAATTCTATTGGTAATAGAAAATGAATGATGTAACAGGGCACTTGAGAACTCGGTATTATTATATCAATAACCATTTCATACACCATCTTTCTGTCACCAGTGTGAAGCCAGCCTATAGCTGCCATTTGCATGTCAAGCCTAAATTCATATCTGGTTCCCAGGTACCCTCACAGTATGTCCTACCACGTCTGTGAAACTCTAGTCACTAGTATCAGATGTTTGTATTTATGTCCCAATCCAAACAGAAAACTTATTAAAGGCTAGGGCACAACACTACTTTAGGAAGCAGTTTATGTTTATGGTAGAAAATTTTGTTTAAGTCAGCGATATGGCCTTAATTTAAGCCTCACAAATAACTTAGAATAATTTTAGAAAGCATTTCTGAGAAACTATACTATATTAACTATATATGACAAGGAAATATTTAACTTTCCAGCAATATTTAATGAAGGATCAGAAAGTATAAAAATAAATACTCTTGCTATGCTGGCCATAGCTCAGGGGCAGCACTGCAGAGGTAGAAAAAGCATTCTCCTTCACTTTGACATCATGCCTGAACATGAAAGCATTTCTAACAGTGGCTCTTCTCTTAGCCTTTAGGACAAGTACCAGTCGCTCTCAGGTCAGATCCCCTGCCACATTCCTGATCACAGTGATGGCGGCCACTGGCTGAGCTGTGTGCCTTCACACTGTCAACTCTAATTTCTTGGTTTATCGCTCTACCCTTTAAATGTAAATTTTTTATCTATGTGTATGAGTGTGTGTGTGTGTGTGTGTGTGTGTGTGTGTGTTTGACACCTGCAGGGCACAGAAGAAGGCATCAGATTCCCAGAAGCTGGAGTTACAGGTGCTTGTGAGCTGCCTGACATGGCTGCGATTAGCAAAACTCTGCTACAGTAGCAAGTGCTTTAACTGCTGAGCCATTTCTCCAGTACCTAACCCTGCCTGCCTGCCTTGACTTTCCTCTCCCCTTTCCCTCCCTTCCCCCCTCTTTCTTAACCTGGTAGGTTCCTACTCTCTCTCTCTCTTCTAGACTGAATTTGTAATGTCACTTTCCCTGAGGCATCTCTGGAGGCTCCTGGGGCAGAGTTAATTGTCAGTATCCATTCTTGGACAGTCCAAAGACTGTGCTGCAGGACTGCTGGGGTCACACAGTCTCTGTTCTGTCAGTACTAGGAGCGCAGCTCCTGGCAACACTAAGAATGCTGACTGATTGGATGCTACCTCAATAATGTCTTCCCAACTAAGCACTACTGACTGTAATGGGCTACAGCCATGAAGTTAAGCACAACGCTGAGGCTCACGCTCACAGGTTCAGGTCTGTGTCACAACTTTATTTACATAGGTATCTAGGTGTTCCATAACTGCTTAGAAATAACTACTAAAGTACCTTTCTGCATTCCCTTAGCGGTATCAACATGTCTACATTTTATGTTTCTCTAGAGAGAACAATTTGGAAAGCAATCTATAAGGCAAAAACAACTTACTTTATTTCGATCTTGTACAACCAGTACTTTCCTGGTGCTAACATCAAATACAGCACCTTTTGAGGAGGGGGAGAATAATCACAAAATATTAATTTCATTTACCTTCAATTCCTCCATAATAACTGGTGGTCACCCATTAAAATCCTTTATTTGAGGTCTGGTTTAGATACTTCATTATGAAGACTATAAAACACCTCTCCAGCAAGGAGGTCATTGCTTAATTGACTAGTATTCGTTCATTCTCATTCATTCTCCCCCCCTCCCTCTGTCTCTCCATCCCTCTGTCCCTCCATCCCTCCCTCCCTCCCTCCTTCTCCCTCTCTCTCCTTTACTCCTACCCACCCACCTCCGTCCCTCCCTTCCTTTCTTCCAAAAATTTGGAATTCGTATGTTAAATTTGTACAATAATCACCTGCATGACTGTCGATGTCTTCATGACACAGATGAAGATCTTTTTTTCTCCTTTAGGAACATTTTCTTTGGTGGCTACACAAGTGAGAGGGCTTGCTGCAGCCCATCTGGCTCCCTAAAGACACTGTCTACTGAGAACTTAGTACTTAGAACTCTTTCTCACAGGTTGAGAAGCTAAGAAGTCCAGGGTCAAAGTGCCAACATACAGGTGTCTTGGAAGAGCTACTTCTCACAGAGAGCATTCCCACAGGGGCCTAAGGCTGGGCCTCCTAGGCCACTGTTGTTAAGGGCTCCAATGCCTTATTAAAAAGCTTTTCTCACAAGACTGGGTTGCCTGTGCAGGCCTCACCTATTATTGCCATCACCTCGGGGATTAGGATTCTAACATGATTCAAGCATTCACACTGCAGTGCTTAAAGAACTGAGGATGCACTGGACTTTCTGCTCTAATTCTTACTTCTTGAAGCACAGCATCTCCGGTGTGCTTCCTGGCTGTTCAGATCCCAACTATCTCAATATCCATCAGGACCTGCCTGAAGCCAGTTACATTTCCTTACTGTGTGTGCATCTGTCCTAGAGCACACACACATATTTGGAAGGCTTTATTTTTGTGCCTAAAGCTCCAACCCAGCACTTTCATTTACTCATCGATCACAAACACTTCTCAGTGCACTGTGGATTCTGCCAGATGCCAGGACCAAAACCACTGTCCTTCCTCTTTCCTCTTTTTACTATTTAGATTTTTCCCCTTTATCTTACTATGGGTGGTTTGCCTACAGAATGTCTGTACTGTGTGCATGCCGTGCCTCTGGCCAGAGGGGGTGGCAGGTCAGCTGGGACTGGAGTTACAGATGGCTGTGAGTCATGTGGATGCCAAGAATCAAAGTCTGATCCTCCAGAGGAGCATCGGGTGCTTGTAACGGCTGAGCCGTCTTTCCAGCCCCCTCTTTTAGTAGTTTTGTTTGGGCAATCCTGGGCCAAAAACATAAATAACACTTTAATGATTTGTACTAAAACCCTTGAAATGGGCTAACGTCAACATATCCTTATGGGAAGGCGTTTTCTATATATTTATCTTTATAATATATATTTATATTTAAGTGATATTTATTTGCTCTTTTAATATTCCTTTTTGAGTCTTTCTATGTAACTTACAGAAGTCCTTTCTGTATTAGCTGAGCTCCTATTATATATAAGGCATTTTACCAGTTGCTGGGAATACAGTGGCAAACACAACACAACTTCTTGCTGTGTGTGGAGTGGAGACAAATGAAAGCTAAGTGATTCAGAGCAGAAAGTGGAAAAAGAAACCACAAACAAACACGCATAGGGGAACCATGTGAAAAGAGAGCTTGTTTGTAACCGAGGGGCTGGACAGATGCTCAGAGGTTAAGAACCTATACTCTTCTGGCAAGGGACCCAAGTTCAGTTCCCAGCACTCACTTCAGAAGGCTTACAACTGCTTGTAACTCCAGCTCCCAGGATCTGATGCGCTTTCCTAGTCTCTGTGGGTACTCGCACCTTCCCCCCCACACAAATAAATAAAATGTATTTTTAAAATTCAAACATTAAAAAGTAACTAAAATGAAACACTGCACTTGGTACTCTTCGAGGCTGGAAAGGGGACCAGTGAGCGCATTAACTCTAGCGAGGAAAGTATCACAAGATGTAAATCTAATTGGACTTTCCAAGGGACAAAATGCCAAGAAACCTAGTTTTAGATTTGAAGACTTGTGATTATCCAATGTCTCTTTTCTATAACTGTATTTATTAGCAGCATAAACTCAGAGAGAAAAGATAGTAAGCACAATTGGAGCGACCCCTGCTGGCCATAGTATAAAGCTAAACCAAGACAAGACTGGAATTAAACAGAGGTTCCGAAAGCATATTAGGCATTGTGTCTCCTGTGCAGTAGCTCGGGTGACCAAGTCCACACAGCCATCAGAGGGAGAGCTGGGCTTTATCCCAAATGGTCACTCTCATAAACAACACGGCTCCATCAAGACATAGCAACTGCCCCCTACTCAATGATATCATCATCCATCCATCCATCCATCCATCCATCCATCCATCAGTCCACACTCCTTACACCCGTTAGTCCATCTATCCATGGCATGCTTGGGTCCTACTTTGTACTTGCTCTGTCTTTATCCTGAGGAAACATGGTGAACAACACACGGAATAGCTGGCTTCATGGACTGTGCATACTGTTGGGGAGACTAAGTACATGTATAACTGACTTGCATTGGGTGCTATTAAAAAATCTGGATAGGCTGGGCGGTGGTGGCGCACGCCTTTAATCCCAGCACTTGGGAGGCAGAGGCAGGGGGATTTCTGAGTTCGAGGCCAGCCTGGTCTACAAAGTGAGTTCCAGGACAGCCAGGGCTATACAGAGAAACCCTGTCTCGAAAGACAAAAAAAAAAAAAAAAAAAATCTGGATAAGAAGACATAGACTGGTGGAATTGAAATGGGGGGGGGGGTCCCTATCTTGCACAGTAGGTTTGGGAAGTTTTCTGAAGTCAGTACAATGCTTCCCAGACAAGTGTGGGGAACCGGGTTCAGATACCTAGCATCCATATGAAAAGTCAGATACAGTGTGGTGCATAGGTGCATCTGCAGATAGATGCAGTGTTAGGAGGTGGAAGCTCCCTAGGGCTTGCTATCTAGCAAGGTGGATGGTACCTGAGGAATGACACCCAACATTGTCCTTTGGGATCCACCTTACACACACAGATACAAAATGGTTTTGCATGACTTTCTAATGATGCAATAGGCCATCACCAAATTATTGGGTAGAATCTTTTGAGGTAGAGCCCGTAGAAAGTTTCCGAATGTCTATTTGATGCATACAGGAAGGCTACAGATAGATTTTACCGGACACCCCCATCCAGCTCCCTTCCAGCACTGTAGGTATGCAGACTACACATGTAAAGCCATGTATGCATTATACGGAAACAAAAATCCAAATTACTAAGGTAATAATTAATCTGCATTCTTCTTTTATTTATTTAAGGATTCCTTACTATTTTAGTTTTTTAACTCTCCCCTTAGGAACTCAAGGATTTCCTGGGAACAGCAGTAGCAACAGCTGGCAGAGAAATTGGTAATCAGAATTGTGGGTACAGAAGTAGCCATTCATTTTAGAAAGCACTCTAGGAGGTTTTGATGCCCTCAGCCATGAGGATTCCCTGTTTCTGAAGCCGATTGTTCAAGGCTCTACCCTGGCTTCACTGTTCTATCTTAAACCGCTACCACTTGACACATTAACCAGGTGCAGTTTTAGGAAGTTAGTCAAATAAGCATATGGTTAGTTTGTCTTGCTTCAAGTTCAACCTAAAAGTTTTCCTATACAATGTTATAATTTAGTGCATATTTAGGCAGAACCAGTCATGAACTTCATCAGAATCAAAATGGGGTTCCTTGTGTCAAACCTAACAAAAGGGAATAAAGCTGGGAGGTTATGAAGGGCAAGTCCTATCACAAACGACGGCTGGGACCACAGCTGGCTGCAGCCAGAGCATGGAGTACCCCACGAGGACACGCCCAGCCTTTGACCAATGCCACCATGCTCCTTAATGGCTGTGTCCACAGATTACTCTTTGCAGTACCTGAATGAATATTCTCAGCTTTATCTTTTGAAACATATTCTTGCCTTCTTGGAGTTACTAGCGTACACATGTCTGACTGCAATATACTCAAATCACCATAACCTCTCCCCACCAAAAGTTACTTTCTGGAGAATTTCATGTTTACTTGAAGTGACATATACTTTAAAGAGTGTAATTTATTTCCTTCTCCCAATTCAGTGCCACTATTGAGAACAGAAGCTCAAATATCTGTGTGAGGCACGTCAAATGTGGCCTTTAGGAAGGCTGCTTCTCCACTTGTTTTCTATGCCAGCCTGTAATTCACGGGGCAGACACCCTTTCTCTTTTGAAAAGCACGATGCCACCATTTCACAGTCACACAGTCTTATAGTCACACAGTGCTCACTGACCAGCATTCACTGGCAGACTAGCAGCCCAGCTTCAAGGAGACACGGTAAACCTGTGCAAAGGCATTTCCTGTGGTTATGAGGCAGAAACTGACCTGCGACCCCGACTTGGTGTGTAGCATACCCCGGGAGCCTGCTGGGTCCTTCTCCCAGCCACAGAGTCAGTGTTGAGGAATGGGGTTCTGCGTGGTGGAAGCAAAAGCCCAGGGAAGCAGCAGGGGCGATGAAGTGGCTCTGCAGGATGGGGATGTGTAGCCAGGCAGCTATCCGTCCTTCTGTTCGCCACTGCTGAATGGCAGCTAGAACACAAAGGGAGGAAGATACACCTTGTAAAGGCTTTCTGTGAGATGAAGGGTCCCCACCTCTACTCATTGCTATAGCTCAGTTGTTTATGTGATTCTCACCCACCACAGCACTGGTGTTTATAACAAAACCACTCAAATGCAGGCCCAGCACACAGTAGGTGCTCAGTCACTGTAGAACGGACAAAGAAACTGATTCACATGCAGTTTTGGTGCTTTCTTCTTCTTCTTCCCAGAGCTTCATATGCTATAGTGCACTCTACATGGAGTTGAATCCCCAGCCCACTCTATTTCTCTTAATGCCCTTGACTTTAATCTTCATCAGTGATGATGAAAGGTGTATTTACTTTTATGGAAGAGTTCTGATGTAATTCTTGGTTTACAAGAATAGAAATTAAAAAAAAAAAAAAAAAGTCAGAACTATCCTGACTTATTACTAGCCTGAAGAGAGGAATACTTTTTGTGATTTTTGCATTAACATGTTTACATCTTATACTGTGCCTTTTATAATACATTATATATTAAGTGGTCTATCATTAAAATTCCTTCAGTTAAAGTGTATTCCTTAATAGCAGTAGCATCCCTTATGAATCCTACAAGGTAATCATGCAACTTTTACTCTACACATTTATTTACATTATTAAAAGCAATTTTCCTTTTTTCCCCTCTAGTAATGTGGCTTTCCCTCCTTTCCCTGTGTTCATAGCTTGTATGAGCTCCTAGAAGCCCAACCTCTTCAACAGTTTTTCCTAACTACTGCTCATGTGCTATTATATGAACATTAGACCATATGTCTGTGTGATTAGAACATACCATGTATGACCAGATGGCATCTAATAACTAGTTTTCTATTCCTAGTTAAGATGTCATGGATTTGCAATTCTCCCACTAGAAGCAGCGCTATTTCATGAACAGGGCAAACTCTATGTGATTCCAGGCATGGTAATTACCTCTGTAATCCTGGAAGCAAGGTGGGGGTGGGTCCTGGGTTTGTAGTCAGCTTGAGCTATCTATAACATTTACCTATCTCAAAATCCCTCTGCCAAGGAAGTACTCTAGGGCTAATTAGATAATCCTAATATCTGAGTTATGTAAAAGCAGTAGTAGTAAATAGTGACCTTCATGTGCAAATATGCTTTAACAGCCATTACTAACTCATTACAAACATCTAATCTCCTTGAAGAGGAATTTGGTTTAATTCCATCACAACAGAACTATTAGAAGCTCACAGAGCAATGTGAAGAAAGCAAAGACCAGAGCCAGAGGAAGGTACCCGTTGACTCTGGGCCTTGGCACCATCATCCTTCAACTGGGATGAGCATGTACTTTCCAGGTTATGGAGATGAAATACATTCCTATTTGTTAGATTCTTAAAACAATGTCTAGTAATTGATAGAGTGAAATGTTTTATTAAAGGGGTTTCATTCAGCATGTCTTTGTTCACACTTATCCAGTATCCAGAGCTGGCTAGCATTATTCACCTAAGAAGTCTTTTCAGTGGTCATTTGATTAATGAATGCCTGGAAAAGTTTGTGGCACAATCTTGAACGTGAACCTTGAACATGTTTCCAGATCCAATACACTTTCTGTAGTGGTGCTTAGATTATCATCAGTCACTGGGAAACCCTATCTAAGTATGGCAAATACCTGTGCTCATCCATATTCGTGCACATATCAGAGGATTAACGGATTCGATTCTCTTACTGGCGATATTGTTGAAGTCTAAGCACTTATAAGCAGGAGAGATGATGTTAAATAGACTGGTTTGAAGATGAAACAGCGTTAGAGTCGCTAACTTGCCATGTTTGTTGCTCACAGAATAAAGATCATTTGTAGTTTCCTGGTTATATGAACGGATCTTTTCCATTCCATGCTAAATTTCCAAGCTATGCCTTCAGTTTGAAAAACAGGCTGCTCTAACAAATCAGACATTATCCCAAAGTGAGGGGGGCTCCTTCACACAAGCTTCCTTTCAGATAACTGGGTTCACAGTTGAAAGCCAGTGATGTGTTCCTACTGAAAACTGCAAAGCTCTGTGGGTAGAAGCAAGCACTGGCACCCGTCCCGATTAGGAGACCGTTTTGCCTGGCAAAGCGTGTGGCAGAATCCAAGTACCAGCAGAACTAAGGCTGCAAGGAGGCACAGTGAGGTTGTCAGTGTTTACTAAGGGTTAAAGGCGTGGCCGACACCGTGCTAGGCGCGGCGAGTCCCGCGTCAGTCTCGGGCGAGCATTCAGGGATCGGGCCGGGACGTGGCTGAGGGCGCTTCCAGGTCACAGCGAGAGGACCGCTGGGTGTCCTTTCAGCTTTCGCCTCAGAGCCCACACGCTCCGCCCTGGTTTCCGGGGCCCCGAGACCCGCACTTGCCCTGCAGGAGCCTCCGGAAGGCGGCGGCATCCAGCCCATGCAGCGAGTGGTGCCGCGACAAGTGCACCGAGACGCCCCCAAATCTGTCCAGCTCGCCTTGTAGCTCGGCCCCGCAGGAGCCCGGGGTCTCCAGGCCGCCTGAGGCTGTGCGCCGCCCCGTCCGGAGCCTGGCTCCGCCCGCGTCAAGCAAAGTGGAGAAGCAGTACCGGGTCCTCCTCACCCACCACATGGCTGCAGCTCGCCTTTCGGACTCTCGCTTCCTCCCAGTTCGCCCCTTCCCGCCCCGCCCACATCGCCTGACGTAGCCCTGTCTCATCCCAGGCGCACGCCCCGCCCCTTCCAGCCCCGCCCCGCCCACATCGCCTGACGTAGCCCTGTCTCATCCCCGGCGCACGCCCCGCCCCTTCCAGCCCC
>NC_034593.1:31815585-31844309 GCF_900095145.1 Mus pahari
TCGCCTGACGTAACCTTGTCTCATCCCTGGTGCACGCCCCGCCCCTTCCAGCCCCGCCCCGCCCACTTCGCCTGACGTAGGCTTGTCTCATCCCTGGCGCACGCCCCGCCCCTTCCCGCCCCGCTCTCGTGACCCCGTGCAACCTCACCTCTTTCCGGCGATCGCCCCGCCCCATCTCGCTGCGAACTCTCTCAGGCGTCTTCCGGAGCTCGCCCCGCCCCTTTTCGCTGGGAGGAGGCCCGACCGTAAACTCTCGAAAAGTGTCGCCAACCGCTAAGCTCGAGCTGGACTTGTCATTTGGTAGAGAGCTTAGTGGAGCCGACTGTCCTCGGTGGGTCTGGGACAGAGAGGAGAAATTTTCGGATATATATATATATATATTTTTGTTGTTGTTGTTGTTACTTTAAGTCAGCACACATTCGCTTCGGGACTAGGCAAAGCAGCGGAACAACCGAAGCTCACTTTTCAAGGGTTCAAAGCGTCATCGGCGGTGCCTACGCCTAGCCCGTCTTCCTTTCCGAAACGGTGTCCTCCGGCGAGACCCTCGCTCACCGCCTCCGCCTCGTGGGGGGGGGAGGGCGCTTCTACGCGGAGCATTACGGCGCGCGCGCCGCGCCGCTGCCCTCTGACCCGGAAGTTTGATCCCCGTGCCGCGCACGTTGAGCCGGCTCGGGGCTGCTTTTTCTCCCGAACAGCCTGCGGTCATGTCTTCCAAGAAGAACCGAAAGCGGTCGAAGGAGGGCGCGGAGGGCGCCTCGCCCTCGCTCTCGGCGCCTCCGTCCCGCTCGGGGACCTCGACCCCTTTCGCCCAGCCGAGCCCGGCGGCTCCGGGGATGCTGGTGGTGACCAACTTCCTTGAGAAAGGTGAGGAGAGCGCGGGCGGCGGCGGGGCTGAGGCGCCCGAGGGGAGCGCGGCGTGTGGAGGTGGGCGTGACGCGGGAGCCCGCGGGCCGCCAGGCGCCGGGGCCCGAGCCGCCCGCCCGCCCGCCCGGCCCTCTTTGCAAAAAGCTGAGAATTGTCTTTCTACCCTTTCCTCTTTCGTACGTCCTTCGGGCGCACTGGCGATGGCGTTCGCCGCGGGACCCCGACTAGCAACCCTCGAGGTGGCCTTGGCCCCCTCGGAGACTCGCTGTCCCGTCAGCCCCGCAGGAACGGTTCTTACCCAGGGAGCCCAGCCCGCGCTGAAACGCTAGCCCGCGGCGAGGAACGCGGGCCGCCTACCAGCGCCGTGGCCCTAGGGACGGCGACACGGCGTTTATAGTTAACCGCTGTTGACGAGTCGCACCCTGGGGTCAGTCGTGAGTTCTAGCCCGTCACGTGCGCGGCCGCGGCGGCTCTGGGTTTTCACGGAGTGGTCCCCGTCTCACGGCTCAGGAGAGGCTCACGGAGTCGCGTGTGAGCCCCCCCCCCCCGGGCACGAGCCTGCAGAGCCCGTGTTTGAGTGCAGGTCTCTTTGATTCCTCCTGGGCTCGTTGGTCTGGGATGAGTTTTGTTGGCTTGGTGAATGGACAGACTCCACGTCTGAAAACAATGAGCTGCTTGGTAAACCTTTTAGCATGCGCGATGCGTCGTGGTTCTGAAAAGTGGAGCAGACTCGCTGGGGACCTGGGGTTTGTGTCCAGGAAGACTGTTAAGGCTGTCTTAGCATTAGCACAGTGTTTTTAATCTGCCTTGGCAAGCAGGATACAGCTTGTTCTGTTCTGCACCTTCAACGGCTTCTCAAGTAGTTCCTTCCCACCGTCATTGACACATGTCAATTCTCTACTGCCTTACACCACTGGAAAGGTTCCACAGTGTCTTCCTGCCACCACCCTCTCTCTGTACCTTTTCATTGTCTTCTCACTAAATGGAGTGTCCTCTGCCTCCTTGTCAGTCACATACCACAGCTTCCATGCCATGGTCTCTTGGGCACTGCTTTGTAATGGTCATAGTCTCTGTGTTGTCAAATCCCGTGGCTGGTTTTCATCACTTGCCTTTTGACTCTGTAGCCTTTGCCAGTGTTAATCTTTTCTTCCTCAAAACATCTTCCTACTTAGTTTCCCGTTACACTTTTCCTAGTTTTTCTCCATGTGCATTGGCAGTTATTTTCTCTGTAGGTTTACCCTATTCCATCTGATTCTGACATAGTGAAGTTTCTCAAGCTTAAGTCTGACACCCTTTTTCTTCTCTAAATATTCTTTAAGGCAAGAATATCCAAAGCTAAGTTTCCCATTTATATTCTCATCAATTTTGATTTTATTTTTGTACAGCATACTGTTTTTGAGTCTTGATTAAGTTGTGCTTTACATCATGATTTCTCAAACATTTTATGTAGCAAAGTTAAAAATATTCAGTAGGTCACAGATTGACACTTTAATAAGATAGTATAATTAGAAAAAGTTTAAAAAGGCAGAATAATGAAATTTTTTTAATTCACAGACACAAACTTTTATCTGCTTGCAGTAAAAGTTTCTAATTTTTTCAAACTTAACTTTACTATGAACTAGTAACAAGTAGTTTGTAGACTATATTTTGAATAGCATTGTCCATTACTCTTCCCTTTCATTTCACAGTCACTTAAGAATCAACTTCCTAAGCCGTTGTCTTCTTCCAGGAACGCAAGCTTTAGTCCTTACAGAATTCAGAAACCTAGGAGTCAGGCATAATGCCACCCGTTCTCTCCTCAGTGTCTGCTCCATTGCTGATGCTGTCTACCGTCCGGGTAGTCTCTGTATTCCTCTTCCTACCGCTCCTGCTGCTCTCAACAACTCAAACAACATCATCTCCCACCCGAACTACTACAGTGGTCTCTCTGTTCCCACTTTTGTTCTCTTACTCTTTTTCTACTTTATTGTTAGCATGATTTTTTTTTAAAATAAAAATCTTGTCATGGTCCTACTATTAATCCCTTTGGGCTTCCATTGCTGTCAGAGTTATGATCAGTATCTTGATGCAGTATATTGCCACAGATGGTTTTGGCCTTCCTTAAGCAACCTTCTTAGTCTTTGAAGGATGCATCATGCTCCTGTCTATCTTCAGCATTTCTGTATGCATTTTTTTCCTGTTGAGAAATACAAATTCTCTTCCTATTTAGTTATTTCTTCATCTTCTTCCATACCTGAATGTTAGCAGCACTTTTTTGAATAGCAGTTTCTAATTCTTCCAAATTAGGTCAGATCACACATAATAGGCTTTGCTAGGTCCCTTAGTATTCTATTATTGTATAATTATAGTTTGTCACTATACAGTTATTCTGTACTCATTTAATAATTCATCCTGCTAGATTATAAAACTCCATGAGGTGATAGAGCAGGGGTGGGTGGTTGTTTGAAATTGATTTTATGGGCTAGTGAAATGATTTAGTGGGTAAAGATTTTAAGGACCAGAGTTCAGTTTTCACCCATGTAAAAAGCTAGGTGTGGGAGCTGGGGAGATAGTTCAGTGGGTAAAAGGACCTGCGTTTGAATCCCCAGAACCCATGAGAAAAACAAAGTATGGCTGTACATCTTGTAACTAAATAATTGGGACTAGAGAGCTCACTGGCCCAGATTAGCCAAAAGCTTTCAAACTTCTTTCTGATTGAGTAAGAGACCCTGTCTCAACACATTAAACACAGAGCTATGGTGAGGTGGTGCATACCTGTAATGTATGGGGAGACTGTCCTAGTTTTCTTTCCATTGCTGCAATCAAATACCCGAAAAAGCAGCTTAAGGGAGAATGGATTTGTTCTGGCTCATAATTCCAGGTTGTAGTTTGTCATCAAAGGAAATCACAGTGGCAGGAGCCTGAGAGAACTAGTCACATCGCAGTGATAGAGCAGAAAACAGTAAGTTCATGTATGCATTCATTGCTTTCTTTTGAATGTAATGTGACCTGCTCTAGACTGCTGCTATGAATGATGACGACAAGTGACAATGTGCATGGAGCCTGTATGGTATAAGGATAGAATAGACTCCTTAAAGTGACCTCTTACTGCCACATACATGCATGCAGACACTAAATGTAGATACTTGGAGGAATAAGCACTGGTAGAATTCTGTGGAGAGCTTGAGTTGATTTGGGTCCTAGAAAAAGAGAAATGTATAATATATTGGGAAACAAGGACTTGGATAGAAATTTGTACATGATCTTCATTAACGAGGAGATACAGAGGTTTTTAGAGGTTTTGAGGTGGAAGCAAGCCTCTAGAGCCAAATGGATATGCCAGTTCTTAGTGGGAGTCTTTGGTACCAAGTAGCTGACTCAGAATCTTTCTTCAGAAAGTATGGAGACCATGGCAAGTATAGTTAGTTTTGTTGCTGTTTGTTTTTGATAGTGCCGAGGGTAGATCACAAGGCCTTGGCCATGTTAGGTAAGCGCGATACGTCTGGGTCAATACCCCAGCCACAAGTAAGTTTTGGTTGTTGGTTGTTGGTTGTTGGTTTTGTGTTGTGGGTTTTTTGTTTGTTTGGTTTTTGTTTTGTTTGTTTTTCAAGGCAGCGTTTCTCTGTGTAGCCTTGGCTGTTCTGGAACTCACTCTGTTGACCAGGCTGGCCTTGAACTCAAAGATCTGCCTGCCTCTGCCTCCTAAGAGTTGGGATTAAAGGCATATGACACCATCCAGCTGCAAATATGTTGTTAGTGAACCAAGAGATTTTTTTTTTCCTTCACTTTAAACTTTATAGATTATAGTCATACATTGCCAGTAAACATCCAAAGAGATTTGGCTTCACCTTAGTTTGTTTAAAAAAAAAAGTTTCTTCTGGATATGATGAAGTTCATTGATGGAGTTATATGAACATAGGATTTTCAATTACTCTTTTAAAAATGCCTTAATTTCAGTTATAAAATAGTATAAAATAAATTCTTTCTTTTTTTATAGTAGATGGCAAAGTTCCTAAGACATTCCAGAACTCCCTTGTTCATCTTGGACTTAACACTATGAAGTCTGCAAACATATGTATAGGTCGGCCAGTGCTCCTTACCAGTTTGGATGGAAAGCAGGAGGTAAAAGTCCTTATCCTTTTACTTTGCAAACATTTGAAATCATACTGGTCTGAACTTTTAATACAAGTAGGAGTCTGTGAACAGAACTTTTTAATTGTATTGTGGATCAGAAGTTGGTTCTTTCTTTTTGTCATGCCCGTTTCAAGGGTCAACAAGTTATCAGGATTGTTGGCAAGTGTCTTCATTTGTTGAACCACCTTGCTGACTCAAAAAAAAAAAAAGCCCCACAAAAAATTGTGTATTATAGAAGACAGTCATATGGGTGCTAGAGCAGTGGCTCAGCAGTTAAGAATGTGTCCTCTTCCAAAGGATCTGAGCTCAGTTCCCAGCACCTACATCAGGTAGCTCACAATTGCCTATAACTCTAGCAATACCCTCTCACCATACATATGCATATATACATAATTAAGATAACATGACTGTCACGTGTATAATAGTCACTCAAATACCAGAGAAAGGGTCTTTTTTTCTTCAAGGAGGTAGTGATGCATATCCCTTTCAGTTCTGTTTCGCTAATCTGTTAAATACATTTCTCTGTAGAAATGTGATTTTTGAGGTAAGAAGAGCACCTGTCCTTTATACAAATATTTATTATTCTCCTGGGTTTGGCTATACTTCTTTCTCTTGACGTCATGTGGAATTTGAAGACATCCAAGAACAAAATTTTTCCCAGATTTTTAGCAGCTTGGCTCTCTGTCCTGTTACCACCTCCTGCCTCTGCCCTAACTTTTGTTTTTTGGTTTTTGGTTTTTTTGCTTGTTTATCTTTTAACTTATTTCATCTGTGGGAGATGTTTACATGTCTTCATACACCTATAGATACCTCAGATGTTTCTTAGGACCCACTTTCCCTGCTCTTTGAGCTGGGGTCTGTTACTTGGCCTGGAACTCATAGATAAGTCTGTGGTGTTTGGCTTGTATGCCCCAGAAACACACTGTCTGCCTCCTTACCACTGAGATTACAAGTGTGAGCACATGTAATTGGCTCTTTTATTGGTTCTGGAGGTCACACTTAGATCCTCATACTTGCATAGCAAGTGCTTTACGGACAAAGCCATCTCCAGTTCCAAGATCCAGGCACTAAAGAGACTTATACTATTGGCAGTGCATCAAGAATATGAAGTACCAGGTTACCTGCATTATAAGTTACCTTGCTTTTACTATTTTCTCCTTTGCTTCTTACCTTACTGTCTATTAATGTCTTTGTCTGCCTTTAAAAATCTGCCTTCCCTCATCTCACCATGAACTCTTTTGTGATCTTCACAGAAGATGTAATAGTTCATTACAAATAATTGGTGAACTTACATAAGATTTAATTTTATGGCTTTTTTTTGAACTGCAATTTATCCCATAACAATTTGCATCAGATACTGTTTGGAAATAATGTTTTATGTATTAGATGTGCTTAACATGTAATCTATAAATTGATGGCATTATATACTGGTTTTCTAATATTGCTGTTTTCTTTTTCTGGGTAGGTTTATACAGCCTGGCCAGTTGCAGGATTTCCTGGAGGCAAGGTTGGCCTGAGTGAAATGGCGCAGAAGAATGTGGGTGTGAAAGCTGGTGAGACCATCCGGGTCCAGCCTCTTTTGGGTGCTGTGCTTCAGGCTCAGGAAATGGACTTGGCGCTGAGGTTTGTCCCTTTTCTTTGGTGACTGTCTAACTCACAGCTGCCCAGTAGAAGTGTATGGAGATGGAGTTGGAGATATGGCTTATTATTAAAAGTTCTTGTTCTTGCAGGGACCCAGGTCTACTTCCCAGCACCCACATGATAGATCACAGTCATACATAGTTCTAGTTCCAGAGTTAAATCCAATGCCCTCTACTTTTACCCACAAATGTGGTACATAGACATGATATGCTAGAAAAGCACTCATACACATAAGATAAATAGGTCCTTTTTAAAAAAGGAATGTAATGAGAGGTAAAAATGTGTTCAATTTTTGTTTTTTGTTTGTTTGTTTTCTTTTTTTTCGAGACAGGATTTTTCTGTGTAGCCTTGGCTATCCTGGCACTTGCTTTATAGACCAGGCTAGCCTTGAAACTCAGAGATCTGCCTACATCTGCCTCCTGAGTGCTGGGATTAAAGGTAGCAATACCGCCCAGTGATTTTGCTTTTTCTAAACAGATGAAATGGGATTGTTACAAGTTTTATTTAGGCCACTATATGTAAAATATTATTTGAATACATAATTTTTAAAAGCTACTGGGAAGGTATTTTACTCCCCCCCCCCCATTTTTTTTTTTTTTTTCCTAGATCATTTGTTTGTTTTAGACAAGGTCTTACTATATAGCTCATTCTGGCCTTTGATGATCCATCTGATGCTGCCTATAGATACTGGGAAATTTCTTCTTTTTATTTGGGATGGAAACCAGGGCTTTGCACATACTATTAATCCCATTAACAGCTACATTTTGAGTCCATGATAGTCACATATGTTAGTCATCTACTATATAAGATAATATAAGCTGAATGGGTGGATATAATCATGGATAAGGGACTCTGTTAAGTAGCCCTGACATTTTAAATTTTATATAACTGATGAATATACAGCAATGTTTCATCTTAACTTGCAGTTAAATCAGGGCACTAAAGTTATCACAAGAGTAGCAGCATATTATGACTAGATACCAAATGGGTTTTTTTTTTCCTCTTTGCCACTGAAGCATATTTATTCCAATATGAACATGTCAAATACTTTATAATTAAGTATATAAAATTATTTTCTTAATGAGAAATAATCCTATGGAAATATTTTAGCAAGATAAAGAACTAAGTCTACATTGAGTCGCATTCTGCTGTTAAAGGCCTAATAAAATGTTGAAATAAAAATTAATGGCTAACAGAGAAAAATAGTATCGATGTCTGCACATTCAATATTTGTATTCCACATAACCCAGAGAAATTAATTTAGAGCAGTACCTTTAGTTGAAAAACCACTACAGATTACTTTCCCTTTTTGGTTTCAGCATTTTCTAGAATGTCTTACCAGTTTGATAACTTTTAAAGATTTTTGTTGTTGTTGTTAATTCTTTTGGGAACTGAGTACAATGTGTCTCAGCCATGTTCTTCCCTTAGACCCCGATTCTCATTCCCTGCCTAACTTTGTTATTATTATTTTTTCTGTAAGCCTGTCAAGACTAATTTGTGCTGCCCACATGTTCTTGGATGACTAACCGGAGTCTATGCTCTATAGCAAACTGAATTTTCCTAGCGGCTAACAGCGGTTTTCCTTCTTAGCTCCAGGTCTAGGTGTGGGGTTTTGTGCCCAGATCCTTCTCTCTGCTGGGATTTGATGTGGCTTGGTTTTTGCAGGTCTTGTGCGTGCTGTCACAGCGGGTTCTAGTTCATATGTGCGACTCTCCTGCTATGTTCAGAAGGCACTGCTGCTTTGTACCCACTGTCTCTGGCTCTTACATTCTTTATACCCACCTCTTTCACAGTGATCTTGGGAGGAGAGGAGGTGGTATATGTGTCCCATTTACGGCTGAACATTCTGCTGTCTTAGACTGAGCCATCTCTCCAGTGTTTTTTACTTAATTTGTGGTTTGAGGCAGTTTTACTTTATAAAGCCCAGGCTAGTTTACTCCTGCCTCATCCCTTTGAGTATGTGTCACTGCAAGCAGCTCAAGAAATAATTGTTAATTTTGATGGCTCCAGCAAAAACATTTAACCTGGTAAAAACAAAGAGCTGTTGCTACCAATAGTTCTAAATAGCTCCTACTGAAGGGTGAATAAAGGGTCTCACCTATCCTTTTGTACATAATTAATACATTTTAAGTTAGATTGATTGCTGATGAAAGTCGGACCCAAATTTATTTTAATAACAGTACCTTAATATAGGGAATGTTTATGTAAGAGTCCAAAAACATTTTCTAGTTGTCCTGAGTTAAAATTGGTTTTCTTTTCTTTTCTTTTCTTTTCTTTTCTTTTCTTTTCTTTTCTTTTCTTTTCTTTTCTTTTCTTTTCTTTTTTTAAAATATATATATTTTGAGCTTGTGCTTTGGCATTATCCCTCTGCCTACTTTGAAGGACAAGAAACTTTTCTGTTTCCTATAAATAAATAAAATAAATAGCCACTTAATAAACATTGAAAAGCATAGAGGAAAAGTAAAGAATATAATGTTGAGAATCTGTTTTATATATCAGATGCATATACGTGTGGTAGTTTGACTAAGAATGTATTTGAATGCTTGGTCCCCAGTTGTTAGAACTGTTTGGGAAAGATTAGGAGGTATGGCCTTGTTAGAGGAAGTATGTCATGGGGGTGGGCTTTGAGGCTTAAAGAACCTCATCATTCCCAGTGAGGAATTTGTATAGCTATATATCTCTAAAAAAGACAGTGATACTCGCTAGCTCAGGTAAGATTCTGCTTGTGTTGCTGCAGAGAACAGGAGCATCAGACATGTTAAGGAATTTGCCTGAACAAGCTTTTAAAAGTAAGAGTGTGATTTTAGATGATCCCACTTCCTGTACTTCCTACACACAACTCTCCTGTTGGAGACACTGATTACTAGGAAGATCCCAAACAGTTCCACCAACTGGGGACTAAGAGCCCTATTTTTTCCTAGGCTAAGTCTCTCAGAATCAATTTCCATGGCAGTCAGTATCTTTTTTTTTTTTTTCCTCTTCCTGTTTGTGTCTCTTCAGGTGATGTACTGTGCAGAATTTGATTTTTTCTGAAGATCTAATGTGTAAATTACATAAAGGGAATGAAAGTAGCTAAGAACAAAAACCTTTCTCTGTGCTAGGCAAGTTCAGAAAGGGAATGATTAATTTAGGCAAGTGTTTTTCAAATGTGTTTGACATCATAGAAATAAATATCCTTCTGATTATAACTTATATACAGTATGTGTGTTTATGTGTGTACCTAAATAGATGGATATAGCTATACATATACACATGTGTATTTGCCTGTACATGAAATATATTTGTATGAGAAAATGTTTTACAAAGCAGTATTTACCATTTCTCTGCAGTGTATACTCACATTTCATATGGGATTAGTTTTATGATTCCATGGTCTTCTAATGGATTATGTGTTGAAAGATCACTGACCTTAGCTTTTTTTTTTTTTAAGTTTTTAAATTCTTTTGTTATTTTTCATTTTATTTATTTTTATTTATTTTATAACAGTGAGTACACTGTTGCTGTCTTCAGACACACAAGAAGAGGGCATCAGATCCCATTATAGTGGTTGCTGGGAATTGAACTCAGGTACTCTGGTAGAGCAGTCAGTGGTCTTATCCGCTGAGCCATCTCTTCAGCCCCTGACCTTAGCTTTTATAGCATCAAACTGAAGATATTTTCCTGCAAGTAATATGTATCTAAAAAGTGTAAATCAGTACCAAAATTGTGTAAATCATTTGTTTTCGGGTTTTAAAAAAATTGTTCTATTGGTCTACAATATAACTATACTTGGCACTTTTTTCGTGGTTCAGTGTACCTAATGATGATTTCTGTTTGTTTTTCTTTCTGTAGTGACAAAGATAAGGAAATTAATGAAGAAGAACTGACTGGTTGTATTCTGAGAAAACTAGGTGAGACTAGTATTTTAAATTGTTTCCCTCAGTTTTAAGTGGTAAATGAGCGGCAAAAAGTGCTTGTAATCATAATATTTTTTAAATGGCTAAGTGGATATTCTCAATACCTATTTGAAGACAAAGGTGGTGATAGAGCAGTTTTGTTTGTGTGTGTATATGACTGCCCCCCTCAATGTTTGTGGGTGTGCATGTATTGTGTCCCAATGACTTGAGTCCTGACACTCTCACCCTTAGGTAGGGTGAGGGAATGAAGAAAAGACAAACACAAGAGACGCATACAGAAAAACTGGAGTCAGATGCATGTATGCTTACTCTGGTGAAGTGGCATGCACTACTGCCAGCAGACAGGAACCCTCAGCATGTTTATAGGTATAGCCAAGAGGGAGGGGTTAGCTAATCTGAGTAAGATGATGTCTGTAGGTTGCTGGTCTTAGGTTGTAAACATCTGGGAGGAAGAGGAAGCTGTCGTTGCTAGTTTTTGTATATAGTTGCATTAAGACACCCCACCCCCACCCCCAGTCCCCCAGGAAAGCTCTGCTATCCTTGTGAGCCTGCTCCATGTGGGGAACAGCTTTGCTAATGTACAGTGGGGTTTGAGGCTTTGAAGTCCTTGTCATGGCTGTGCCCATGTCAGCAATACATACAGACTCAGGACTTCAGTCCTCTCCCTACGTGAGTACATGCTTGTGTGCATGTGTGTTTGTGCTCGAGTGTACATGAAGGCCAGAGGCATTAGGTGCTTCAGTCTCTACCTTCTTGATTTATTAGAAAGATTCTTCAACCGAATCTGGTTCATGGGATAAGCTAGACAGGCATCCTCCTGTTTCTGCTGAGATTACAGGAATGCATCAATGTACCTGGGTTTTTGTATGGATGCTTAGGGATCTATGCTCCTTGTGTTTGCTGAACAAGCACTTTATTATTTGAGCCATCTCCACAGTCTTAGAATTGAGACTTTTTTTCTTCTTTTAATATTTTGACTGTATGTGTAATAAAGTTTGTCTGCACATATGTCTGTATATCACATGTGTGCCTGAACTGAGACTTTTCAACCTTGTACATTTTCCAATGAGGAACATTGAAGTGTTGGTTTGAGTATGCCATTTAAATTTAGCTTTTTGGTAAATATGAACTTTTGTTGCTATTAGTTGTAGGATTTTGGATTTACTGACCTACAAGAGTTAAAAGAATGATCTTTTTCATACATCTGATACTGTGTGATATATGCCCTCTATATTTTGTAATAGTTACTTTTATTAGTGTTCCAGTTTTGTTAATAGCAAATACATTGCTATTAAAAATGTTAATTGGGAAAAATTATGCTAATGTATATTTAATCAATTGTTTTTTAGATGGCAAGATTGTTTTACCAGGCAACTTTCTATACTGTACATTCTATGGACGACTCTGCAAGTTACAAGTGTTGCAAGTAAAAGGGACAGATGGCACAACATTGGGAAAGCCTCAGAGCGCCTCGGGCACTGATGCCCAGGGAATGGCCTCTGAGCATTCTAGCGTGGAAAGTAGTGCTGTGGATCTCTCCTTCCAGCTAAGCCAGTTAGACCTGAAAGAACCTCAGAGCCCATCAGCACAGAGTACTCCCTGTAAACCCACTAATGACAGAACTATGAATAAAGCTGGTGAAGTTTTGTTGGATGTCACACAGAGCCCTAGGGTTGGAAGTGGACTTGGACTAGAGGAAAGCACAGGTCTTAAGTGTAGTTTTGATTCATCCAAAGAAGGAAATACACAACCTGTCAGTGAAGAGGAACTACTAAAACCTGCTAGTGCAGGGGCAAAGAGCAATACTGATACTTTTTATTTTATTTCTTCAACAACAAAAATCAATCTTCGAAAAATTTGTACAAATTCAAAAGAACAAGACAGTCAGTTCAAAGTAACTTATGACATGATTGGCGGCTTAAACAGTCAGCTGAAAGCAATAAGAGAAATAATTGAACTGCCTCTCAAGCAGCCTGAACTTTTCAAGAGTTATGGTAAATCACCTTCAGTTTTCTGTATTCATGTTTTGTTCAAATTCAAAAACAGTTGGTTAGTTTTACACCCAAGTAATTTCTAAGCCTCTTGTCCCTATTTCTTGAGTCAAGTGTTAATTGCTTTGGGAGATGATAGTGAAATGACTTATTTGCAATATTTGGTCTTTTAAGTTGTATGAGTGGCAGGTGAGTTCTGAGAGCATATTATCTACTGTTGGTGGACTGTATCTCAGAAAGTATCTTGCTATGTTAGATAACATAATGCCTAAAGAAGTAAACCAAAGATAGTCATGGTTTAGTTAAAACTTACTAGAAAATGTAGTTCTGTGTGTGTCTGTCTGGAAGCAAGTGATTAAGGAAGTAATTCAACTCCTGGGAAACTCAGAGCTGCTCCTGCATGGTTGCTGTCCAAATTCTTTGCTTATGTAGTTCCCCCTTTTTTTCCTTTCTCATACATCTTTATGTTTTTAAAAGGAACTCATGGATTTATATATTTGCTAGTAATATTTGTATTTCTTAAGAATATAAGTTGGAAGTAATTGTGTTCTGATTACTAAATTGTGATACCTGGGATGGGGCAAGACAAGGGCTGTTTTTAAAAAAACAAAAACCAAAAATGTACATGATTCCCTTGGTTTGTGATCTGTAGAGAAAAGGAAAGTCACTAATGGGGCTCAGAATTTGTGGTAGACAGTACACTTTTTGGGAAGTAGGGGAAAGGTATGATTCTTAGTTTGTAGTGTAGTACAAGGTAAATTCCCATTTATAATTTACACTGGAAGTTGTATGGCACTTTAGCAAGAACATTAATAATTATACTGAATACATTGTTTGTTTGTTTGTTTTTCTTGTAGGAATTCCAGCACCTAGAGGGTTATTACTCTATGGTCCTCCAGGTACCGGAAAGACAATGATTGCTAGGGCTGTTGCTAATGAAGTTGGAGCTTATGTTTCTGTAATTAATGGTCCTGAAATTATAAGCAAGTAGGTATATGACTTAGTAAGTAAAGTTAACATTACTAAGTTTATATGTCTCAGATGTGGCTCCTTAAAACAGTTGTGTTGTATTCCAACAAGATATTTCATGCATTAAACTATTTTGGAGTATTTTAAATTTGCCCTTTTCTGAGGATGATTTTACCCATGTGCTTAGCCAGACCTCATACTTTAAAATGTTTTTGTGATTATACATGTTTTTCTAAATTTACTTCATATAATACATACAAAATTTGAAAATAATTTTGAAATTAATTTCAAGTATTTTAGAAATGCTTGAAAATTCAGACTATCTTTTATAGAAAAAAATCTATAAACAATAAGAGTACATGAACTTTTTTCCTTTTTTTTCTTTCTTCCTCATTATAGATTCTATGGTGAGACTGAAGCAAGGTTACGCCAGATATTTGCTGAAGCTACTCTAAGGTATTGTTAATATTTGATGCTTTGGAATCTCTGAGACTCTACTTAAGTAAAATAGTAGCACTTTATGCAAAGATAAGAAGTAACACAGATAGTGATGCCCTTAGATTGATTGGAGATTTAAGGAAGTGTTATCTATTTGTGTCTAGTGTCTAGTGTTTGATAAAGAACTACTAAATGACATAAAGCCTGTCAGTTCCTGGGATCATTTCCACAGTGTCTTTGCTAAGATTGCATCTTTCTTTAGTAGTTTCTGTGTTTTAATCTTATAGGAAAGTCTTGAAACCTTTGCATATGTTTTGGTATAGTGTGAGAAATGGATCTATCTTCATTCTGTATGTGGATACTTATTTTTTTCAGTATCTTTTCCAGCCTCTCCCTGCCATGACTGTTTTAGACACTTTTGTTAAAAATTACATGGCTGTTCTATGTCTTCTATTCTATTCCATTAGTCTATGTGTTTTTTGTGTCAGTACTATGCTGGGGTTTTCTGTTTTGTTTTTCAAGATTTATTTTTATGTGTATGGGTGTTTCGCCTGCAGATAACGTCTGTACACCACATGCATGCAGTGCCTGTTGAGGCCATAAAAGGGCATCGGATCCCCCAGAACTAGAATCACAGACTGTTATGAACCTCCATGTGGTATGGGAATCAAACCCAGTTCATCTGAATTGCTGAGCCTTCTCTCAAGCCCCTGTGATGTTTTTCTTACTGTGGTTCTGTAGTAGTTTGAAGTCAGAAACTGGTAGCTCCAGCAATCCTCTTTCTGCTTACTATGGCTTTGGATGTAATACTGTGCTTGCTAATGGGGGTCTGCCTTAATTTTATTTCTGTTGATAAAAATACTCTAGTTGAAAGCAATTAAATGGGGTAAGGTTTTGGTTTCTTTCTTAGCTCACAATTCTAATTATAGTCCATTGTTGTGGGAAAGTCAAGGCAGTAGGAACTTGAAGCAGCTGGTCACATCAAATCCACAGTCAGGAGCAGAGAGAAATATTCATTTCTCTCATACATGGGGATTGCTTGCTTGTGCCCAGCTTGCATTTTCTACTCTTAACAGTTCAGAACATGTGGGAAACATGTGGGGACTGGTGTCTTCTCTATCAGTTACCTTAAAGCAGAGTTCTCAGAGACATGCCTGTAGACTAACTTCATAGACAGTTTCTCACTGTAATTCTAAGATGATTGTAGGTAATGTCAAGCTGACATTCAAAGCAGTCTTGCAGTCTTGTTTTTCTGTATGGTTTCTGACATGTTTTGTTTTGTTGTTTTTTGTTTTTTTCCTGTCTCTAAAGAATGTCACTGGAGTTTGATAGGAAGTGCATTAAATCTATAGGTTGCTTTTAGTGACTTTTGTAACCATCTTTATATTATCAACTGTCAATCCGTAGTAGCATTGAAGGTCTTTCATCTTCTCATCTTCTTTATCTTCTTTTGTCAGTATCTTCAGGTTTTCTCGTAGAGGATTTTTTTCACCAGGTTGGTTAGATTTGTTCTTAGGTTGATTTTGTCCTTTGTTTATGCAACTGAATAGATGTGAATGGGATTATTTGTCTTAATTTCTCTCTGGGTAAGTGTGTTACTGTATAGATTTTTTTATTTTGATTTTGTATTGTTACTTTGCTGAAACTGTTTACTATGCCTAAGAGTTTCATGGTGTAGTTTTCAGGGTGCTTATATATAGGATTGTATTATTTTTGAGTAGGGATACTTGGAACTTCTTCCTTTCTGTTTGCATCTCTTTTGTTTTCTTTTTCACTTTTCCTTTCCTTTTTGATGTTGCTGAGGATTGATCCTCAGTACAACTACCACTGAGTTACAGCCCCAGCTGCCCCTTTTATTTTTCTTTTCTTACTGCTTTGCCTATGGCTGGGTTTTGAAAAGGAGTGGAAAGGGTAAGTACACGTGTGTTGTTCCTGATTTTAGAGGAAATGCTTTCAGTTTTCCCCCATTTTATATTATGCTTATCAAAGGCTGTCTGAACTTTATTATATGCCATAAATTGGTTTACTTGGGCTTATGGCTATGGTATCACATGCCAGAGGTACTCTAAGTTTGTAAGTTCTACTCTGGGTAGGCCTACATATCTCTCTGTGCACTTCATTGACAGGGCAGAGCTTCTTGAGTTTGTCAGCATTTGACCTCAGGCTCTCCACAACTGCCTCCTGGGGCTTTGTCTCACTTTAGGTCTGTTTCACATAATAGGTATTTTTCTCAAGATTTTACGTAGCCTTTGTCAATAGTGTCATATATAAAATGGAATTTTTTTCTGCCGACCCATTGCCAGAGGAGTCTCTGTCACTGAAAACCACAAATGGCTTTGAGGCTTAGAATGAGAGCTCTGGCCTTAAGTGTAGGTCTGTTGCCTGTGCCTTTTCACCAGTCTTGCTTTGAGAGTGGAGGTTGGGGCTGGTTTATCTTTATTCCTTCCTCTGCTGCTGTTTTTTTTGTTTGTTTGTTTTGTTTTGTTTTGTTTTGTTTTGTTTTTTTTTTGTTGTTGTTGTTTTTTGAGACAGGGTTTCTCTGTGCAGTCCTGGCTGTCCTGGAACTCTGTAGACCAGGCTGGCCTCGAACTCAGAAATCTGCCTGCCTCTGCCTCCCAAGTGCTGGGATCAAAGGCATGCACCACCACTGCCCTGCTAGCTCCTGTCTTTTTATCCATATGTTTGAAGTATCTTGCCACTACTTCTGTGACTCTTAGAAACTTTTTTCTTTTTCTTTGAAATAGTCTCTATTCTCTTTTACTGACTCTTCCACTTCTGCAGGTCACAAAGAGGCATCTTATGAAGGCAGATATATGCTGGATTATGAGGTTGATAACATTACACTAGAATTACTCTTGAGATTTTTTTTTTTGATTTAGCATTTTAGTATTTTTGTTTTTAATATTGATAAAATTGAAATTTAATGTTATTTTAATTAAAATTTTACACTAAAATTAAATGTTACATATTTAATTTGATTTGTTTTAGGCACCCATCAATTATTTTTATTGATGAACTGGATGCACTTTGCCCTAAAAGAGAAGGAGCTCAAAGTGAAGTGGAAAAGAGAGTTGTAGCTTCACTCTTAACATTGATGGATGGCATTGGCTCAGTAAGTACAACATGGGCATTTAGATTATAGAATAGCAAAACTTCCCAAATGTTTTTAGGTCTGTGAGTAGTCCAGTAATTTGTTTCAGCAAACTGATTAATAACTGAGGCCCAATAGTCTGGCATGATTTTCTATTATGTAAAATAATTTACCATAATGTATTTGAGTATGTATATTACACATGATAGTAATTTAAAACCTGAGGCACATGTCAATAAGTGAATTTTATTGAATTTAAGAAATGATTTCATGAGTCTTTCTGGGTATTGTGATATATACTTTTAGTCCCTTGGAGGCTGAGGAAGGAGGATCATTTCAAGGCCAGCTACATAGTGAGTAGGAGGCCAACCTTGGCTATGTGAGATTGTTTCAGTTATCTTAGTTTTAATACATTCATGTGTCTTTTTCCCCCTCACCTTGAAATAGGTCTTTCTGTTTAATCCAGGGTGTTCAGAAAGCTCAGTTATTCCTGCCATAGCCTCCTGCATATCACGATTGTAGATATGTGGTACTACAGCCAGTGTTTTATTTGTTATTAGTACAAATACCATGTGTTAATTATGAAAAGGACTGATAAAGAACAGGAGTGAAGGAAAATTCTCTTAGACTTTTCACATTTGTTAATCAGAAAAATGTACTTCTTAGATTAGACTGAAAATGATCAAAGTTCTTAGACTCACAGTATGTTAGCACCAGGAGAAATTTTAGAAAGCATATAGTTCCACACCTTCCTTTTACACATTAAGAAGCAAAAGGAGTGTTTAGTTTTATTTCCCATTAATAGGAAGTGAATATATGAAAATAATATGAAGTTTTGGTATTCACTCAGTAGATGTTTCTTTAAGCAGGCGCGATCTCTTGATTCTAGATGACCATGATACAGAAAGCTACATTATAATTGGCTCTAAAAGTTCCTTGGTAAGAAAGTGAGTTAGGATCAGTGTTGGAGAATCTTAGACATTGGGCAGTTGGTGGCTTTTTCTCTGCCACTGGGATAAGCATCAGTGAAATAATATTCTTGTCTTTTGATAGTAGATATCTTAATTTTTTAATCATGTAACACTGATATTTTAATCTGAAAACATTTAAGGGGCTTTTAAATTTATAAGTTCATAGTAGTTTGTGTATTTTCTGATGGTATAACTCACAGTTGATGATGTTTTAGTTTTCTTATTAAAAAAAATCACAAGATTCTTTTAATGCTTATCTCTGAAATTACACATGCCTCTGGATAATGTCTGAAGGTGATCATACTTCTTTATAATTTTCTGTTTTTAACCCCATTTTCAGAGAGTAAAAATCTTTGTGTATTCAGGGATATTAGTTATGGTTCCATACTTTTCTAGAGTTGAAAACTTCATCACAATAAAAAACCAGGACTGGCAAGATGGCTCAGCAAGTGAAGCCTTGCCACCAGGCCTGACAACCTGAGTTCCATCCCCAATACATATATGGTGGAAGGAGAGTACCCACTTTTGCAAGCTTCTTTATACACCACAAAATGAGGCTTGGGCAAGTGTTTGCACATACTTCCACTCACAGACATATAGCAAATAAGTGTAACTTTAAACTTTTTTTTTTTTTTTTTTTTTTTTTTTTTTAAGAAGAAAACAGTGGATGTGTGAGAAAGAATTCTTAGATAAGTTCAGGCCTGGTTCTGTTTGAATACTATTTAGGTTGTAATCTTTACTTCTAAGTAGGGGGAAAACTACTTAACTAATAAAAAGCTTTCTCTAGTAGAAAGCATTTGGACTAAACTTTGAAAACCCTGTACTAAAGTTAATAATTTTTCTTTCTTTTGGTTTTTGGAGACAGGGTTTTTCTGTGTAGCCCTGGCTGTCTTGGATCTTGCTCTTATAGACCAGGTTGGTCTCAAATTTAGAGATCCATATGCATTTGCCTCCAGTGCTTGGATTAAAGGTGTATACCACCACTGCCTGGCTAAAGTTAATAAATGTCTAATAGAAGTTTATTATAAATAAGATTTTGTAAATTGGTTAGTAGAAATGTAAGGATTAAGTTTTAATGTTCTAGACCTTTCTGTCCATTTTTCCCACAGAGTTAGTTTCCACCTCTCTGTCCTCTTTTTTTTTTTTTTTTTTTTTTTTTGGTGGTGGGTTTACAGACAGGGTTTCTCTGCGGTAGTTCAGGCTGTCCTGGAACTCACTTTGTAGACCAGGCTGGCCTCGAACTCAGAAATCCACCTGCCTCTGCCTCTCAAGTGCTGGGATTAAACGTGTACACCACCACTGCCCAGCTCTCTGTGTTCTTTTAAAATCAATGTGTAATTTATTTTTTTATTTTTAGGAAGGAAGTGAAGGACGGGTATTAGTCCTTGGGGCCACAAATCGCCCTCAAGCACTAGATGCTGCACTCAGAAGACCTGGGAGATTCGATAAAGAGATTGAGATTGGTATTCCTAATGCCCAAGACCGGCTGGATATTCTCCAGAAACTACTCCGAAGGGTGCCACACTTGCTCACTAAAGCTGAGCTTCTGAGGTTGGCAAATAATGCCCATGGTTATGTTGGTGCGGACTTGAAAGCCTTGTGTAATGAGGCAGGTGAGAGTGACCATCGGTGATGTGTCTTTTTGATATTTATAGACTGATAATTTATGTTGCTGCTTATTAGTTATAGCTTTAATTTATTTAGTCATAAAATATATTTATTAAAAACTTAAATAGAGAACTATGAAGAAGGAAAATCACTTTATTTCTACCTTTTCAAGTTCACCACTTCTAGTATAATATATTCTAAGTTTCAAGTTCACCACTTCTAGTATAACATATTCTAAGATTTTTCCTCAGCACTTGTGTCCATATACACATAACCAGATATGCAGATGTTAATATTGACAACAGTATTATTACAGAGAAAACTCAAGAATGGGTGTGTAAGGGCTGTTAACTCATCTGTTGCCTGCTGAAGAATATCCTAAGGACATGTGTGTATACACATGTACCATAGAGCATGTGTAAAAAGGTCAGAGGATGACTTCAGGTGTCTGCGCCTTGCCATTCATTTTACTTGAGATAGAATCTCCTTTTGGCCATAGAGTACACAAGGCTAAATGACTCATTCCTGGAGATTATGTTTTCATTTCCTCTTATTCTGGGTTCTCTTTGTCTCCACTGTGGCATTATGTTGATTCCAGTTTGTCATTTTCGAGAAATGGCATGAGGAAACTGCTCCCAGCCTGCTAGCTGTAATTTGACTGAAAAGATATCTGAGAATCTCAGCATAGTAGGACAAGGAGTAAGCATACTTTCTCTTCAGAGAATCCTGTTGTTCTGTCAGACAAGCTGCATGTCTGAGGAATTAGCCTTCACCATCCTTTTCTCATGAGAAAGTAACTTTGTTTTTCATTATAAGAAGCAGCACATCTAAAGAGTTGGACTGCTGGCAGATTTCTCAGTCTGCAAGGAGATTTGGGTCACTTTGAACCAAGATAAGCTATTGCTAGGGAAACAGCACCTGATGAGAACTAGGAAACTGTGGGAAATCTTTATTCTGCTTTGTCTTTAAAAGAAGCTGAGATGTTGAATAGACTGTGCTGGTTGACTTGGCTGTAACCTCTGTGCCCTGGTTAATGTGGCTCTACCTTTGCAACCCCAACACACTAGACTTTGACAGTCATCTTATATTTTCATGATATGCTTTCAAAAAGGTTTAATTCTTGTGGGAATGGAAGAAATTTGTTTCTAAATGAGAAATTTCACTATTTAGAGCTTGGTGTGACTTTAACTAAGGAGGTGAAAGATCTGTATGACAAAAACTTCAAGTCTTTGAAGAAAGAAATTGAAGAAGATCTCAAAAAATGGAAAGATCTCCCATGTTCATGGATCGGCAGGATTAATATAGTAAAAATGGCTATCCTGCCGAAAGCAATATACAGATTCAATGCAATCCCCATCAAATTCCTACTCAATTCTTCACTGAATTAGAAAGGGCAATTTGCAAATTCATCTGGAATAATAAAAAAACCTAGGATTCTTTTATCTTTATATAGCAAAGTAAATTAACTTTATGCATAGGGTGCCATGCAGAAGGGTAATGAATAGATTTTTAATTTTTAAAAAGTTATATGTATGGGCATTTTGCCTGTGTGTATGTTTATCACATGTGTCTGGTGACTGAAGGCTGGCAAAGGGTATTAGAGTCCCTGTGACTGGAATTACAGACAATTATGAGCTGCCATATATAGGCTGAGAAAATCCCCTGTCTTCTGGAAAAGCAGCTCGTGTTCTACTGCTAGGGCTTCTCTCCTGCCACGTGAAAAGGTTTTGAAAAACGGTTGACAAGTAAATTTGTATTTAAAATCAACTTCGTGATCTTAGTCAAGTTTGAGCCTTATTCTTCTCTATCTGTGATCTGAGAGAATTATGGAAGATAGCATTGGGGGTGATAGTGCAACCATGAATTTCATTGGATAAGGGAAAAGGAGAAGATGACAGAAAAACACCCAAGTTACTCACCAAGCCTGTTGTGGTTTCATAGAGAATCCCTGTAGTGAGTGGGTAGATATAGAAAGGAAGCCTCCCTAGAGTATGGATTTCCAGGCTGTTCTACAGTTTATTGAACTGATGCTGCATTTGATGTTGTATTTATTCTAAATTTGTGATAACCTCTGAGCTTCTCTATATCTATCTCTTAAGTTTGCTGTTATCTTAATATGATAATTGGAAATATTACAATATTATTGACCTAATTGGACTTTTTGTTGTCTTAACAGTTATAATACTTAATTGTGATACCTAAGAGTCCAACTTATTCCAGATGTTAGAAGTTGAGCTAGTGTGATGTGCTGTGCACAGCTTGTCCAGAGACTTCTGTTTTGAAGCTCACCTTTGTAAACAAAGAGCAGCTTTTTAAATATTGTATCTCAAGTGGACACACTGCTTACAACTTAGACACTCTTATTCTTCATGTCAGTATGTATCATCCTGGGCTTAGGCTGCTTTTTCTTTTCCTTTTTTTTTTTTTACATCCTGCTCACTGCCCCCCTCCCAGTCACCCCCCCATCCTTCATACCCCCTCCCCTTCTGAGAGGTCCCCCCCCAACTTCAATTCTTTGTGAAGCTAGGCACTTCTTCACCCACTAAGACCAGACAAGGCAGCTCAGCTAGAACATCCCTTGTACAGGCAACAGCTTTTGGGATAGTCTTCATTCCAATTATTCAGGGCCCACATGAAGACCAAGCTGCACATCTGCTACATATGTGCAGGGAAGCCTAGGTCCAGCCTGTGTATGTTCTCTGGTTGGTGGGTCAGTCTCTGAGAGCCTCAAGGGTCCAGGTTAGTTGACTCTGTTGGTCCTGCAGTCCTTCCTTCTATTCCATAAGAGTCCCCAAGCTCCATCCACTGTTTGGCTCTGGGTATCTGTATCTGTTTGAGTCAGCTTTTGGGTGGAGCCTCTCAGAGGACAACGTGCTCCTGTCTGCAAGCATAGCAGAGTATCATTAGTAATGTTAGGGATTGGCGCTTGCCCATGGGATGGGTCTCAAGTTGGGCAGTGCTTCATCCTCATCCCTCCATTTCTTGTAGACAGGATAAATTTTCGGTTGAAAGTTTTGTGGGTGGTTGGTATTTCTGTCGCTCCACTGGGGTTCTCGCCTGGCTACAGGAGGTGGGCTTTTCAGGTTCCATATCCACAATGCAGTGAGTCACATTTAGGTTGCCTTTCTAACTAACTAGTTGCATAGCCTTTTTTCCCCTTGGATTATATAATGTTTTAAAATAACAACATAAATGAGCAGAGTACACTCTTTTGGAAAACATGAAATGTTAGTTATGTAGTGGTGATGTGAATTATGTAAACTATGTTGAACATTGGAAGATAGCAACAGTGTTTTCCAGAAATAGAGATTTATTCTAAACTTTTCTTCCAAGACTGCCTGTACCATTTCAAGAGAATGACTAAATAAGAGCTTGATTTCCAGAAGCAGTGGGCTGTTGTTTTGTTTTTAAAGAAAGGAAGTAATTTGCTTTTCATTGCTGAGAATTTATCTCAGTATTTATGTTGATTATACATCGTTTCAACATATTTATACCAAACTGGGATCTCTTTATGATAGTGTCATAAAATAGGAGGGATTCAAACTTACTTACCCAGTGGCTTTATCATTTTAGTACTTACATTTGTTTACTAGCAACACTAAATCTGATTTTTATAACTCATAGAAATTCTTACCTATAGTATCCAGATATCTGAAATGTTCATATTTGCCACTTTCTCCTGCATTCCTGAACTGGCTTTAAAAAAAACAAAAACAAACAAAAAAACCCCAACAACAATAAAAAAAACCCAGATTTGTTTTTGGAGCTTCTCCCTTCTACTCAGTAGTGTACCTGTTATGAAAAGTTCTCTTTCTGACATCTTTCACCACATTTTAAATTCTACCAATTTTTTCTATATGTGAATTAAAATAATGATTCTGTTTTTAAAAATCAGTATTTTAGAGCCTAGGGAACTAGCCTGGTTACATAGTTTGGGTTTCTGTTGCTGTGAAGAGACACCATGACCATGGCAGCTCTTATGAAGGAAGACATTTAATTGGGTCTGGCTAACAGTTTCAGAAGTTCAGTCCATTATCAACATGGCAAGAAGCATGATGGCATGCAGGCAGACATGCTGAAGAAGGAGCTGAGAGTTCTAGCTATGATTCATAGGCAGCAGGAGATTACCTCCGTTGGGCCTCTGTTGAGTATATAAGACCTCAAAGCCTGATTCCATAGTAACGCATGCCCTTCAGCGAGCCCACACCTACTCTAACAAGGCCAGGCTTTCAAGCACATGAGTCTATAGGGGCCATTCCTATTCAAACTACCACACATGGTTTACTAGATGAAAGCTTGTGAAACTCTGGGTTAAGATGGTAGTTTTATACTTTGTCAGCTAAGAGAAATAGGGCAATCCATTCTGCCTCTTAATTTATATTTCTTCAGCAGCTAAATGGGGGTTACAGTCTTACAATATCATAGTGATTAACCTGTTAAATGTATATTTTATGTACTATTAATACTGTGCTGAAGAGACAAATCTGTCTCTCAATATCCAGACACATAAATGCTCAATGTATTATTGAATAAATTATGTTTAAGTGAATATTAAAATGAATGAGTAGTCAGTATTGAAGATCACCTGTAGTCCATGAGGATATATTCTCAGTGGTTTCATGATATGATAATACTTAAAAATTACTTTTTAAAAATTATTTACTTAATGTGTGTCTGCATGCATGTATCTCTCACAGCACTTTTGTGAGGACAACATGAGGGAGTCCATGTGGGCTCTGGCTCAGACGGCTAGGCTTGGCATCAGATATCTTTATCCATCTGCTTCACCTTGGCAGTTAATTGCTTTAATTTAAGTTGTAACTGAGTTTTCAGACAATATAAATAAAGAACACTAGTATTGGTTAATATCCTTTTGAAAATTGCTTTTTGAAAAAACACTTTCAAAATAATAGCTCTTCTCCACCCTCTCTTCAGGTTGTAGAGTTTTTTTCTTTTACTTATCCCACTTTCCATAGCATATCTATATAATATATTCGAGAAATTGGTATTTTTATAATGGCTTAGTCATGAAGCCCTTTATTATGTCTTATTAGTATATTTTATTCATATTAAGCCATGTTATGTTTACTAGTATATTTTATTAAATTGCTTTGTTAAAATGCCCTACAGCGATTAGAGTTTTTGTGTAGATAACTCCCAAAGCTTTTCAAAATATATTTCTTTTTCTAAGTCATCATGGCTTTAAGTACTTTGATTGCAGCCACTTTTAAATTTAGCCCAATATTTTCATTTGGTCCTCTACTGAAAGAAAGTTGCAGGGTAATTTATATACATTTTATTCATAAGCATGCACACAAGGGAATTATTACAAAGACCCTTGCTTCCTGGTTTATGGGGAGATTAGATACACATTTATCTTTTCATGCTTCAGTAATAAAATATTAAGGAATATGATCCACTTACTAGAGTTTAGGTAAAATAATACTTTCATTTTTCACTTAAGTTTATAATTTCTTAAAGTATCACCTTGGTGTTATTTCATAGTTTTCCTCCAACCCCCAATTCACTTCATTTTTACTTACTTAATTAAAAAATGACTTATTAAATTAGACCATATAAACATGAACATTCATAAACCATAACATAGAGTAATGAATTTTCTGAAATGAACTTAGCAGTGCTTAGAGCAGGATGGAAACAGAGTAGTAAGTGGACCACTTTCCCTGATTCATATCATCTATCAGCTCAAGAGACGATCACTGTTTGCTTTTAACATTGTATTTGAGTTTTTCCTATTTGGTGCTGTTGTCTTTGACCCATAGTGTGTGTGACTCAAGAATTCTAGTATTTTACTCTGGGTTACGATTTATTTTCATTGCTGTATTCCATTATAAAGATGTTATGAATAATAACAACAATATACAGTGTATATATTTTTCCTTCATACTGTGCCCATTCAGATTTGCGGGGTTTTTAATGTTGCTTTCAATATTGTTGCTTGTAGGGACTCTTAGTATATAGCTTGATGTGAGGCTTCATTGGATGTGTATTTTATTTTTATATAGTGCAGTCAAGTCTGTTTTATGGCTTAAGTATTTGCTCTTCATGATGTCTTTGGAGGATCAAAAATTAATAATCAGATATATTTATTATATATATATTAATACATTCAGTGATAGAGTGTTCACCTAATGTGCATGAAGATCTCGGTCCATCCCCAGCACTTTGGAATATAGCTAGCAGTGTTGGTCAAGACTAGTGTCATGACTATTTTGTCTTATCTGGACTTCTGGATACCTTATTCTTTGCTTTCACATTGCTACCTGTAATTCATTCACTTCCATTTGGATATTCACTGACTAGCACAATTCACTGAAATGTTCAGTTCTGTTTTGCACTAAGACTGAGTTTGTTCTGGATTCTGTGTTTATCAGTCTGTTAATTGTATATAAAATATTGATTGAGATGTGTGTGTGTGTGTGTGTGTGTGTGTGTGTGTGTGTGTATCTTATCTACATGCCTGTTTTTTCTGTGTTTGGAAACATCCATAGAATTTTTTTTTTTTTTTTTTTTGTTTGTTTTCGAGACAGGGTTTCTCTGTGTAGCCCTGGCTGTCCTGGAACTCACTCTGTAGACCAGGCTGGCCTCAAACTCAGAAATCCACCTGCCTCTGCCTCCCGAGTGCTGGGAACATCCATAGAATTTTATAATTTAGATTGTTAGTTTCTCTATAACCCCGTAAAATGTTTTGAAAAAGATTCAGTATCTCTCCCTCTCTCTTTCCTCTTCCTTTCCCCCTCCCCCTTTCCCTCTCCGCCCCCCTCTCCCCCTCCTTCCCCCTCTCCCTCTCCAGGCTGGTGATCAAACCCAGAATCATTTACTCATTTCAGTTTTACGTAAATTCCTTTATTTTCCATGTATAATACCATTATAGTGTTCTCTCTGTATATAATGATTTCTATGACATTTTCTTTTCTCTTGACTTATGTACTAAATGTTAGGAATTTTAAAATACATGTGGAGGCCAGAGATAGACATAGTGTTTGAGACAGTCTCTCAGCAAACCTGGAGTTTGCTGATACTCTAGACTGGCTGGCCAGCAGGACACTGAGATCCTTCTGGTCCAGTGCTGGGATTTCAGGGACATGCCATAACACACCTTTTTTTACACGTGTGTGCTAGGATTCAAACTTAGGCAGTATAAAATTTTTCCATTTTGTGTTCAGAACTAAGGCTACAATGTTGTTATGCTATGTAGCACATAGAAACACTGCAAAGATTCATTATGCATTGAATTTTGAATTAACTGTTGCATGTTCAGAAATTTAACCATTGCCAAATGTTTTTGTTAAACCCACATTCAGTTATAAGACCTTATATAGAGTTACCGTTCACAGATAAGAATCTGGGCTCTAAACTCTGTTACAGTTCTATAGACTTGAAACTTCATACCTGGCATTTGAAAGAGGTAGTTGGATATTCAGTCTTGTCAGTGTTTGAACTGTAAACAAATGCCAAAGCGAAGAACTTAGCATATTTGATGATTCTGGTTAGAGCCATCTTTTAAGTTTTTTACATCTCTAAATTTTATTTTCTTGAGTATTTTTTAGTAGATTATTTCTGTGATACTGTATTCCCGTTACTTAGCTATTCCAAGATAAACAAAGCCAAACAAACAAAACAGTTCCTTCTAGTTCTCCAAACTGTAAACTTTCCTGAGTGAGCCTTCTGCCTTCATTCTTCTATCTCCAGTCTCTCTTAGTACCTTCATAAAAGTACCACCCAGTACAGACGTGTGTGCCGAAGTCTCAAGTCATCTCCTGTCTTGTGTTCGAGAATTACATTTCCAAGTACCAACTGAATAATTCCTTTCAGATCTTCCTGTAATCTCCCTAAACTTTTGGCTTGGCTGTAGTGAACTCAGAAAAAGATCAGTGGCAGAAGGCTTGTTACTGTTGTACTTGTTTTAATGACACCCTAAACATTATTTTATGTTTGCAGAATACCTGTCCTCTCCTATGTAATTTCGGTTTGTCATGCTTCTATTGCCTAACTTAAGCACTTGAGTTTGCTCTAATCTTCTATGTCCCCTTCACCCTTAATGTCGCCCTTCATGCCATATGTACCTTAAGTACAAAATATTGTAAATGCTATAATACCCACAGAGTCTGGGGTTAGTACTGTTGTTACCTCGTTGATATTTATGGAATAAGTGATCAGTTTTGTTTTATTCTCCTCTTTGTAGGTCTGCACGCCTTGCGAAGAGTCCTGAGGAAACAGCCTAACCTCCCTGATAGCAAGGTGGCTGGCATGGTGAAGATTACCCTAAATGATTTCTTACAGGGGATGAATGACATCAGGCCTAGTGCTATGAGAGAGGTAGCAATTGATGTCCCAAATGTGAGTAATTTATAATACTCTCTGCCAGCCTTACTATTAGAATAATATTCTTAAGGAAACTGAGACCCTAAAATGACTGACATACTAGGTTAAACTTTTAATAAAATACATGTTTTAAGTACAGCGTTCTTTTGAGATATTGAAAGCTGAAGTTCTATGGTAACTCAGAGAGGCCCTCTTGTATGTCCATTACCTGGTTTTTCTCTTGTGACAGCATCTTGTAAAACTGGCTCTGACTCGGACTGCCTCATGTTCATTTGAATAACTGGTGTATATAGGCCTGTGGAGTTTATTAGATGCAAAGACTTGTGCTTATCACCACATTCAAATCACCTCGAGTTCTACATTTTTATAATCATACCCAACTCAGTCCTCATCGCATTTTTAAACTTTCATTACTTTAAAAAAATACATAAATGAAATCATGCTGGATATAACCTTTTAGAATTAGCTTTTTCACTTAACATAATTCCCTAGAAATTATAACCCCTTTGGAGGGGGGCTCACATGTCAGATATTTATATTACCGTTCATAACTATAAAAGTTACAGTTATGAAGTAGCAACAAAAATTTTTTTGTGGTTGGGGGGACACCACAACATGAAGAACGTTATTAAAGAGTCGCAGTATTAGAAATATTGAGAATCAGCCAGGTGTGGTGGCACATGCCTTTAATCCCAGCACTCGGGAGGCAGAGGCAAGCAGATTTCTGAGTTTGAGGCCAGCCTGGTCTACAAAGTGAGTTCCAGGACAGCCAGAGCTATACAGAGAAACCCTGTCT
>NC_034593.1:31844384-31856183 GCF_900095145.1 Mus pahari
TATATATATATATATATATATATATATATATATATATATATATTTATATTTCAGTGGTAAAGTCAGCTTTATGCCAGGAATAGATTTGATAAAAGAAATATTTTCTTTTGTTCATGCTTTGATAGAATTTTAGTTGTTTGTTCTTTTGAGACAGGGCCTCCTAAGAGTCCAGTCTAGTTGAACTCACTGTTTAGTGAGGATGGCCATGGTTCCTTCTGCTTCTGCCTCTAAAGGACTTGGGATTGGGGCAGAGGGGAGATATGTGTTTGTATGTGTGTGCATGTGCATATCTTGTATGTAAGTGTGTATACATAGGTGTATATGTGGAGATTGTATATCAGTGTTGATACCCTCCTTAGTTGGTTTCCACTTTATTTTTGAGAAAGTGTCTTTAGGAACCTGGAGCTCATCCTTTCAACTTGGCTGGCTAATAAGCTCCAAGGGTCTGTATTTGCCTCCCGGGACTTGGATTACATGTGCATTGGCACATCTGGCTTTTTATGTGGGTCCTGGAGTTCCAGACTCAGGTCCTTGTGCTTGTATTAAAAATACTTGAGGGGCTGGTGAGATGGCTCAGTGGGTAAGAGCACCCGACTGCTCTTCCGAAGGTCTGGAGTTCAGATCCCAGCAACCACATGGTGGCTCACAACCATCCTTAACGAGATCTGACACCCTCTTCTGGAGTGTCTGAGGACAGCTACAGTGTATTTACATATAATAAATAAATAAATCTTTAAAAATACTTGATTTACATAGCCAGTTTCCTCATGCCTGTCTCAGGTTTGTTGGTTTCAAATATTGTAGGTTTTCAGAGACAGAGGGGTTAGGATTAAATAGCAAAGAGAACTTTTGACCTTTGTAAGCTGGGGAATGAAAGTGAGAAAGTGAGGGACCACATTTTATCTTACAGGCACATCCCTTGTGATGTGAAACCTCTTAATAGGCTTTATTGTATAATGTTTTTGCCACTGTCGGAGGTGCTCAATTGAGAAAGAGGCCTTTAATCCATTGGTCTTTGAGGGAGGTTTTAGGATCTAAACCATAACAGTATTCTATAATAAATATATTTATTGATGATATCTGTTGTCTCTAGCTTTTTACTACTGTGAATTAAGCTGGTATGAGCTGATATTCTATGAATGTAAGGTGTTTTTTTATTTTTCCTCAGATGAATAGATTATCAAGAATAAAATTTAAATTGATAGAATGGGTTATATTTTAGCTTTTTTTTTCTCTTAGTAAGGTTAGTTTTCTTTGAAAATATTAGCTTAATTTTAGAACAGACAAGTTTGACCCTTATCAACTAAAGATATTTAATGTTTCTTCAGAGTTTATTACATACAGTTTCACAGGAACAGAAAGTACTAATTATGTGTGGATTTTTGTAATGTCCCTAGCTGTGCCTGATTCAAGAAAAATGATCTGGATGATCATTAGTAATAATTGTTACTAGGCATGAGCTTACTGCCATGTTGTTTTCTGTTTTATAGTTCCTTTGTTCTACTGTTTCCTTCCTTTGTGCTGTGAGGATTTTTTCGCAGCAGTGTCTTGATTCCTTCCTCATTTGTTTATATTATAGGTTTCTTGTGATTAGGCTTACATCTGATTTCTAATAGCTCAAAGTTTATTTTAAGCCAGTAAATGCAGTTGTACTTTTACACCTTTAGTAATACTCATGTCATGCTTAAGATCATTGTTATATCATCTGTCTTTACAAGTTACTATAATTTACTATTAGTACTTTTGTCCTTTAGGTTCATAGTAAAGTTAATGATATATGCACATTGTTAACAGGATTGCACTATCTGAATCTTAGTATGTTGTTACCTTAATAGGCAGTATATATTTTATTGTTAGCATCTTTTTATTTCAAATTAGAAAATGCCAATTACCGTTTCTTACAAGACAGATCTGGTTATTTTTGCTTGTCCGATAAAGTTCTTCATTCTCCTTCATTTCTGAGGCCCTTCTCTCCCCCTTTTCATACAGCATTCTTGGTGGGCTGTTTTGTAAAATAGATCTCCTAGTGCTAGGGGCCTGGCTTGTGGTGGAGCATTTGCCTGTCATGCCCAAGGCCAAGCCCTGTTTCCAGCCTCAGTTCTACAAAGTCAAAAGTCATCTCAGCCTTTCTGACCTGCAAGGTTTCTGCTAAGCCCTCATTGGGGATGATGGGTGCAGTGTGCAAGATGATCAGCTTTTCTCTTGCTGCTTCAGTATCCAGTGACATTTGAAAACTTGTTAATTAGATAAATCTTCATATTTATTGTATTTGAAGTCTTCAGGGGTTTTCTCAGTCTGAATGCCCACTTGCCTATGTACAGTTGGGAAGTTTCCTGCCATTATCTCTTTATGTACTAACCCAGCTCTCACCCTCTTTCTTTGTCCCTTCTAAAACTTTTTATGTCCTTATGTTCCTTTGTTTGGTGGTGTTCCATGAGTCCTGTAGGCTTTTTTCACTGCCTTTTCTCACCGTGTTAGGTAATTTCAAAAGCTTTGTCATCTACTGTGCTGTTCTTTCACCTGCTTGATACACTATTGACATTTTTAATTTGTTGCTCAATTTAATTTTAATTTTTAATTTGTTGTTTTAGAATTTCTTTCCATTTTTTTCTTTAATATTTTTCCTTTTACTGAAAATAGGTTCTTTTCTCATACAATATATCTTGATTATATATTTCTCCCTCCCTCTATTTCTGTCAGTTTGTCCCTACCTCCCCTCCCCTTCCATTCTCTTCCTTCCCTTTCTATGATTAAACAAGAACAGGCTTCTAAGATAACAGCCAAACATGACAAAATAAAATAAAGCAAAACCTATCATATCAAAAGGCAAAGAATCCTAAGAGCAAGCACATAAATCAGAAATGCATTCGTTCTCACACTCAGGAGTCCCATAAAAAATACTAAGCTAAAGCTGTAATATACATGCAGAGGACCTGCTGCACACATGTGCAGGCCCTGTGCTTGCTGTTCCAGTCTCTGTGAGGTCATATGAGCTGTGCTTAGTTGATTCAGATGGCCTTGTTCTCCTGTTGTCTTCCATCTTCTCTATTTCTTATACTCCGTAGGGTTCCCTGAGCTGTGGGTGTTTGGCTTTGGATCTCTGCATTTGTTCTCATCTGTTGCTGGATGAAGCTTTTCTGATGGTGACTGATCTATGAATATAGCAGAATATTTTAGGAGTCATTAATACTTTCTTTCTCTTTTCTGTTGTTATTTTGTTTTGTTTTTTAGATCAGTGGTGTTTTGTTTTGCTGTAGGTCTCTGGAATATCTAGTTTCTGGTTCTGGTCATCCAGGTAGTTTTGGGTATGGGTTCCATCTTGTGGAGTAGTCCTTAAATCGGATATTGGTTGACTATTCCCACAAGTTCTCTGACACCATTGTCTTAGCATATTTTACAGGCAGGACAAATTGTAGGTCAAAAGTTTTGTGGGTGGATTGATGTTTACATTTCCTTTTTGGTAATCTGTCCAAACCAAAGACATTAGAACATATGGGTAAAAGCTCCATGTAGGTACAACTGGACTTCTCCATGTTTAGAGAACTGCGTGGCTATTTTTCTCAGCAATGGTACCCTGCTGTCAGTTTGCAGAGACCAACCTGTTGTTTCAACAATAGCCTTGGTTGTTAGGAGGATTTTCATTTGACTTCCCTGCCCCCACTTGGCCAACAATTCAACTGAATGCAACCCAGTCCCGATACTGGAAGAAACCCTTGTTTGGTAACAAGAGATGGCCATGTTGAGACTCTGCATCCCCCATTATTAAGACACCTCATTAAGATCACCTTCATATATTTTAGGAAGTTTCCACTGTATCATCCCTCAAATGCCCTTCAATTGCAGCTGTCTTGCCCCCCACTCTCTCTCTTTACAGTATTTACCTTTCCCCCTCCACCTGATCTCTTCTCCCATTTGCCCCAGTCTGCTTATAAAATCTGTTCTCTCGCTCGCGGGAATCCATGTGTCCACCCTAGACCCTTCCTCTGTGCCTGACTTCTCTCGGTCTACGGATTGTAGCGTGGTTACTAGTCACTGTGTTCTTCAGTGTTAGAATTTCTGCATTTCTTTCACATGTTTCAGTCATAATACAAGTTAGAAGAATATAAAAGCATCATAGTTGTAATAATAATTAGGGGCAGTGTAAGGGTAATTTTATATTTTAATTGATAGGTTTGGGTTATAGAATATATATCTGTTCTCTGTATCATTTCCTATGATAATCCGACTTAATCATATGCATGTCCAATTATGAATAGGCATCAATGATTAATGGGATTTTCTCTAAAATTCATTTAAAGGACACAGGTTGCCTTTTGCACAACCTGTATCCAAAACAGTTCTGGACTCATCTACATGTTGATTCTAGTTCCCAGATATGCCACAGGTAGAACTGGCCATAAATGGGGAAGTAGGGACCTAGAGGTCGGAGTAACAAATCCTTAAAAGACTTTTCTGAAAAGCAAACATGTTTAGGATATATTGAATACAAAAGTTTACTATAGATTATTGAGTTGTATTTTATCAGACAGTTTATAGACAGGAAGAAATATCCTCCCTATTCATTTGGGGGAATAAAATTGAGGTTTTTTTTTTTTTAAAAGCTTATTTATTACAAAGTGTACTCTTCTATATTGTCCTTTAAAATCTTTTATCTGTTTAGGTACTAATTTGGTGTAAGTACTTGTTCGGCCAACTGCTAGGATACTTAATATATAACTCTTGTGCTCCAAAGACTCTTCTCCTGGAGTATGTTTATGTAGTGTGTTCTTGCTGTGTACATACAACTGCAGAATCAAAAGTAAATAGCTCACAGGCTTTCAGAAAGCACTATCATTTTGGTTTGTGCAAGTTAAAGAAGTTGCTTCTCTGACTTACACATCTGCAGTGCTACATGTCATACTCTAGAATTTTCTCCCTGTCAAGAGTGTACATGTGAGGAGATGCGTGCCCATACATATGTATTTCACTGGCTACGCGATAAATTAAAGAGCGCTCTAATTAGACCATCTTTCAGTGCCTTGCTATCAGATTAACTGGATTAAGTTCCTGAATCCTCTGTATTTTGTGATCCCTATTTCATTCTTTATTCCCATTTTTAAAATTCTTCCTAGAAAATTTTTATGGAAGATAAAGTTATTAAAAAGTGACCTCTTTCCAGATTACTGAAAATTCAAAAATTGATTATGCCAATATTCATATTATTAGAGAAAGGTAGTTCTCTCTAAAGCAGATGTGGAGATTACTAAAGCTGGTTAATTGTTCAAATCTTTGTGTGTACTTAATCATCTTTTGCTTGAATCATGGTGTTTGAATATTTTCAGAATACAAATTATAAAGAACAGATCAAAGAAATTGAAATGTACAAGTAGGAACTGCACATCAGGGTGTAGTAGCTCTGTTGTATTTCTGCCAAATGCACACCAATTTATACTAATCACTGATGTCCTTTCTGGTAAACAATAAGTATGATTCTGTCAGTCATTGGTCAATGGTTCAAGGTTCTAGGCTCATTTACACTAATATCAAGGCTAATTTTAGTTTTAGTAATTGGTAAAATCAGAAATCAGCAAATGGGGTGAGAGAAGGCAAAGTCTATTGCTTACTGTTTAATGAGTTTCCCATGATGTTTTAGTCACTATTGACACCATGATCAAAGTAACTTTTATAAAAAGAAAACATTTAATTGTGGGCTTGCTTAGACTTCAGAGGGGTTAGTTCATTTCTATAGGGGAAGCATGGCTGTACTCAGGCAGTTAGTTACTGGAGTGTATCTGAGACCTACATCAGGATCCATAGGTTGCAAGAATAGAGACTGGACCCAGCATGAACCCATCTTCCATGATACACTTCTTCCAACAAAGCTGTACCTGGTCATCCTTCTCAAATAGTGCCACTCCCAGGTGACTAAGCATTCTAGTGTATGAGCCTATGTAGGCCATTGTTATTTAAACCGCCACCAAGGAAGATATAAAGGAAGTGCCTGCTTACAAACTTGGGCTGGACTTGCTCATTAAAGTCCAGCTTTATGAATAAAATGGATTTGTTAGAGGTTGCTTATAGGACATTACATGCCAACACTGCCTACCAAGTTTCTATCGTATATGTCTCATAGGTCTACAGTGCAAATCTATATTCCAACACAAACTGCTATTAAAATGTCTAGTAGTGACTGGAGACTCGGAAAGTATAAGGCACAGGTATAACCAGACTCGGACAGCTATCTATGTCTTTGCCTTTATTGGAGCTTTGACTGACCTCAGCAAATACTGCCCACACATGGGAACCCTTGTTCTGTCTTGTTGGAATCTGGGATGCACATCAGCTGAGTGGTGGCATACTGTAGGCAGGCAGGCTAGAAGTCAGACCACCCGTCTCACTACACTTAATGACACTGCAGACACATTCACTCATTTTAGTGGCACTAAAAATGAGGAAATAGAAAGCTAGTTTGTATATCAAGATACCCAAAATTATTACACATTTCTTTTCTATTTTACCACCCCATCCCCTTGCACTTTGTTGTTTCATAAATAAATGCTGTATATTTCCAGAAGTGTAGATTGTGTTTATATTAAAAGCTTCTAAAGACGTCTGAATATGTTCAAAATCTATAGATGTGCTTTACTTAGCTCTAGGGTTCTCTGCTCTGTGACTTTCTCATTTCCTTCTTCCTCCATCTGAGCCCTTTCCTCCTCCTCTCCTGTTCTTCCTTCTTTCCTCCCTCAGTTCCCCCCTCCCTCCTTCCCTTTTTTGTTTTCACATCTTACCTCTCATTCAGGAGTTGGCTTTCAAATTATCTTCCAGCTGGAATTAATGTTTTCTTTCTGGGAGCTTCTGAAGCTTCTTTCTGTTTTGTTTTTTACTGTACTTAGTGCCCTTTTTATTGGACACACACATGTATGTGTATATGTATGTGTGTGTGTGTGTGTGTGTGTGTGTGTGTGTGTGTGTGTGTGTGTGTGTATGTATGCAGTTCCTAGTCTTTTGGTTTTTGTTTTGTATTTGTGTCTTATTCTCCTATTCTCTTTGTACATTATCTAGTTCATAGCCTGTGTCCTGAACTGCATGTATATGTAAGTTTATAAAGAATATTTTGTCCAAGGGTGGTGATACGTGTCTTTATTTACAGCAGTCTGAAGGCAGAGGCAGAAGGAAGTTGATTTCTATGGGTTCCAACCTAGCCTGGTCTACATAGTGAGTTTCACAATATCCAGGCTTTATGGTGAGACCACCCTCCTATTCCCCTGCAAAAAACTCAGCTTTATTTGAGAGATGTTTCTTAGGTGAGAAAAGAAGCAGGCTTGAAGATAGTTTAATTATATTCCAAAGGCAAACTCTCACGGATTTACAAAACTTTACCTTAAAATCATTTTGTTAATTTTTTTTTTTTTTTAATTAAATGCTGTTGGTATTTTGTGCAGTGTCAGTGTTCTGAGCCAAGTGGGTCAATCCAATGGAAGAGAGGGTCACTCAAAGATACGGCAACAGAAAGGACTAGTTTAGATGAACTGGATCTCTAACTTCCTTGTAGAAGCATGTTTATCATTACACAAAAGTTGGTTTTGTTGTTTATGGTGGTGTCATCTATTGTTGTTTTTTTGGATTAAAAAAAGTTCCACATACAAAAGTCCCAATTCTAATCTATATGTTTCCTGAAGAAAAACATCATGCTCCTGTAACTTTAGTCTTCCTTGTCTTTACTGTTTGCAGCACTCAGTAATGTAAGACATTCCAGGTGTGCCAGTACTCTTGTGACCAAAGTCATAAAAAAGTTGTAAAGCTCCTTTAGAAAAACATCTCCATAGATAACAGAACACTAGTCACTGTTCTTTATAGTGATTTCTTCAGAGTCAATGTACTTTTAGAAAACAACTGTTCATTCTCATGTCTAACCTACATACAGTGAGAAACAACTATTTCATTGTATGTTTAGCCTAGATATAATGATTCTATTAGAATCACACACACATTTCTATTCTCCTGTCTGGATATAGAGAACACAGGCCACACAATTACAGAAACAGTAAAGTGCAGCCTGCACTCTAAAATTTTGAGCCCTTTCTAGGACTGGAACCTGTAACTCAGCTGCTGTGCCCTTTCATTTGCCTCAGTAAAGCGTGCCACATGAATAGTTGGGGGAAGTTCTCTGTTAGGTGAAACACTTATGAGATGTGAAACCCACACTATCATTTATTTGTCTGTGTGGCTTTGAACACTTGTTTCACTTCAGAACATGGATATTAGATTACTGACTCAAGCTATTTTTCAACAAATAAGACCAACGTTAAAAAAAAAAAAAATCACCTAAAAGGTTTAGCAATAAGTTATATCATTAAACAGTTTTATATAGGAAGCAGTAATTATATAACAAGGAGACATTAATTTTTCTTTAGTTTGGTTTTTTTTTTTTTTTTTGGTTTTTCAAGACAGGGTTTCTCTGTATAGCCCTAGCTGTCCTAGAACTCACTTTGTAGACCAGGCTGGCCTTGAACTCAGAAATCTGTCTGCCTCTGCCTCTCAAGTACTGGGATTAAAGGCATGCGCCACTACGCCCGGCTGTTTTTTTTTTTTTTTTTTTTTTTACAACATGTAACTAATTCTTGTAATCCTTGAATTTTTTTAAGGATCTTATTCTGTACCAGATTAGTCTCCTCTTGTATTTTATTGGTGACATGTTTCGTTTTTCTTAGTTTTCTGTCCTATGAAAATTTAGATTTAAAGGTGTTTTATTTTGCAACAGTGTATTCAGAAAGGTGCACATATCCTAGAAATAACCAACATCCATCTGATTCTATTTAAGACCTATTGATTAGGAAGGGATTGGGACCTGGTATTTATAAATGTAGCCTACTACCTATGACTGGTGAGCCCAGGAGAGAGCCTACCAGTACCATTTCTGTAACCAATATAAATTTTGAATGTTTACCCACAGGTAAATATAACTCTAACCCCCCCCCCCCCAAATCAAGGAAACTTCATTTTGCAGGAGACAAAAGACCTTTACAGAAATCCATAACTCATCAAAATGCAAATAACACCTCATCATGGGGTGGCCAGGTATAACATAACAAAACTAAGGTTCAAGAAAATATTGGAAGACAGAGCAGAAAAATGCTGAGAGAGAGAATCAGACTGTTCTGGTATGATCGCCCTGAGAGGTTATCTAATCCCAAATGATCAGCCTTAAACATGTATGAATTTAAATACCAAATGAAGCCAACAAGTTGTATTTATAAATTTGTGTATGTGTGTGTGATGATAAGTAAAGAATAAAAGGCAGTAAATTTGAGAGGTATTGATAGTTTCTGGGAGGAGCTAGAGGGTGGGGAGGGAAGGGAGAAATGATATAACTACAACATTCATGTAAAATTCCCAATAACTAAATGAGGTCTTCTGTTGTAGTGCTCTTTTTACTTTGTGCTGTATTAACTGTATTAACTTTGTACTGTATTAACTTACTTGAGGTAAGTATCATAAAGAGGTCATTTTGTACGTACTAAGAACCTACTGACCTAATTCAGTGAACATGCATACTTACTTAAAGAGGCTTTATTTGTCCTTTAAAGGCAAATTACAATTAATGATAAGAAGGAAAAAAAATTTGTTTTGTAGGTTTCCTGGTCAGATATTGGAGGACTGGAAAATATCAAACTGAAATTGAAACAGGCTGTGGAATGGCCCTTGAAACATCCTAAGTCTTTCAACAGAATGGGTATTCAGCCACCCAAAGGAGTTCTCTTGTATGGGCCACCTGGATGCTCAAAAACAATGATAGCAAAAGCTTTGGCCAATGAAAGTGGGTTGAACTTTCTAGCTATAAAGGTAGGATGTTGGTGTTTCAATGGTTAATCTCTCTTTTAGCTTCTTTCCTTACATCCTGTATAGTGTCTGTTCTATAAGGAACAATTGCTTTTGGTTTCGTTTTTATTTATTTTTATTATTTTATTTTTTTATTTTGAGGTAGATGACAGTAAAATATGAGCAGAGAAGATAAGAAATAAGTTGGCGCAAATACCCAGCTTAAGTAGAGCTAGTGTGGTACAGTTAAAATTCTGATGAGATGTATCTTTCATCTCCCTTCCTCAGATGCATGATTGGGAAGTGTAAGTTTTGACAGGAGCAGTTTTCTTCCCTTTTGTGCCAATCCCTCATGTTTTTTTGTTTTTTTTTTTTGTTTTTTGTTTTATTTTTGAGCTTCTACATGCCTGCAGCACATCTAACTCACACTTGCTGTCTGTTTTCCTGCTCATGGAAGTATTTCTCCAGAATGGCCTTGTATGTATGCTGATACTAATTTTCAAGATGCTTTCTTCACAGTGCCTATGTATAATTCTATCACTTGGACATTTGACTTTTTATGGGCATCTCCTCATATTTATCTTAATCGACATTGGGTTATTTGCCTACTCTAGACAACTTAGACCTTAAGCACTTGAATTGATACAGCCCAGACTACCAGGCAGATGTCAGGCACATTTATGCAGCCCTTGGGAAGACTGGAAAAGTCCAGGAAATTATTGTACAGCGATACTGCAAGAGTCTTGAGGTGATACGCTCATACTTGAATTTGTGACTGTAAAATAATGAAACATAGATGGCTAAGTCAGGTTCAGTTCTCCCCAGATTAGTAAGGTAGTTGAGCAAATACTTTTGCATATTCTTTATTTGTTGTTTTGCAAATTTAAACAATAGAAATCTTTACTATGGGTGCTAAAAATAACATATGCCCAAATAAGATAATAATTAGTTTTTCTTTATCGCACTTACCAGTATAAATTAACGCATGCTGTCTAGTGGGGAAAACATTCCAGTATCTAGTTGCTGAGGTTATTTGGTAAGGAAAATTGTTAAACAAAAAAGCCTCCTGTGGTCTTAACAATATATATTCTAAAGATTGGTATGTTGTTTTTAAAATAATATAAAACTTAGTAAATGTGAGACTTACTTTTTACAGACCATACTATTTTCATCCCAATCTTACAGTTAGATGCAAATTGGTGTTTAAAATACAATATTTTCAAATTAAGCTATGCAGTTATTTATCTAGAAAGATTTAGAAGTCATCTTTGGAACTTGTTTTTATTTGCAGTGTTGGTACTTTGTGCAGTGAAAGACTGGTTCCTTTCTCCTTCTGAGTATGGAGACAACAGTTTTGCACTCTGTCACTTTGAGCTCTTGCTCGGACTTAGAGCTTATAACTCAACTCAGCTCCTGTGACCTTTTGATTGCCTCAGTAAAACCTGCCTCAGTGAACAGTTTGGAATAGTTCTCTGTCACCTATAACATTTATGAGCTGTCATTTATTTGTGACATTTACTTCACTTCTTTGTATTTAGTATTTTTAAAATTATGGTGGGTATATTACATATATACTCATACCTATGTCATATATTTATATATAGATATAATTAAAGCAGGATTTTGTTGTCATCAGTTTTATTAGTTTTGGCCATTCTGAATGGGGTAAGAGGAAATTCTAAAGAAGTATTAATTTGCATTTCTCTGATATCTAACGATGTTGAAATTTTTGGGTTTTTGTTTTTTGGTCTTGAAATTATTTCTTTTTTTTTCCAATTGTTATTAGGTATTTACTTCATTTACATTTTAAATGCTATCCCCAAAGTCCCCTATACCCTCGTCCCAACCCCCTGCTCCCCCTACCCACCACTCCCCCTTCTTGGCCCTGGCATTGCCTCTGTACTGGGACATATAAAGTTTGCAAGACCAAGGGGCCTCTCTTCCCAATGGTGGCTGACTAGACCATCTTCTGCTACATATGCAGCTAGAGACATGAGCTCT
>NC_034593.1:31857698-31858928 GCF_900095145.1 Mus pahari
GGAGGCAGAGGCAGGCAGATTTCTGAGTTCAAGGCCAGCCTGGTCTACAGAGTGAGTTCCAGGACAGCCAGGGCTATACAGAGACACCCTGTCTCCAAAAAACAAAAAAACAGCAAACAAAACAAAGTAACCTCCCTTGGTGATGAAACTACTTTAATATATTGAACTCTAGAGCAGTGCAGCCTAACAATTGTAACATTCTGTGTTGTGTTGTGCTGGAGTAAGCCTGTACTTCAATACGGAATCACACACTCTTTTGAGACCTAATAATCTTACATTAATGCCCTTACTAGTTAGTAATGCCTGAGTTGAATTATTCCAACCCAGTTTTCTCATAATGCTAAATTCTTAGGCTAAAGTTTCTAATCTGTGAATCTCTTGCCAGATGAAATCATACAAATTAATCTTGCTAATCAGTGGAGAGGTCAGGAATGTAACAACATCCTTAAATTTTCTGTCAAAACATTCCGAACACTCACTGCTGCCTTTGCTTCTAGTTTCTATCTTCCTGTCCTCCACTCACACCTTGACACGTAATGAAGTTTCCACTTAATGAGGACTTTACACAATTTTAATATATTTTATATTACTATATTTTTTTAAGTTTTCTTTCCAGGTTTTGTTTCTGTTGCTATAATTAGTGCATTAGTAATAGTCTTTCATGTGTTTCCTTGTGTGTAGATAACGATCTCCTTAGAGTCTGTTGTATCTAGAAGCTATGACCATGGGATATTTCCTCAATAGTAGATGATATAAAATTGCAGCGTTTTGTTGTTTCATATTACTGATTTTTCTCAGTATCTCATAAATCTTTTTAATATACTGAAGCTCGGGTTTGCTCCCCAGCAGTCACAGCATTAATATTATAGATGGTTTTGAATATATCACAGAAATGAGCTTTTTTTTTAAAGATTTATTTTTTATTATATGTACGCTGTAGCTGTCTTCAGACACAACACAAGAAGAGGGCTCAGATCTCATTATGGATGGTTGTGAGCCATCATGTGGTTGCTGGGATTTGAACTCAGGACCTTTAACCTCTTAACCGTTCAGCCATCTCCCCAGCCTCTCAGGGACAACTTCTGTGTGAGCTATTTTTTCAGTCACTGTGGGTTCTGAGGATTAAACTCACGCCATCAGCCTTCTGTAGCAAGGACTTTCATTAACTGAGACGTCTTTCTGGCCTCCAACTCTTTAAGGTCCACTTACCTATTACTCTTTTTTTTTTTT
>NC_034593.1:31858939-31908831 GCF_900095145.1 Mus pahari
TCTGCAGTTTATTCACTCACCTGCACAGACTAGACACCGAGGGACCCTGGACACAATATGGCGCTCTCACCTGCTCTGGCCAACAGAGCCCTCCCAGGTGGCCACCTTTCCTCTGGGGAGAAAGGTGCCAAAATGTCTATAGCCCGAAACAGGATCTGTCCCAGAAGCTAGGTTGCTTCTGTCTGTACCAAAGCTATGTAGCTTCTGCGGTCCACACTCTCACCATTGCAGACTGGAGCCTAGGCGAACTGGAGCAAATATGGCTCTCTTACCAGCTCAGGCAGTGAGAGCCCTTCTGGGTAGACACCTTTCCTCTGGTGGGGAAGGTCCCAGTATGTCTGGCGTCAGAAACGGGATCTTTCCCAGAAGTTGTGTTGCTTCTGCAGGCCGCCCTGTCCCTGGCAACTCACTGGAGCAAAGATGGCAAAGATGGCTCTCTTACCAGCTCAGGCAGTGAGAACCCTCCCGGGCAGATAACTCCCTCTGGCGGACACCTCTCCTCTGGCGGGACAGACATGAGCTTTTAAAAATTGTAATGAATAAGTCTGTAGCAAGCTGTAGTTTTCAGAACAAATCTAATTTGCAGCTTGTTTTGGTCCAGACTTCTAACAAAAACTTTCACATTTTTAAGGCTTTTTTTTTTTCCCAAAAAAAGAAGAGTAAGAGTAATATGTTAGTCTGGCATCTACAGAATCCAAAATATATAAATAATTATAACATTGTGATATTTTTAAAATAATTAATTTCTGCTTGTACAGACAGGCCAGGAATTCTCTTGCTAAAGCTGATTAGTACAATTTGATAGAGTTTGAGTTCTCTCAATGAATACCTGAAGACAAGAAAGAAATAGAAAAAGGTGGTTCTGACTTGGACAGCAGAAAGCAACCAGACACTATGGAACTATAGCACAAGGGTGGCTATGAGCTTGTGATTCTGCAGTGGTTAACAGTGGGTCGTCCTGATACTCCTGGCAAGGGTAGTGACTAAGAAGTGCCTCCATGGCCTAGTTGTATTGAGTGTAGTGTTGACAGTGGAAAACACTTATGGACTTTTAAGAAACATCATTCATTTCATGAATCTTGCTCTGTTTGCTTAGCTTTTAGAATTTATCATAGAACTGTAAGAATATTTTTGATGTCTTCACTTATCTGATAGGGCTATTAATTTACTAGATGTAGGTATAAACTAATAAACCTGAGATTAGACTTATTAACCTACATGTGTGACTTCTTTTTAGGTCTTCTAAATTTCTTTGTTTCCTATATACTATGCCTAGTATATCATAAAACTATCCATAAGTGGATAATCAGGTAGAGAACAAGGTGTTATAAAATGTCTTTAGTTATAACCTTTCTATTGTATTGATTTGTGGCCTTTAGAACATTTGGCTTTAATCTTTGAGGTATAAATAACACCCAGAAGAAGTAAGCGTGCTAAAGGAACTACTTGAAATAAATGATTTTTTTTTTTTGCTTATTTTCTTTTTATGTATTTTTTCTCCTTAATAAGAAAATATAGCTGACTATATGAAGACACTGAGCCATGTTTTTTCTACAGGGGCCCGAATTAATGAATAAATATGTTGGTGAATCTGAAAGAGCAGTTAGAGAGGTAAGAAAATTACACCATGAGAGAAGCACACTTGTATCCTTCTGTGTAGTTTCTACTTAGATTTGGGTAATGGAAAGTTGTCTGACTTTAACTCAAGAAAACTATTTTATTATTTAAAATGCAAATTTGAGTACTGTTTAATATTTTGTGTTAATTACTTTTACTAACTTTTCCTGCTTCTTTTATGTTTGTAAAGGAAATATTTGTCTTTATGAAGAGCAGTGAATCTATGTATGGGATTTTAACCTTTTTTATTAGATACGTTTTTATCTTGAATAAGCCTCATAGTTGAAAATTTCCATCTTACTGACTTGACCTTACTTTTACCTGTTGGTCTAGATGACGTATTTCCCTTCTGTCATCTGACTTTTAAAGTCAAGCTTTTAATGACCGTTCCTGACTATTCATGCTTCTTCATTCCAACTGTTGGGCCAAGTTAGAGCAACTAGAGTTAGCATTTGATAACATGCCGTGACTTTCCTAAACAGTTGTTAACCTGCCTCACACAATATCCTCATATGTTCTTTGAAACTCTGTAAGGACAAGAACACACAAATAGACATGGGATATTTGTGAAGAGGGGATTCGAATGTTCTGTCTCAAGAAATTATTTAAAATCTTTTTTTTTTTAATTAATTTATTTATTTATTATATGTAAGTACACTGTAGCTGTCTTCAGACACTCCAGAAGAGGGAGTCAGATCTTGTTACAGATGATTGTGAGCCACCATGTGGTTGCTGGGATTTGAACTCCGGACCTTTGGAAGAGCAGTCGGGTGCTCTTACCCACTGAGCCATCTCACCAGCCCATCTTTTTGTTTTAAAATGTAGACCATGATACTATTTTTAAAGTATTAGTTGATAATGACAGCAGAAAGAAAGGCAGTATTTACTAATATTGAACTGGTACCTATATCTTTATGGCCATGTAATAATGTGAACAAAAATAATGGTCTAAGTTATAAAGGATACATATCTGGATTTTTTTCTGCCCAGCTTTGAGATAAGAGCATTTTATGTATCTATTTTAATGTGTTTTTATATTATATATTATTATTTTTTGAGTTCCAGGTATTTGGCTAAATGTTTTATGCATTGTTACTCATTTCCTAATCTTCTGAGCTCTGTTTGTATTATTACCACCATCATTTTCTGAATGTGCAAATTTAGGTGTAAAGAAGTAAATGTGTCTGCTGAAGCTAAAGGCAATAGTTGGTGGAGCTGGGATTTAATGGGGTTCACGGATTACTGAACTGGTCTTTCTGTATTACAGTTATTGGTAGTCTATTGACCCTAAAGAAATTACTTTTAAATCACTACACTGCTTTGGGTATTTGTTTAAAAAGGTAGAAATGAAATAATCAGGTTAGTGGTTTTATGTATGATAGATTTGATTTTTAAATGGTTTTCAGTAAGAAACCAACTTTGTAATTTTCTGGAATTTGCTAATCTGGTCTACTATGGTATTCTTTTCACTAGATATTCCGTAAAGCAAGAGCAGTGGCACCTTCCATTATCTTTTTTGATGAACTTGATGCCCTGGCTGTTGAAAGGGGCAGGTAAGAAATGTTAAATAGTAGCATATTAATATTTTATGCAAATGCATTTTATTACTCTGTTTTTGTAGAAACTATTTTTATTTTATATCTGTGAAGTTAATTTTTCCTTAACCCACTTATTTTATCTTATCACTTTATATAATCATTTCCTATACAATTGGAAAAAATACTGATAAAATTGAAGCATTTGAGTTAACTTTTAGTTTGTCTACAAAGGTATTTTAGTCCCGTATACTAGAAGTAATAGTATTGATAAAAATATTTAGTTAAAAGTGAAAACAAAGTTGTATTAAATACAATTATTTGGAATAATAGAAGAAAATTATAAAAGCTGCTACTATATGACCCACACAGAAATCATATTTTCATGTTTCTAGCTTTGTGTTAGAACAGAAAGATCTCATCTTAAAACAACTTCAGTTTGAATCACCTTGCTGGAGAGAAAAAAAGATGATATATAGATTTTAGAGTTCTTTAGAGTAAATGTCTCATAATAAAATAGAAGGTAAATTACCTAAAATGATTGGACTGGAAGTGCTTTAAATTTTAGAAATTTTTCTTTAAAGTTTGGGATGTTTGCTTAACCATTGCTGTCAAGATGCTCAAAGGGTTTTAACATTTGAACATTTGAAATGTATTGTTACTGTGATATAGTCAGTTTTTAGAAATTTCCATAATAATCACAGTAGTAATCTTTCTTTCAAAATAGATCACAGTACATCATTTCTGCTCTTTTACTTTTGGTGATGGGGATTGCCGCAAGAGTTTGGGCTTGCTGCGCATGCGCTCTACCCCTGAGCTAAATCTGTTGCTCAACAAATGTTTTCCATAACAGGACTACTTAGTAAACTTTTAAATTTCTTTTACGGGAAAAAACTTTGTCTTTTACATTTAGTTCTCTGTTGCTATAATGCAAAGATATCCCACTAAATACATAGTAGTGGAAAAAATGGTTGGCTAGCCACATCATTTGTATAATTTGCCAGTTTTGTTTTATTCTGTCTTTTAATATTACTTCTTTGGTTATATTAAATTTCTCATACCATTCTATGTCTTTTGAGAATAATTTGGACAGAGGTTTTGACTTGTAAAAGGAAAGAGGAAATACTGTATTAGAAGTGTCTGTCTGACTTTAATATTTTTTGTTGCTTTTTAATGCTATATTGCCTTTCTCTAGCAGACAGTAAAATTTTTGACACTTTAATGATTTAAATATTTGTCTTTAATTAAATATTTGTATTTAAACTTTTTGGCTCTTATTTCCTAGGATGTCAGTTTTATGGTTTTTGTTTCCTACTGATGTTTTGAAAGTTAACCAGGATGTTTTCAAGGCCTATGAAATGTTTTCACCAAGTTGTTCTCAAACTAGGTTTCAGTAGTTATGTGAAAATAAAGGACAAAAATTATATGTATATAATTAGGATTGAAGAATTCCCCTCTTAATTTTAACATTAAACCACCATTTTTTTCGGTAACAAATAGTAATTAGATATTTATCTCTTCCTGTGTATTTGTAACAAGAGATAACTAATAATACTAAGTGATTTTCTGTACATAATATTATAGAGTCACAAAAATTTTAATCTGATAGGACACATTCATAGCTTGTTTAAATCAGTTCCCTCCATTACAATTATCAAATCCTCAAGAGAGCCATAATGTTTCTTTCATCCTCTTGCAGGTATCAGGCACAGTACACACAGGTACACAATTAAATAATCAAAATATTGACTAATAATAAGAATAAAGGCTACGGGGTTAAAGGGGCTGTTTATTTTGATTCAGCCTGGTACTTGGGAGAAGAATCCAGCTTCTGCCGATAGTATTGAGCATTTGAGCATACCATGTTATTGGTAAATAGATTTTCTGTTTATGAAATTATGTATATAGAAAAGAGTTTTAGAACATTTGCAATAATTCACCCTGACAATGGGTTCAAAAAAGAATAGAATGCTAAGGAAAGCTAAACAACAAAACAAGCAATGAAAAACGCCAGGTGTTTTTCTGCAAGCTAAATTGAGAAGTAAGCCTGAACTGAAAGCCTGGTCATTTGTGCTAAGAGTACATAGGTGATTGGTGCTCTTTTTGCATAGCTATAGTAACAGAAAAGAATGGACAAAGGGAGCAAGGAAATGAAGACTGTGTTTTTTAAAAACTTTTATTTGTATTATTTTTAATTGTGCGTGTGTGTCTGTGGCTGTGTCTTTGGGTATGTGCATGTGAGTTACAAGCAGTTATGAGCCACCTGACCATGGGCACTGATAGTTGAAGCTAGGTCCTCCATAAGAACAGTCGTAGTACATGCTGTTAAAATTCTCAGTTTTCTTCAACCGGAGCACCACACTTCTTGGGCTGAAGGGAAAACATTTTGAAAAAGATGGCTGCTAAACATGAGTAACACTAATTTATTTTCTAGAAAAGATCTTATTTATGCTCAAGGGCCATTCTTTAACACTTAAAAATACATTTTTTTTTAAGTAGAGAAATCTAATACTCCTTTTTTTGTTTGTTTTTAAGTACGTACTCAAGTTACTAGATCCAAATGTTAATGAGGGCCAATCTAATTGATTATAGGTTATGATCCTGAATCATCATATACATGCTGGGTAGAATTCTCCTAAAAATCGAAGTTCCTTTTGAAAACACATAACTACCCCCAGGATTCCCAAAGGCTTTTTTTTTTTTTTAATTAAGTGAAGAAAACTGTTGTATAGATCCAAGAAGCCAAGAGTAGGGATTAAAAAAAAAAAAAAAACAAACATTTTATTTCCTGGGTAAAGCGTTTTTGTATCTAAGTACACATTCTTATAAAATGGTATTGAAAATATTTTGTCAGGGTTCTGTCAACAAAATCTAGCTGGCATATGCAATAGTGTCAGGGTTTAATGACTGTTTATGGGATGTATCCCTCTGGGTGGGGCTGTCTCTGGATGGTTCTACCTTCTGTCTCAGCTCCAAACTTTGTCTCTAACTCCTTCCATGGGTATTTTGTTACTCATTCTAAGGAGGAACGAAGTATCCACACTGGTCTTCCTTCTTGAGTTTCATGTGATTTGCAAATTGTATCTTGGGTATTCTAAGTTTCTGGGCTAATATCCCTGATATAGTTGTCTCTTGTGAGGCTATGCCAGTGCCTGGCAAATACAGAAGTGGATGCTCACAGGGCCCCCAATGGAGGAGCTAAAGAAAGTACCCAAGGAGCTGAAGGGGTCTGCAGCCCTATAGGAGGAACAACAATATGAACTAACCAGTACCCCCAGAGCTCGTGTCTCTAGCTGCATATGTAGCAGAAGATGGCCTAGTTGGCCATCACTGGGAGGAGAGGCCCTTGATCTTGTGAAGATCATATGCCCCAGTACAGGGGAATGCCAGGGCCAGGAGGCAGGAGTGGTGGGTTGGGGAGCAGGGCAGGGGGGAGGGTATAAGGGACTTTCGGGATAGCATTTGAAATGTAAATGAAGAAAATATCTAATAAAAATAATCATGTAGAAAAAAATGATAAGAAGAAGAAAATATTTTGTGAAGTTTAGAGGGAATTTTTTAAAAAATCATTTTTACATTGTAAGACTTTCTGAAAAATACATATGTAAAGCATAGCTATCCAAAATAAATCATTCCTTGAGAACTCACAAGGAATCAAGATACTATATTTGAGCATGAAATAAACCATAATAGTAAATATAAAGAACTCTACAAGTATATGACAAATATATGGTCTACTTAAACACCTAGGAACAAGGGGCTTTTGGCCATATATTGAATATAGGCTGATCATTTCAATCATGCCTGGATGTTAGAAAACAGGTCTGGTTGAAGTAATCTTACGTCTCACTTTTCAGTCCTGTTGTCATTTACCATTTTAGTGTTAGAGAGAAAAATCAGCATGCTTGATGATTAGGAAAGGAAATTATTTGCATATAATTTTTGATATGATAATTCAATTAGTAATGAGTTGACAGACATACATTTATAAGCAAATACATAGTTTTCTTATAAAATAAATTTTAAAATATTAAATGTCGTATTTAGGGGGATAGAAAGAAGATTTTTAACACCTTTTTCAAAAATACCAGTTCTTCAGGTGCCGGGAATGTTGCAGACCGTGTTTTGGCTCAGCTGTTAACGGAAATGGATGGGATTGAACAGCTAAAAAATGTGACAGTTTTGGCAGCTACTAATCGCCCAGATAGAATAGACAAGGTAAGAAGGAAAATATGTATGTTGAAACAGGTTATTGGATTTATGTCTTTTTTTTTTTTTTAATTTGTTTTTGTTGCATTGCTTTTTTAGTTTTTCATTAAGATGCCAGACAATGTGGAATGGGCTCACTGTTTTGTTACCTACTGCAAATTTACTAATTTTTGATATGGACTACAGAAAACTTATGTTCTTAGCGAGCCAGTCTCCCAAGGTTCAGGAAAGTTGCAGATCAAGTTTGACTGTGCATGTACTGCTGTGTAGGGCACTTGAAAAATCTGGTCCTGAGTTCCATTCTCAGGTAGCTATAACCAGTGTAGTGGAGTGTTGGAGGACATTCTTCTCTGAGTGAAGAACTAGGGTTGGACTGGACTAACCAGCTTTTTCCTAGCTCAGGGCATCATACCTTTTTATTGAGAATTACAAGGAGAAATGGAGAGAATGACTGGGACCAAGGCCACTCTGAACTACTCTGTTAATGGAAGTATTTTGTAACTCCCCAGTGTACCTCTGTCCCCTGTGCTGCCAGAAACTTTCAGTGTATTTCACTTGAAAATTAAATATTTGAGTTTTTTTTTTTTTTAATCTAGTTTAGACTTCTGGAGAATTTTATAGCATTTTTAGTCTATGCCATGGTAAAAGTATTTCATACTTGATAGAATTAGGACACCTGCCATAACTTTGTAGAAGTGCTGTGATGGCCATCACTTTCACTGAACTAGAATGAAAATAATAATGGATTCTCTTCTCCCAGTATGGACCTTAGATGTATCTTGTGTGTGTGTGTGTGTGTGTGTGTGTGTGTGTGTGTGTGTGTGTGTGTGTGTGTGTGTGTGTGTGTGTGTGTGTGTGTGTGTGCTTTTTAAATTGTGACTTATAAAACCCCTTTTGAAGATAAGAAGGATCCTTGCTGTTATGAGCACTTTGATTTAGTTTAGTTAGAATTTGGCTGCATGGTGAATGCTCTTGGTCAAATGCAGGTATGAGGACTTTCTTTCCCTTCCTGTTGGCTGTGTTTACACAAGCCACCTGAGGTCTGAACTTTTGTAGGACATGGAGCAGTGCTCAACATTTCACAGATTGGTATGAAAGGTAGCACTGAATTTTACCAAGGAATACAGAACATGATGATGAGATCCTTAAAGACTTCCTCATTCAAATAAAGGTTCTGAATTCAGGAACAAATATGGGTTGCTGGTCCTGGGTGGATGGTCCTGGGTTCTGTAAGAAAGCAAGCTGAACAAGACAGAGGGAACAAGCCAGTAAGCAGCACTCCTCCATGTTTTCTGCATCACCTCCTGCCTCCAAGTTCTACCCTGTTTGAGTTTCTGTCCTGACTTTTTAAAATAAAGAACAGTAATTTGCAAGCTTAAGCCCTTTCCTCCCCAAGTTGTTTTGATCATGGTGTTTTACCATAGCAATAGAAACCTTAATTAACTAGGACATATGTATAGCATTTCCTGTGCTGGCTTGGTTGCCTTTAGGTATATAGGAGTGAAAGAAGGAATTCATATGTTCTGGTTTTAGTTTTTTGAAGCCTACACTATACCTGGACATTCCCAACAGCAGGATTTAAGTGCCATTTTTTTGCCTTTGTCCTCTCCAGGATTTGTGGTTTTCTTGATGGTTGCTCTTCTGACTTGTGTGAAGTGGAGCCTCAATTTAGTTTTGATTTGCATTTCCCTCCTTGTTAAGGATATTTAAGATTATTTTTCTGTTCTTACTGGCTTCTTGAAAACTGTGTTCCATTCAAATTGATTAGATATTGATTGATTGGGGGGGGGGGACAAGTAGTTTTCTTTTTAATTCTTTACCTTTATGAATTTTATTCCTCTGATTTATACTTGGCAAAGATCTCTCAATCTGTAGCCTGCCCCATCAGGTGATTTTTTTTTTTTTTATGTAGAAGCTTTTTAATTTTATTTAATTCTATTTGCTTACTTTTTATTGTTACTGCCTAAGTTGTTTCTATCCTTTCACAAAGTAATTGCATATTATGTCTCAAACAGTATCCTTCCCATCCTTGTAGTTTCTAAGTGTCAGGTCTTTAGTCTTGATTTCATTTTTTTATTTAATTTTTTTAGATTGTAGTATAACTATATCATTCCTCCCCTTTTCTTCCAAACTCTCCTATATACCCGATGTTACACTATTTTGTTAGTTTTGTTGTCACGTGTATTTATGTATATGTATATGCATATATATTCCTAAATGTAATCTGCTTAGTCTGCTTGACATTGCTTATGTATATGTCTTCAGGACTGACCATTTCATACTGGATAGTCAATTGGTGTGCTCTTTCCTGGAGAAGAGTTTCTCCCACTCTGAGCATTCTTCAGTTGCTTATAGTTCTTAAGTCTTGATTTATTTTTGGATGGTATGAGAAATGGGAATCTAGTTTCACTTCTATATTTGGATATTCAGATTTATCAGCACTATTTATTGACAAGGTTGCTTTCCTCCAATAGATGTTTTGGGCATCTTCTTCAAAAGTCATGTGACTAGCTGCATGAGTTTCCTTGGGGCTCTTTATCTTCTTTTGGTCTATTTGTCTGTTTTTCTTCCGGTACCACATTGTTTTGTCTGAGGTATAATTTGAAGCTCGGTAGGTATTCTGATTCCTTTAGTTAGCAGTTGCTCTTTGAGCTGAAGACTACTTTGACTATTTGGAGTATTTTGTGCTTTCAGATGGATTTTGTTTTACTTTTCAGTTTTTGTGAAGAATCTCTTTGGAATTTTGAAAGATACTACTAAATTGGATCTGTAGATACCTATATAATAATTTCATTAAAACAGTCATTTTCAAAACATTAATTTAAATACTTTTAAGTGTGTGAGATCTTTCCGTCTTCCAGTGTATAGTTTTGATAAGGTATTATTAGGAAGAGTCCATTCTCAGTCCCAGATAACACAGAGCTCACTGTGTAACTGTACAACCTAAGCTGGCGTCAGACTTTCTGCTTCAATATTCCAAGTGATAAAATTATAGGTGTGAGATGTTTCATTTCCTTCTTTAAACCTTTTACTATATAATTCTGGCTTTAGCCCTCTCCAAACCTTGGTTACTTTAGGTACGTTTTTAGAAAATGTATGTATCACCACAGCATCTTTAATAATCAAACAGCAAAATTCAGGTACCATATGACCAAGATGACTGGGATCAGAACAGTTGCTGTGAGTAGTAGTAGAATAACTTAAAATTGACAAGAGACAATAATGGTGGAACAGTTGGGGAGACCTGCAGTGAACTTAGCTTCTGTATTCATAAAAATTATTCAGCCTGTCAGTTTTCTATGTTATTTGAAAATGTGTTAGAAAATCTGTTATGTCATTAAAGTCTACAGTTTTAATATTTTTTCAGAAACAAATAATAGTTAAGCATTCTAAATCTACCCAAAAGGGTACCTGATAGCTAAGCTTATGTTTTTAGTTTCATTGTAGTTATGTTAATGGATTTTTTTCCCCCTTTGGATACTACCTTCCTATTCTTCCTTATTGTTACAGGTTTTTTAATTTTTTGAACACATAGTAAAGAAAGCAGATATTATCCAGTGGTAGAGGTGTAACTTTTTCTTTTTAACTATGAGATTATCAGAAAAGAGGCGGAAAGCAATAAATTATCCTTAAGGTGCTGGTTGTAGGAAAAAAAAAATCTTGATTGACAATACAAGAACACCTTGACATTTTTTATATAAAAATTATTACAAGGATGACTTATAAATCTACATATTTTCTCCTTTCGTGGTTGTCTGTTGAGTTTATAATATTTAAGTTCTATTTAATGTGCTTTCCTGAGAGCTACACATATTAAAAACAATTTTTATATAGATTAAAAGTATCTAGTCCTATGATTGTTTAAAGTTTAGTCACTTTTAAATTTGAATAAAACATTTCCTTTTTATTGCAAATACTCTTAGATTCCTGAAATTTGGAACTGATGTTGGGAAAGAACAAAAGTCATATGTTGAGTATTTTAGAACCTTTAGAATTAATTTGGAAATGTTTTAAAACTTCGTACAATATTAGTAGTAATGAAGTGTCATTTTATTTTCTGTGTGGTACTCACTATGTATGTATGAAACATTTGAAAAAATATTGATGAACATATAATAAAACAAAGCTTCTTTTAATAAGTACTGTCTAATTAGAATATCTAGACATTTTAATGCACTGTAATCATAAAATGTCAGTGATCCAGACTTTGCAGTATTTTAGTGGTATTTGTATTTGTACAGATTCAGAACAATCGATCTTTGGTCTGATACTCTGCTGTCACCCTGTTCCTGGCAATTTGGTATTGCAGTTACTCTTCTCTGACACAAGATGGTGATGCTCACCTGAAATGCTTCGAGTCCAGGTTCTACTCTTCTCAAAGCAGGATGCTAAGGAAATGAGTGGAAGTGGCTCTGCTTTCAGAAATAACAGTTGATAACCTCTGTGTTGATGAATGCATTGTGTAATTTATGTAACAGATTTAGATTTATGTGAGTTAGAGATACATAAGATGAGAGCTTTAGGAAAGGCAAAAGTTAAACAATGAAGTGATTAATTGATTAATCATGTTAGGCTAAATAAAACAGTACAGATGCAGAAGGCAGCAGTGTATACTTACTGATTCTATTTATTTGACATTCTGAAAACCGGTGGGATCAAAAATTAGATTGGAATGGCTGGGCTGCACAGATGGCTCAGCAGTAACTCCATGCCCTCTTCTGATGTGGTGTACATACATGCATGCAGGCAAAGCACTCATACATAAAATAAAAATATGTAAAGCTTTAAAAAAGAACAGATCTTGAAGTCTTAGAGAATTTGCTGCAAAGCAGCATACTAGACATTTTCGAGATCATATAAATGTCCTTTGATTTGGATTTGAGTTGATTACCTAGCCATGTATATATGTCAGCATCCTTGGATTTTGCACAGGAATGTTTAGGTTTTCTAATACTGTAGATTATATCACAGAGACTTGATGTGACAGGAAGGGGGAATATATGTGGGGGGCACCATCTCAGAAAAGAAAGGGATGGGAGAAAGAGAGAGGGCTATATGGGGGGAATAGGGGCACAGAGACAAGGATGTAATAAATAAATAGATAAAATTATATCAATACATTTGATCAGTAAGAAAATACTCTTAAACAAAAAACATATTAAGTTGAAACAACTAAAAATAAACATTAGCAAGTCAGGTGGAGGCGAGGCTTTGTACTCCTCAGCGCCTCTCCAAACGTTTGATTATGTTGGACAGCACATTTTCCCAGACCTCCCATCACCCCTCACTTACTGAGTTCAAAGCTACATCTACAAGGAGGGCACCTTCTTTCCAACTATACTAGCTGGTGTTCAGTTCTTCGGTAGGATGATTCTTGGAAAACTGTGCAGTGTAGATGTATTGGGCTAGAGATTTTAGCAATCCTTTAGTAACTTAAGTCAGCTCATTCAGTTTTGCTTTGGTTGGATTTTTATATGTTGTGTGGTGTAATTCAGTGTAATCTACATTATCTTCCTGTTCTTTCCCATACTACCTTCCTACAAGGTCATTATTACCTGGTTATAGAACAGGAAGGACAGGTAAGTAGAATATTCTGAATAACAGTGTTACTTTCCATGACTAAGCAGTCTGTGATCAAGAATGAAATGTGTGACATAAAGTTACACAGTGAATGAGGGACTTGATAGCAGGCTTACTCAGTGATTTGTTCTTTAAAAAGAAAATACAAGGGCTGGAGAGATGGCTCAGTGGTAAGAGTGCTGGCTGTTCTTCAAATCAGGGTTCAGTTCCCTGCTCCCACATGGCAGCTCACAATTTTCTGTAATTCCAATTCCCAGGGATCTGATACTCTCACACAGACATGAAAGCAGGCAAAACAAAAATGTACATGAAATTAAATAAATTATTTTTAAAAAAGCAAACACAATAAGCCAGTTTTAAGATTGCCTTTTAGATGTCTGTTCTCATCCTGCCCTCTTTACTTTGTGTGTTAAAGTGCATAAAAACAGGTTAGTGTATTTTATATAATTAGAAATGTGAACACAGTATAAAGCACTGAGCAAGGTGAACAAGAGACTTTCTACTTTATTATTGGATTTTTAAAAAATTTCCCTCATTAGTTCTATATTTGAGGAGTTAACACTCCTTTTGTTTCCTCTTTAATGAAATTTCTGCCCCTTTTTTAGACATTGGCAAAGGCCTGATGTTTTAGTGAGCGTAATAACTTTATGAGGCTTACTCTTCTGTCAAATGTCTTAAGTGATTACATGCTTAATGTTTGTATGTCTTTTAGTTATCCATATCTGTAATCCATAATGGTATTTTTAATAGTCACGTTATATTACTTGATGACTTGAGTACAGTTTGAGGCAGAGGATAAAAGATGAGGTATGGGGAAGGCAGAGGAAGCATGAAGTTGTGTGTGATGGCTATTTTCTTTTTCTATGACTTTATATTCGTCAATTAAAATGAGTAAGCATTTGTAACTTATAAATAGTTGATATGTTTTCTTTATGCTCCTGGGAAATTTTAATAGAAGACCAAGCGCACTGAGCTAGGTATTAAACTGAATAGATCCTGGGATACCCCTGTACTTGGTATCTATGTTTGTGGCATTTGGGAGTCCAGACACATGCATTTGTATGCCACTATACCTGGTTTTCATGTATCATGACAGCAATGAATAGTTACTATATAGAATGTGCAGCTAAAGTTATATAGTCTCTGGCCCCTTAAGGGGAAAAAAAAAAAAAAATGCCCCTGAACCAAAGAAAGTGAAGTTCTGTGGACCATAACAAGTTAAACTTTGACTATTATTAGATCATTTACCAAATACCTGTTTAGTACCAGTATGTGCCATGCAGTAAATGAGGATATATAGAAGGGAGTCCAGGCATACTGTTTTCTCTCTAATATCTAGTATTCTAAACGCTTAGATTTGAGGTACAGATATTTAACTGTCCGTTAATGTATACCACTGCTCTTTATGGATGATGTGTTCTATACCATGGCAGCGCAGCTTGCTTTTTGTTGTGTTCCTCTTTCCTTTGCTTCTGAGGACACTTTCTCCCTAGGATGAGTCACTGTTTACTTTGTGTAGCTTATGTCTATTAAAAGATTTCATTTTCCTAACTGTATTAAAAGTATACTTGCAAAGACACCAGTGATTTTAGAGAAATTTACTCCTGCTGACTACCTACCCCTAAAATAAGCTCCAGTGACACTGTTTTGTGTTCTGTGAACTCTTTTCTTCCATCTCTATTATTATTAATCATTATGATGTAGGAATTGGACAAAAATCTGAATCCAGTCAGGTCATTGGTTGTATTTTTAATTTATAACATACCCCATTTTTTCTTCCCCATCATACTATTGTTGTGGTTCATTTCTTTGCCAGGGTTATTGTGGTTGCTCTGAAATAGTTTCTCTGACACTGTGTTTTTTCCTCTTCCATTTTATCATTATTTTGTTTTATAAAATTCTTTCTAAAAGTGTGTCTGTCAAGACAGAGTTGCCTGCTGAAGAACTGAAAATCCTCTTTTGACTGCTCGAGTATAGCCATCCTAGCTCTCTGTTGGGAGAAGTATCCTTGCTTCCATTACCTTAGTAGTTGGGTCTGGTAGTCAGGGATCCTGCACTTACTGAACTTGATTATTTCCTCCCTATTTACTAGAAGGTCATTTTTACTACTTTTTATCAGCTGTCACCCACACTTTGTACCCCTGACATTACCGAGTTTCTGTTCTGAGGTTTTGTTGCTCATGTTTTTATTGGTCTATTTAGTCTCTGTTTTCTCCCTTGCTTCTCTGAAGGGTTGTTCAGTCAGTGATGTTCTACAGTTGTCCATCCTTTGCTGATTCATTTTTCTGTATGTCTGAGAACTTGAGGTCAGAAGCCATCAGATCATTTTGAATAATTCTCAGATATCTGCTATTATGTGACTATTTGCCCACTGGACGAAGAGAAAGATAAAAACATTCAAATGCTATTACTACCACATAAATTTTGTTAGCATGAAATGTCTAAGCCTTTTTTGTTTTCTCAGGGGTTTTAATGAAACCACCAATTAGGAAGAATTCTTTTGAAAGATAGTCTGTCTCATAATGTTATCTTGGCTCTTTTGTAATTGTAGACATTTTGTATCAGCAGGGGGCAGTCAAACCAAATTTCATTCTGCTAGCTTATGAAACATGAACTTTTTATTTCTGTAAGTTGTTCTATGTAAGACATGAACTGCATTTTATAATGCATTTATAAGCAAAATATTTTGGTAAGTCTGTTGGAATTTAATAAATTTGTTAGGTTGTAAAAGGCAATCCCCTTTTTTCCCTTAAATTAAAAAAGGAAATTGGCACATAAAGCCCATTTGTTGGAATTTGACATTTTGTTTGTTTGTTTTGGTAGTTTACCACTTTACATGGATAACTTTTGCAGCTTAGCAGATTTTCTTTTATTAAGCTTTTTTATTAAAGTGATTATAAAATTTCTTTATTTTGTCTTGTGAATTTGGGGATAGTCTTTTAGAGGCTCTAGCATAATGCTCTGTAAAATATAGCCAACTCTTTGGTAGTATTTGTTTCCTTCCAGATCCTTTCTTGTCAGTTGTTGTCTACTAGTGTTAATAGATAACTGACCTCAGTGTTACCCTAGTAACTTCTGAGGGAAAGACACTATTTATTCTAAACTGTTTTGAACATATGCTGGAGGTGGTATCACTTTATCTCCTGTTTTGTATCCACAATAAGAATCAGGAAAACTGCCTTTGTATAAACATTCGAGTGGCTCCCAGACAAGTATAGTCCTGTCTGCTGGTGGGCAGGAAAGAGCAGTGTCCTGGAATGTTGCTGAAAAGGAAATCTCTTTTGTGTTCTACAAATGATATCTTTAAACTTCTTAAGAATATCATTTTGAAATGATAGCTGTGTTTGTGTTTCCTTCTGTTTACTAATTTTCCATGCGCTTAGTTCAGAAATGCATTTAATATGGGGAAAAAGCATGTTTGAAAACTCATCTTCTTCCTGGTAGTTTTCTGTTGTTGGTAGAAATGTCAGGGTAAACACTAAAATTGTATTGGTAGTAATCACCCCTTCTTGTTCTCTTAGTGTAAAAATTTTTGATAAATCTCTGCAGACTTAAAGGATACAGCATCTACCAGCTCCCCTTGAGAACTTGCACTGAAGAAATAAAATAACATGGGAAAATGGTTTTTAACACAGAGATTATACTTTTTTGTAAGTTAGATGTGATGGGGCTTAATTTTGTTATGAAAATTAGTTGTGTAAGCTTAACCTTAAATGTCTAATTGATGGCTGTTTATGTGTTTAATTATGATAGTTAATAATTCACTTTAGAATTATATTGAAGTTTCTGTTTAATGACTGAAAAATGGCTATGGCTAGAGTTTTTAAGCAATTACCAAAAAGAAAAAAATCCAAACATCATAAACTTGAAGAATTATTTCCAGTTTCCTGTGTTCATGGTTTCTTTTCTTCTTCTTCTTTATGAACTCTCATTGTTAAAAACCTCATTATTTAGTAATGATTCTCTACTTCAACCCTTCCTCTAAAACCCAGCAAAATGTACCAGGCTTGGTGATGCATCACAGGACTGAGGCAGGAAGGGTCCTGTCTTGGAAATAGAAAAACAGAAGTACGGTAGAACAGAGTGTGATCTATAATAATGTCCAAATACAAGATTTTAAATGCTTGTTAATAATTTTAGAAAATTATTATGTAATTACTATGATTACATAATTTTATTGATTTATATCAGACCTTACACCCTTTTATTTGCATTAAATACGTTGAACATTATTCTTCATATTTATTATGCCTGTTCTTTTAACCAAATTAAAAAGAAGCCTGAATGTTTGGCAGTGGTGCCACACGCCTTTAATCCTAGCACTTGGGAGGCAGAGGCAGGTAGATTTCTGAGTTTGAGGCCAGCCTGGTCTACAGAGTGAGTTCCAGGACAGCCAGGACTACACAGAGAAACTCTGTCTCTAAAATCAAAAAAAAAAAAAAAAGAATGTTTGGTTTACAGAATTTATTAGGTCTTTGAAAGAGGAGAGAATGTAGGGCTGCTTGCATGCATGATGATGTGATGTATCAGTTTCTTGTTGCTGGGCTGAGCCCTTATCCTTTCCCTTTGTGGCCATTGCCCATGAACTTGACTGAAAGATCTTTTTTTTACCTATAGGTAAAGGCTGTAATGCAAGTACATAAAAATACATTTTCTCTTTTGAATGCAATTTTCACCATTAAAGTATGGCATATTCAACTTCAGTTGAATGTATAATATGTTGCATATCTTTTTAGTTATCCAATCTTAACTTTATGAGTCAGATACCATTATAATACATGACCCTACAAAGAGCAACATATACACTTACGTAATCTGACCAAGGTCACAGAGCTGGAAACTAAATTTTTGAGTTGATAACTGTAGAGTTAGTGATGCAGCCCCATGATTGTACACTGATTTAATTATTCGAAAAGAGTTCCTTTATGCCACCTCCCTTTTTCTTCCTATTTGTGTTAAATAGTGGTCTGGTCCATTCCATTTGTTCTTTCTGTAGCGTCACAGAGTTGCATATGTACAGTCTCTTGAGAATGGTTCCTTTCATTTCATGAAGTTCGGCTGTTGCTGTGTATCTAAGAAGCTCTGGTCAGTTTATCTATACACTTGTTCACAGGCATTTAAATTTCTATCAGTTTTGTGATGAAGGATAATATTGTAAATGTTTATGACAGGATTTAGTGTAAACATTTGGGGGGTTGGGAGGCGGGGTTTTTCTTTTTTCTTTCTTGCTTGCTTTCTCTCTTTCTTGCTTGCTTTCTCTCTTTCTTTCTTTCATTCATTCATTCATTCTCTCCTTTCTCATATTACAGTTTGTGTGTTTTTTCCGTTCTGTCAGTTTTATTAGACCATCCTCTCAAGTTTTTCTGTCATGTCACTCCTATGGCTTCACTGATTTTTTTCTATTGCCTTGTTATATTTAATTTTATTTCTTTCTTATAACTTCCTTTTTTATATTTTGTTTTCTCATTTTTGTGGCTGACACTTTAATTATTAACTTGAAACTTTACAAATGCTATAGATTTCTCTCCAGAAACTTGCCCTTATGTTTCACAAAACCTTAAATGTGTTTTATTTTTAGTCAGCTCAAGTGTTTGATAAAGTATTTAGAAATATGTTGCCTAATTTTTAAATATTTGGAATTCTCCATATACTTTTTAGAGATTAGGTTTTTATGATCAGACAGTAATTATTTTTTAAAAACATTTAAAATTAGTTTGGCTTTTTAAAACTAGTTTGTTTTCTTTTTTGATCTAAGATGTGATCTCTCATTGAATGTTTCCTATGTCCTTTGAAAGAGTCTCTTTTTGGTGTGGTGCCCTACCAAAGTCCTGTGGTGTTGGGTTTTTTTTATTTTGTTTTGTTTTGTTTTGTTTTTTGTTTGTTTGTTTGTTTCTGTCCACTACTTTCTGAGAGAAAACTGTAAAATATGATTCTGGATTTATCTCTTTCCTTTTTGATTTTCATCAGTGTTGATTCATACTTGCTTCCTACACATCCATAACATATTGCATCCCCTCTGGACTCTGTATTCTAATTCTCTAGTTATTAACATAGTCACCCATATTTTCTGTTTTTTTTGTATCACTTCTCAATATTTTTGTATAGTTGTGTGTTGTTTTATGTTCTTCTTTAGCACATCTCTTATTTTATCTCAGTTGATTTTTATATACATGACATTTAATGACATTTTGTATCTTTTACAATCTAGTAATTGCAGTTTTATTTTCTTTTGGATGACTGGAATAACTTTATCTCCCTTTTTTTTTCAGTTATTTTTGTCGTGTGTGTGTGTGTGTGTGTGTGTGTGTTTTACCAATTATGTTCATGGTTGAGTTTTCAGGATCTACTTTGAATTAGGAATCTTCTCATTTGAAAGAAAGCGTAGAGACCTTAAAATCAACTAGGTCAAGAGAAGAGCAAGATGGCTAGGTGTGCTCTGTGTCCTTCAGCCTCCTGCCCTGGCTTCATTAGGAGCTGCCATTTGTGTGGTTTCCGTTTCAGCCTGTAGTATGGGACTACGTGGTAAATGCCTTTAGATCCCTGTCTTCCTTCTTAAGATTTGTTTTTAGTTCAGTGGGAGATTACTCTTACAGATAGGAAACTCAGGGACAAAGGTTTTGTCGCTCAGGTCATGCATCAAAAATGTGTAAGATCTAGGTTTTGTACTCTGTCTTGAGGATGTAACACATTTGAGGAAATCCTCTTGTCGTCAACTGCCCTTACATTCTGCTTCTCAGATTGACTCTGATGTTAGCTTCTATTGTTGGAAATGTTAACACTACATGATCTTGTGGGATTTTTCTGTTAGAATTCTGGTTTCCTTTCTCTTTACGTGGAGTTCCACAACAGAAAAGAATGTTAATGATCCTTTAAATGATTGCTATATGATTATGACCACTTAGTCTGTTTTGTCATAACTTCTTTAGAGGATGATTAGAGTTGAGGGACTATACCTTTCCTGCATTGCAGTGTTACCATACACTTTATGAATAGCCAGTCTTCATTTTTTGTGACCATTTATCAACATGGTCCTAAAGAACAAGAAATGCTCACTTTTTAATTAGACCAATTCTTAGTGTAAACCCCCTATCATGTAAACAGCCAGCCTAATTATGAACAATATAGCTATCTACAGCACAGCATAACCTAGTTTGCCTTTTATATAAATAACCTGTACTAGAAATGGGTTTTCAGTCATTTGAAGCCAGATTTTCATTTTAATTTGGCTTTTTGTGAGAAGAGGATTTCTGTCTATAAAATGAGAATAGCTCCTTGGCAGGTGTTTGAGAATGCAAGGGAAAAGTTCATGTAAATCAAAGTGCATCCTTTTATTGATTCTCTCTCTAGGAGGGGATGAAAATATAATGGATAAATACCTGATTTTATAATTATTTAAATTTTAAATTGTACTTTTAATTATCTTAAGTTTCACTTTCAGTCGTACTATTGAATATGTGTTAGTGTGCATAATACATCAGCTATTTCACAGCAATCATTGTATTAAATTATCATGAATATTCCTTTGAGACCTATTAGCACCTTTTTCTTTCACAGTGTAATAGTTATTGCTGAGCTGCTCAGACTGTCTGGCATCTGGAATTTCATGTGGTTGGTGTTCACATGGTCTCTCCTCATATCGGGAGTCTAGTTTCATTTGAACTTTTTTATTTGGGGGAAGTGCTTCAGTGGATTGCTTCTTCACCTTAACTTTATGAGTAACTTTTTAATCAGTCTGTGTTGATACAAGTCTGTTTTGAGTTGACTAGTCTGGAAAGTATTTGGCTAGAAACAAGGAAGACTAAAAATTAACGAAGCCCCATTTATTGTCCACTCCACCCCACCTTGCTAGCTCCATACTGACTTAGCAACAAAATGGTTTTCCTCTCCCATTCCTGCCTTTGCCTTTGTCATATATGATTTGTTTTATATCCACATATTACTATACAATCTATAATGTATACTAATTGAAATTCCATCTATAGCTTCTGTCTATTCAAATTGTTTGCCAGTATCTATATTAATAGCACTGTAGAGCTGTGTGGATGTGGTGAGTTCAAAATAAACACATTTGAGACCTAAAGGTTTTCTTCTTTTTAGAACTGGTTCCCATTTTTGAAATATTAGTATCAATTTAAGTCCTTAGTGAAGATTGTATCCTCTATTGGTACTAGTACCTCACTCAGTTTGTGCTGTGCTTAGAGTAACAACAAGAATTTAAAGAAGGCATGGTTGTTGGTGTGGTAAATGAGGAAGTGTTAACAAGTGTGAACTTTTGTGAGAATAATGGAAGCATGTATAGGAGAATCTAGTGCCTTGAATATTTCAAAGGATGCAAGCCCCAAAAGATTGAACCATTTCAAAAGTAGAGAAGAAAATAAGATACTGAGTCTAAAGTCTGGCTCTAGCCAGATCTATGCATAAGTTTCTCCTTTTTTGTTCTTTAATTTGAGAGCACATTTTAAAATCTAAATGTTTTTCTCCCTTCAGTTCAAAAAGTTGAATCTCACCAAAAATTGTATACTGCTATTTTATAGGGCTGTATTTTCTTTTTCTAACTTTCAATCAAGCTTTTATTTGTTTTTTTTTTTGTTTGGGTTTTTTTTGTTGTTGTTGTTGTTTTGTTTTTTGCTATTTTTGAGACAGGGTTTCTCTGTGTAGCCCTGGCTGTCCTGGAACTCACTCTGTAGACCAGGCTGGCCTCAAACTCAGAAATTCGCCTGCCTCTGCCTCCCGAGTGCTGGGATTAAAGGCGTGCGCCACCACGCCCGGCTTCATTCAAGCTTTTATAAATGACAAACAAATCAATGCATTTGTAGTTTGGAAAGAGCATATCTTCATAATTGTTTAGCTCACTATTTGTTTACTTTTACATTTTCTTTTAAATGGATAGGTTTGTCTTGGCAAGCAAAGCTTAAGTAAATCTTATGATTGAGTTTGTTTGCCTATTATATGTAGCACTGTGGTAGTGACTGCCTTTCCTGGCATTGTTCTGAGCCTAGGTTACAGTTAAGTACTATATTCTGCCCTGCATGCCTGCAAGAAAGCCTATTGGTGAAGTTATGCCCACATTACCAATAGAGGAAATGAGAGTACTGGGTTCAGGGTACAGAAAGAAGTAACATCTTCAAAATGTTGATGGGCAATAACTTTGAGCCTAAAAGTTTGTCTAACTACACTGTAAGTTAAATATGAGGGAACAATGAGGGGTGGGGAAGAGGGAGAGAGCACACAGGTAAGTGTGTGAGCTAACCAGCTCTCTGAGCAGGCATCCTAGCAGGAAGAGTGGTATGTTCGGGGTGTCCATATGAGTAAACATTTAGTAATGTGTACATTTTCTTAACTAAACAGTGAGTTTTGGTAACTAAATTCCTCAACCATCTAGAGCAGCGGTTCTCAATCTGTGGGCCTTTTACTCCTTTGGGGTTGGATATCAAAAATTTACATTATGATTCATAGCACTAAAATTACAATTATGAAGTAGCATCAAAATAATTTCATGGTAGGAGTCACTACAACATGAGGAACTGTATTAAAGGGTTACAACATTAGGAAGGTTGAGAACCACTGATGGAGTATAAAAACTAGGGAGTTGACGAGTTGTCATTTTAACTTCAGTGGGAACAAAGAGTAAAAGGTTGGTTAGAGACTAGAAATAATGAAACTTAGGACTGTGTCAGGGGAAATACATAGTGTACTTTAGATTCTGATAGCAAAAATATGTAGTTACAGAATTCAGAGTACGCTGTCTCTTTCATAGCAGATACCAGGCAAATCAAAAGGACCCTAATAAAGTGGGAAAAGAAAAGAATAAAGAACACTGGTTATTTGGCCCCATGTAATCTGTCCATGGTGGAGATTTACTATATCACTTTAACTGGTATCCAAATGTTTGTTTTCATCGAGATAGCAGAAAGTCACCAAAAGTTTTCTTCAAGTAGAGAAACATACATGGCTGGAGATGTAGCTCAGTTGGGAGAATGCTTGCCTGGTATGCATGAGTACCTGAATTTGGTCTCCAGTGCCTCTTAAACCACATTGTGGTACATGCCTCTAATTCCAGTACTGAGGAGATTTTTAAAGTCATTCTTCCCTCCAAGGTATGTCAGAGGGAAGCCAGGGCTACATGAAACCATATCTTTTTTTAAAGGGGAAACAATATATATATAAATATATATATATATAAAATGTTAAAGGGTTGGTTTCTTCATCATGAGAATCCAAGGTAAACACCACAAAATTGGACGTGGATGATATTTGTTCAGGCATAACTGGAGAGCAGCTACCACAGACTAGACTGTTGTACACCATTGTTCCTATAAGGATTATCTATTAACTCACCCTTTTTACTATTTTAGCTCCAATATTTCTTCTATTCTGAGCCATTTTCCTTCCTTTCATCTGGTAATTCCAAAATCTATAGTGGAAGAAATTTGTTTTACTGCTAATGATATTTGTGTTAGTGTTTCACTGCATTGTTATCTTCACTTTGGCAGTTTAATTTGTTTAAGCGAGGATAATTTCTGTGTGAGCTATGCACGATATACACAAGAAGGGTAGCTGACGAGAAATCCATTGTTAAATTTCCAGTACCTAAACTGACCTACCAGAATACCTGCTTATGAAGGAGATCTGGTCCGTATAGACACATCTTTACTGTCTGACCTGCTAAGCTGCAGGGCGTAGGAAATTAACAAGCCTGAAGTTCTCATTGTGGTCCAGAAGTTGAAATAATTGCTGTTTTTTCTTTGTACTTATATTTTCTTAGTAGTTACAGTGAAAATAGACTTCCAGTTGTTGTCTTTTCTGATATATAACTAAAGTTTCAAGGAAATAAGGGATACAATAATACTTTTTTTGATTACATTGTTGTAAACAAGGTCTCTTTGAACCTTATTTCACAAAATCACAAATGAAGTAGAATTTTAAAAATGTCCATAGTAGTAAGTAGTAATATCTTCTGTTTATAAGAACTTACTAAGAAATGCACTCATTGATCATGTTTTCTCTCCTTTTTTTTTTAAAAGACACTTCTTTGTTTTTTTTAGATTTATTTATTTATTTATATGAATATAATATGGCTGTCTTCAGACACCCACTAGAATAGGAGATTAGATCCCATTACAGATGGTTGTGAGACACCATGTGGTTGCTGGGAATTGAACTCAGGACCTGTGGAAGAGCAGTCAGTGCTCTTAACCACTGAGCCATCTCTCCAGCCCATGTTTTCTCTTCTTTAGATATGAATTTCATTTTGGGTTTTGTTCTTAATTGTATTTTTATAATTGTGTGATTAAGTCTAATGTTAACAGTTCAGTAGAAACATGAAACTTAGAGCTCTATTCATGTGAATGAAATTTAAATTTTTTCCTAAGTATTTGCCTTTTTTTTTTTTAATTTCTTAAAATTATCAAAAGATGATCAGTAAAACAAGGAAGTCTTACTGGATTAGAAAAAAGTACAAATTCAAGGAAAAGGAAAAAGCAATTTTAAAAATTTCAAAGCTGGTTTAAATGGATAATAACAAGGTGATATGTCACTGTGGATTTAAATATACATGCATTGGAAAGACTGTGTAAAGCTTTTACTTTTAAATGGTATTAAAGCTGGAAGTAATTCAAATTACTCAACTGTGTACGTAGAAAAGTAATCTCAGTTTTCTTATTTAGGGTATGCCTACTATTCTTTTTCAGCACTACTAAAAATTACATGTACACAGTGATTTCTAGCAGATGAGTTTCTGGAAGAGCAAAAAACAATCTTAAATGTTAAGTAGACTTTTCTGGGGAATGGTTTAGAGTGGGTGGTTACAAAGTGAGTTTTGGAAGCACATCTGCTAGAAAGGTAGAAGTCTTTAAAAAGATACAACTTAAAACAGTGCAGTTGATCCTCATCCAGACTCTAGCAACTGCTGTATTGTATTTTAATATTGTATATGCTATTAGTGTCTCTCAGTTCTTTCTTCCAAAATGGCCAGCCATAGTAATGAGAGATGATTAAGTTGATTCAGTGCTTACAACAAAGCCTTTTCTAGTTAACTGTGCTTTTGTAAGGTGAGAGAAGAGACTGACAGACCTAATTTTCAGTAAGAAGTATGCCTTGGCAAGTGTTTGTGATAGTGCAGCGTATAGACAGTTATGAAAATAATGATGCTTTACATTTTACCCTCATTAGAGCAGATTGTAAGCCATGAAAATGTGTGGGAGTAGCTTAAGTACATAGCAAAACAAATTGTAGGAACTGTAGAAAGATAAGTGGTTCCCAGGAGCTGAGGGAAAACAGTGAGCAGCAATACTGAGCATGTTTAGTAATACATTAGACTACCTTATATAAGACTGAGCACTTGTTGCTGTGCATTTCTCCAAATCTGTAGACTACAGCTCCAAGAGCACCCCATGAAAACTGGTCATCATGTATAGCATTTATGACATATGCACTTATCTAGAAGAAACTGATAATGGGGGAGGTTACATGATTGTGGAACCTAAAACTGCTCTGAGGGGGGAAAATGCACTAAAAAGGTTTCTTTCTGACAATAATTTTGATAGTATTCTTTTTTACTGAGTTTCAAGTCACATATGAACAAAGAAACCTAGCATCCATGTAAAATATATAATCTTTAAAAAATTAATGTTTATTTATTGAGAGAGAGGACATCTCTCTTCCTGAGTGCACACATGTCAAAAGGGTACACATGGTAGTCAGTGAACAAATTGCAGGGGTCAGTTCTCTCTTTTCACCATGTGTGTGCCAAGGATCAAGCCTTAGGCCATCAGGCTTGACACCAAAGCACCTCTCCGCACTCAGCCATCTCCTTCGCCCAGATCTCCATTATTATTCAAGGAAAAGTAAATAGGCAGCTAGATGTTTTAATCATGAACTGTGATGGGTGTGTTTAGGTATATTTAAAAAGATAAAGTTACTTTTGACCAAATCACCCTATTAGATAAGAGAACGGCTGACATTTCATAGATAAAGTAAGGAGAATTTAAAGTTTTTTTTAAAAAAATTAATTTGAATAGCTGCAGTTTACAAATGTTGAATTGTCTTCACATTATTGATTATATACCTGCCTTAATACTCGTAAGGAAATGACCCTAGTGTTCTTCCTACTTGCTTTTATCTTTCAGAAGATGAATTAGCTTTATTTTTGTCTGAGTAACAGAAATAGCCCAGTCTTTCTTAGCTTCCTTGTGTGTGTGTGTGTGTGTGTGTGTGTGTGTGTGTGTGTGTGTGTGTGTTTTACATTCATGTGTGATTATAGGTGTGTTACCAGGCCTATCTTTTTATAAGACTTTCCTTGTTCACAGAGTTTCTCTTCATAGCAGTCTTCTAAGACACTCATCTTGGCAACTTCCTGTGGCACCTGTACTTGGAGCAAGCACATCTTCATAATAACCACGGTTGTCATGATAAGAAGTCATCTGAAAATTAGAAGTTTTTGGTCCTACAGTGTTCTGCTGTGCAGCTATGCTGTCATTTTTGCCTCATGTTTGGTTAAATGTTTGATCACAAGACTAGACCACAGTGATTGAGAGAAGAATCAGAGTCATCCTTTGATCAAAGAGAGGTGAAAAACCACATTATGGTGGCTCCCTCTGTTGTCATTATATTGTTATATTCTTTTTGAAGTTTCTCTATCTGGGTTACTTGTAATATGAGCCTGTTTTGAATGTGCCTTGCCTGTGGCAGTTCTTAAGGAATAACTGATGATAGAAGAACATTTTAATCCTGAGAGTGTGATAAGGAGGTAAAGAGAAAGAGTGAATGGGCTCGTGTGCAGTTTGAATCATGCATGAATCTTTTGTCAGTGTTGACATTAAAGCAAGCCAACTTAAGGGATGTGAGAGTAGGGAGGTTTCAGCTACTTTATCCCAATGTTTTCTAGAGAGTGAATGCCTTATAGAATTGAAGCAAAGCCTTTTAAAAAAGTGTGTGTGTGTGTGTGTGTGTGTGGTGTATATGTGTGGTGTGTATGTGTCAAAAACAAAAGAAGACAGGAATCTCCTTTAATTTCTACCATCAATTTTTATTGTATGGAATGAACTAGTTTCTAGTTTTTTAGAGTTCTTCTCACATTACCTTTATTTTTCTGGAATGTTATATTCTTGAAATATATTCAGAAATACTATATTTTTGCTTTTTGGAAAAGAGTCATATGACACTATCCCATATCAAAAACTAATTGGAAATGGAACATTCACTAAGTGAGTAATAGATAAGACAATGCAAAGTTGAGAGCAGTAAGCAAATCACCTATTAGGAGGAAACTTGTTTGCTGTGAAACACCCAGATCATAGGCAAACAGCAATAATAAAAGCAGGATACCCCGCCTCCGAAATGCAAACAAGCAAAACCCCAGAGCATTCATGGTACTTGGGACAGAATTGATGATTCAATAAGGATGATGTTAAATTTCCTGAACTATAATGAGAGTAAGATCAAAGAATAAACAAAAAGTTTTAATAGAAATAGCAATGTAGTATATAGGTCAGAGAATATGCAAAGTAAACAAGCAGAAAGAAAAACACTGCCATGCCAGGAACCTGCTCTGAAAAGCAGTTAGCATTCGTCTTTATCATGATAGGAGCTGTGCTCCCAGACCTTCCCCTCTGAAACAATAAACCAATCGGGTGGTGTGTGGTGGTGGTGGTGTAATTTGTTACAGTGACACTTTAGGAGGCCATGTTCATGTGTGTGGCCTGTGTTGGTTGATGTCTATGCTCCTTCCTTGATTGGTGTGGTTGCATAAGTCTGTGTTAATATCTATGGTCAGTAGTGCCACTAGAGACCATGTCTGTGATCAGAGCTGCCACAGGAGATTATTCAATGTCTCTGATGCCACCAGAAGACATGTTGATATCTATTCTCCATCCTGTGATCAGGGGCCATTTTGATGTCCAAGATCTGTGCTACTAGAGGCCCTGATGGTCCCTGGTCTTTGCTTCCACTGGAGACCATCTTCTGTGGTACAGCTGGAGGCTGAGTGGATGTCTGTGATCCGTACTGGGACTGTGTTGATATCCATGGTTTATACAACTGTGGGAAACCATGTGGAAGTCCATGATCCTTGCTGTAGCTGGTTGTTACTGGCAGGGAATCATCTATTGTAGTGATATTGATGACTCCAGACTCACAATTCAGATTTAGAGACATTGAAGGCTTCTGCAATAACCTTCCCTCTTCCCCCAAAGAAACAAAAAATAGTCTAGACAGAAAAGTTATTGAGACGAGTTCTTAAAAATTGCCAGTGCCTGGCAAACACAGAAGTGGATGCTCACAGTCAGCTATTGGATGGAACACAGGGCCTCTAATGGAGAAGCTAGATAAAGTACCCAAGGAGCTAAAGGGGTCTGCAACCCTATAGGTGGAACAACAATACGAACTAAACAGTACCCCAGAGCTCCTGTCTCTAGCTGCATATGTAGCAGAAGATGACCTCGTCGGCCATCACTGGGAAGAGAGGCCCCTTGGTCTTGCAAACTTTATATGCCTCAGTACAGGGGAAGGCCAGGGCCAAGAAGTGGGAGTGGGTAGGTAGGGGAACAGGTTGCTGGGAGGGTATAGGGTACTTTTGGGATAGCATTTGAAATGTAAATAAAGAAAATAAAAAAAAAATTGGTAAAGATACTTCACAGTTGTTGACTTCTGGAGGTTGTTGGGGAACACAACTCAGTTATCTTTTAAGAGGCTGATCACTGGGGCAACACAAACTTTAAATGGTATATTTGGGGTAGGCAGCACAAAGGTAAGAGAATGGACCTGGGAGGAATGGGAATTGAGTGTGATCGGAAAGGTTTGTATGAAATTTTCAAATAATCAATAAAAATGTGTTGGGACAAAAGAAAAACCAAAGGAGTACTTAGAACCAGAGAAATGAGGTCATTGTGATTAAACCTGTCCATGTAGTCCTTAGGCCTTTGGAATTGGTTTGCAGGAGGAACTCGGAAGATTTGTAGCTGCAAGGTGCTTCATAGTTTAAAGAGAGTTCTGGTGGGACTTTGGAAGACCAGAAGACCAGTAGACGTACAAGCAAAAAAGACTGCATTTCTAATCTTTAAGAAAGGAACAATGGCTCTTAAAAGGGTTGAATCCAAAGTTATTCCTGTTTAATTCTGGCAAGGAATTGGTCTTGTTTTGAGTTCTGAAACCTTGTGGAAGCCTTTCAAAGGTGTGGCAGTTGGATTTGCTGGAGGAACTTTGACATCAGCATAGCATTTAGTCTGTGACATGGTTATTGTGGTTTAGGATTACAATCAAAACAAGGAAGAATAAAGCAGAATATGGGTAAAGCAAAATACAGAATATGGTGTTTGACATGGATTTGCTGTTGTTAAACAGTAAAAAATCTGAAGTTCCAGCAGAAACCTCAGGAAGGAGAGTCGGTAGGTATGGCTAAGCACTTCTACATTGCACAGCCTAAATATTTCACCCAAGTTTTTTCTCTCTATTGATCTCCTCTACCTTTGTTCCTTTTCCCTCCTCTTAGGCCCACTTGATGTATGTAACCCTAATCTAATAGAGCAGAGGCTTTTCAGTAGACTCCTCAGATCCCAGGAAAAGAATGTAGGGGTTTCTTTCCTTAACTGTGCAGTGTTCTGTTACTGGCTACACTTTTTAATGACCATGGTTTTAAAAGGACATGATGTTAAGAGGGCAATAAAAAGGTGAAGAACTCCTGTGAAAGAAAGTTCTGGAAAAAAAGAATAAAGCGCCTTTTACAGTAGCCTCCCTTTTATTAGAAAGAGTTCTACTCTTCCTGCTTGATGGGCAAAGTAATGAACTCATTGTTTTTTCAAGCTGCTGTTAAGATTAGGCCACCCTGAAAAGAATTCTAACTCCTGATTTATATAACAAAGTATTATTCATGCATATCCTATTAATATAAAACTAATCCCTAGTCAAACTCACACATTCCGACATCACAAGTTATGTAGTTTTTACTAAAAAGGACAGCTTTATCATCATGTGAAAGTAAATACTACCCATCTCCGAAGGAGCAAAAGCCATGCTTTGTAAATTGTGAAGCATGTTATTGAGGAAAGTCCTTTTCTGTCAGTCATGATCACTGAACCTGAAGTAGTTCCCAGCAGCAGAACAGTGAGGAGCTCGAATAGACTTCACAGCCCCAGGGACACCTCAGGTACACCTGGAGACTTCATAGACATACATACCAGCCCCACCACTGCCTTCTCTTTCTCCACAGCACTGGTAGGGAAGTAACTGACTGGCAGCAATGATGTCGCTGGCGTGTTACAGCAGAGAACAGGTCTAAGTCCTTGCTATTTACATGAATGTGACAATTACAGCTTTGGGAAGATGAAAGGACTTGTCTAAAATCACTTTGGCAAAGAAAATTACTAACCTGAATCATAGATTAATTTGTGCCCTCTATCTCTGTATCTGTTAATTTTTTGACTTTTCAATTTGGGGAGTCTTTTTCAAAAGATTAGGTCTTGATATAATTTCATATAAACATAGTATAAAAACACTGGGGTATTCTTAACTTACATGTAGCATGAAAACAATAGTGATGAATAAAAACATTCTTTCAACTTTTCATATTCATATTCAATGTGTGGTAATAACTATTGTATAGTAGCTTCCCAGAGATGGATGGGTCAAGAAATAGAGTTTTACAGGTAGACTATAAACACACCAATTGTTGCATCATTGCCTGCTGTAACGTGCTTCCATAATCAGGAAGGAAGTCAGTGAGGAAGAAGGCCAGAATGTCTCAGCAGTGCATTATAGCTTTATTGCTATAGGAAAACAAACTTCAAACTCAGCTGCTGCAATTACAAAAAATGTGGATTTCAAAAATCCACTTTCTACCAATAAAGTAGACAGTAGTATTGAAAGAGAATCAAGTTTAAGCCTTCTGTTTTCAGTTGATGTTAACATTGGATCAGGAGCCTTGTTTGCTTCCTGCTCTGGCATTCTGTCTGTTGCACTGTGGCAAGAAGAGTCATTCTGACAAGCTGCTTTTCAGAGCTGATAGCTGGTTAATCTGGGGAGCTAGTTCTTACAGATTTACAAATACTTTGTTATTGAGTGGCGTTTTTGTTGTTAAGTTTTGACATGTTTTCAATCCTAGTCCAGTATATTTGGCAACTACTAAATATATTGTTTATGAAGTCCCAACTGTCAATGCAAATAGCCCTGACCTCAAAGAAAATGAAATACCATTTATTTTTGAACTACATATGAGTATCTATGGCCCAAGAACAGGGATTCAGGTTGCCTCAAAGGGTGTGTTCCACTGTGAGAATGGTTATATGAGATAAGGTACAGAACAAGAGTCATAAATCTAGGCGTTTAACAAATATATTGGTTGGGACCAGAGGTACAGGGGTACTGGCTGAGCAGAACAAATTCTCTATAGGTTTCATGTGCTGCCTGCTGGCATTTTTAGCTGTTAGGTTGTCAGAAGCTTATATTGTATTATATTCCGTTTTATTAAGAATATATTTTATAGATTTTGACAGTCTCTAAACTATTAGGTCAGACACAGGGAATGAATAATTATTGTCCTTCAAAGAGACTAAATACATACTGTTTATAGATTATGAAGAAAAATGCCAATTACACTATGATGTGCATTGATTACAAGACTAATTCCCACAGAGGTGAAGAGATGTGCTCCATAGCCTCATTGAAATACAGAGCATAGCAGCCTAAGCGTTCTAAAGAGAAGACAGCAAAGAAGCAAGAAGCGCTCTCAGTAGATAGAGCAAGCTTTTCAGGGCAGCACTGTGAGATAGATGAAAAGTTGGAGGATGTTGGTCTGGGAGGTGCAGATAGTGAGGAGAGGGAGCAGAAAAGAACAAAATGTCTGTAGCTTCAGCCCTTTTGTTTTGTTCTGATCAACAGTGAGCACAAGCATGTGCCAGAGGTCAAGAACCGGGACTCTAGTTGAATAAATTACTTGTCTAGGCTGTGAGGTCCATCCCTACAAATACTACCCCCACTCCCCCATATATACACAAAAGAAAGAAATAGGATGAACAGAATAAATGGGAGAGGAATTATAAAAATTTTGAAGCTTAGAAGTGATATGAAATGATTAAATGCCTGTGTAAAGCATTTAGCTTTACTTTTTTTGACAACTGTGAGCTTCTAAAAGTGGTGAAATTAATAACATTTTAAGAAGTTAAGCTAACAAACAAGAATTATTACCAAAAGTCTTATATCTTTTTTTTTTCTCAGCAATTACTTTCTTTGAAGAAATCATGGAATATACAATACAAAGAATATACAAAAATAGAGGGCTCTTTCATGTACAGAAATATTCCAATAGAGTGGAGCTTGTTAGAAGGTCTGATTCTTAGAATATAAATAGGAACTCACCAAGTAGATAGCTTCTAGTTCAAAGTAATATGATGGAGGTGAGAAGATACACTGTCAGAAACAAAGCCTGAGAGAATCATGTCGGAGGAAGTATTAGGTAAGAAAGACGATACAGAACAAGAAGGCACAGAATTGCTAATATATTAATAGATGATAAAGCTTGGCAAATAAATTGAAATTACATTATGAAATAGTTCAGAATTTAGTAGGCTGTGAGGAAATAATTTCTGAACTAAATTCATATTTTATGTAAACTATTCAGTGTTTGTATTAGACTTGAAGAGGCAGAAACTAAAGTCTAACAGTAAGTCTTAGTAGTTAATTTAGGAGATGAAAACGAAGTTAAAAAGATGCAAAAGGATAAATTTAAGTGATTATGTAATATGTAGTGTCTCCTATATCACCAACTGGTCAACTCATACTTCATCTCTGATTTTAAGAAAAACACTAGCTGCTCAGTAAAATCAAAGGAAAGTCATCAGGATTTATGTAGGAAAGAGAAATAGCATCCTCACAGTTAAATGTACAATTGTTAGTTAACTAGGAAGGAGAAAACATGTGAAGAAAGGATTTGAGTGTTGGGACAGTTACCTAGAAAAGACAACACCCTTCTCAGTTAATCCCAAAGTGCCAAGATGAACTATGACAAGCAGTGTCTGTGCCAAACAGGGAGTATTTTGAGAGGTTTAGTTTATTATAAAGGAGACCAGTAAGAAATTTGAATTCTCACCTTTAGGTACTTGCAAGATCTACCATGTGTAAAAAGACTTTAATATATTCAACTAACTTCATTTATGAGAACCATTTTGTAATCTAGATGTAACTTTTCTTCCTTCCGTTTTTCCTTTCTTTCTTTCTTTCTTTCTTTCTTTCTTTCTTTCTTTCTTTCTTTCTTTCTTTCTTTCTTTCTTTAAGTGTACGTGTGAGTGTGTTTGTGTCTGGAGAGTGAAGGGGTGGAATGCTATAAACAGAGGCCAAAGTAGGATTCCTATATCCTTTATTCTTTGAGGCAATTTCTCCTTGAACCTGGATCTTGCCTCCTTAAACATTTTCTGCCTGCCTGCCTGCCTGCCTGCCTGCCTGTCTGTCTGTCTGTCTGTCTGTCTATCATGAGGCTGAAAGACAACAAGCATCTCTCTATCTGCCCTTCCTCCCCCAGTGCTGGAGTTGAAGGTATTCATTTTAAGGTGGACACAGGACCATGCCTACCTTCCTGTTTGTCTGCTGAGGTATTCCTGATTGTCATGCTTGCACAGCAAAATCTCTTAACTGCTAAGCTATCTCTTTGACCACAACTTTTCTTTTTAACATTTAAGTGTTCATATCATTGTGAGTTGTCTATCAGAAATCAGAACATGTATATTGGAAGAGAATGTTGACAGTATCAAATGTTTCAAAAGGTCAGACTGATTGTGTTGGATACAGGAAAGAAAGGAAATGTTAGTAGACTAACTACTAATAGCTTTAAACCAACTGGTATTATTGCATGGTGTTTCAGATTTATAGTTCTCTAATAAACAGATAATATAAAGACATATTTAGAATTTTATATGCTTATGTATTTAATAGTAAATTTGTCTTAAAGTGGATATCAAATAACAACAAACTTCATTTTGGTCATCATGACATAGTGTGAAAAACAATCGGCTGACTTCAGCCATACCTGATTTTAGACACAGCTCTGCCACTTGCTGCTGCTCTAGCTTTAATGTGTTGTTTGGGTTGTCTTGCCCCTGCCATTGACAAAAGAAGTCAACCCATGATTCCTTCAGCTAACTTTGAAGGATGCAGTTTCAAATAATGCTTTAAAGATAACGAAGGGGGGCTGGTGAGATGGCTCAGCAGGCAAGAGCACCCAACTGCTCTTCCAAAGGTCCTGAGTTCAAATCCCAGCAACCACATGGTGGCTCACAACCATCCTTAATGAGATCTGGCGCCCTCGTCTGGAGTGTCTGAAGACAGCTACAGTGTACTTACATATAATAAATAAATAAATCTTTAAAAAAAAAATAAAGATAACGAAGGAGTTTGTAAGGACCATTTATGCTATCAATTATTTTAAAGATTAGCTGAACCATAAGTAGCAAAGATCCAAGTTGAAACTTGAGAAGGCAGTTTGAATTGTTGTACCTATTGCAGTTTTTCTGTGTTTTGAAATCAAGTGTCAGGCAGAACCATTAAGTATGCCTTAATGCTCACCATTCCCAATCTAATGCATGAGTCTTAGTGGTGCAAGCCCTTTTTAGGTTACAAGCCCTCACGTTATATGTGTCCTAAGCACTTATATTGAACAGTGGGTAAGCAAACAAAATTAAAATACCCATGCAATACCCTCTTAATGAAGTCTTAGGAAAGTATGCAGAGTGCAAGAAGCAAAGCTGGAAGTTGATTTGGTTGGAAAGTTCATGAGTTCCTTTCAGCAGTTATGACACTTAATGTTTTTAGTAATCATAATATAGAGTTGCATCCGTTCCCTCTTCTAATTATAATGTGCAAGGACTGGTTGCATATGCTCTGACCAAAGTTCTTGGCACTGAGAACCCTAAACAAAGCTGCAGGCACTAATTATCTTCTTCCCTAACTATATTTGATGTGCCTTTGAACTAGTGAAACTTGTGGCATTCTGAGAGGACTTCCCAGTCATTGGGGAACCTTTTACTTCATAATGCAGGAAACTGGATCTTGAATTAATGTTTTTCGGAAGAGTTTTTGATGCTTGTAACTTTATGACCACATAAATAAATGGCTATCTCTTTATTTTTATGCAACCCGCTTATATATAAAGAGGCAAGTTAAAGTGATTTGAAGATACCTGTATAATTTGATAGAAAATGTAAACACTATAAAGAAGATTCATTTTTGTCAGATTCAGTCTGCAAATAACAAATATGACCCTGGATCTCTTTTTGACATGCTGTTACTTGAGTTTTTATGACAGTCTTAACAGAGAAGGTGATAAAAATTAACTTTGATGGGAAAGTGATTTATTGAACTGTTGAGAGCATCTAAAAAACGGACAAGTAACACAAAGAGAAAAACACCAGCTCTTTTGACTGGTGATGCTGCATTGATCAGATTTCTTTTTCTCCAAGGTCTTGATCAAGAGACTGTTCTGTCATACAAATAAAATAATATACTTTATCTTTCTCTTATTGAAATTGAATTTCTTTAATTATTTTGTTCTTTACAGCTGTTAGTTATGTGATGCAGCATCTGGTCTTGTTCAGTTACTTTATATTTAAGCTGAGATTATCACCTGTCTATTTAATGAGTACATGATGAGGTTTAAATGAGATCATGCAATTTGACCACTAAATCATTTCATGATTTCAAGGTCACCATAATGTTGACATTCTAGCTCTAACTTGTGATCTCTGGAATGTCTTTGTTTCTCCAGTTCAGCTTCTCCATCTATCACTTGGAAGTGGGATTAATATGTTGTAAATTCTTTAGATAATTACATATTAATGCATATAAACATGTTTAGAAAGACATAGCTGATGTTAAGCCTGTTAATTATTATTTTTTTTTTTTTTGGTTTTTGTTTTGTTTTGTTTTGTTTTGTTTTGTTTTTCGAGACAGGGTTTCTCTATATATCCCTGGCTGTCCTGGAACTCACTTTGTAGACCAGGCTGGCCTTGAAGTCAGAAATCCGCCTGCCTCCGCCTCCGCCTCCGCCTCCGCCTCTGCCTCTGCCTCAGCCTCCCAAGTGCTGGGATTAAGGGTACGTGCCACCGCCTCCTAGCAAGCTTGTTAATTATTTTAAATATCATTATTTTTGTCAGGATAGGTTTTTGTTGTGTGTGTGTGTGTGTGTGTGTGTGTGTGTGTGTGTGTGTGTTATTTCTTTGTTTTGCAATAAGTCAAAGTATTGTATATACACATTCACTCTATATTATAGCCTTGAGTGGAAACAAGAATAAGTAAGATGAAAGCACAAGGACTGGAAGACATTAGAAAAGGCATTCTAATAGAAATAAGGAAGAAAACAAATACTTCACAAGCAGACAGACACACAGGGAGGAGAAGACTAAAAAGAAAAGACACTGTTTCCAGCTCCCTTTATACTTCAGGCTCCTTGAGGACAAGATATAGGCAACCGTCTTTGGAACCCTAGCATCTAGGAGGTAAAATGTACTTAAATGCGTATGTATCATTGATGGAAATGGGTTTTGTATTATGCATACACACACACACACACTCTCTCTCTCTTAGCTGCAACAAATTTGCTTTTATTGAATATACTAACCCTTTAATTTGTATTTAATTCAGAAATCTCAGTGTTCATTAAAATTAAGTGTTTAATGCAATTTAATATTGTAATAACTTGTGTGGTCTTGCACACCATAATTTATACATTATTTCTTAACTTTTCTATTGTTTTCTTTTTTAACACTTGGCTTCTTATGTCAGACAGTATACCTGATGCTTACACACCAGGTACTTTTTGCCATAATTCCTGGTACTTCTTGGAATATTTGATTTAGGAAGTGGGGTGATAGGAACACATACGTTGTATAACAGAATATTGTAATTGGCATTTTGGAGCCTGGTTGCAGTGATTTTAAAAAAAGAAAAAAAAAAAAAGAGGTGAACACTAGTGTTCATTCTGACCATTTATGTACATCTTGGTATGACCCTTTGAGACAGGATTCACAAGATGTATTAAGTGTGGTAAGAAAGTGTGTTATCTTAATTTAGTATCTCTGTGCAGTCAACCAGCTGCCTAGGTTTAAATATTTTCATTGGTCTTACAGAAATTCTAAATGTAACTATCAAAGTATACACCTAATAACTTTATTTTCAATGAAGAGTTGTCTGTTTAGTAGGCTATACCTAAATGAATTTCTTCATCTTCCTATAATCTATAGGCAAAGAGAGCATTGACCTTCCCTTCAAAGTGAAATAAATTCAAATGCAAGGTCATTATGTTCTCACCCATTTGTCCTTTAGAAAATTGTTCTTTGAATCAGCTCATAAATAACAATTCTGTGCTTTAATACAGATGCTCACATTCCTGTATGTTGTTGTTTTGTTCAGTATAGAAGCTGAAAACAGTATTATAACAAATCATAATTTTTTAGAAACTTTAAATTTTCTGCTTGTCAACTTGTTTTTAAGGGACATCATACGTTCACTGGGGCTTCAGTGTGAAGTGTAAGTATGTATTCTGAGTGCTCTCATTTGTATTAAAAATTTTGCTCCCCCAAAAATCTTCTGATTAATTTCTACAGAAAATTGTCAGGCTGAAAATAGATAATAGGGAGGTAAGACACTTAAATAGATCCATATTAGTTAAAGAATCAAAAATAGTAATCTGAGCTCTTCCTCAAAGTATACATAAACCCCTGATTATGTAAGCATACCTTCAAAAACTAATATATAAGTTTCTTTGATATTTTTACCATACATAAGAGATTTTAGCTCCCATCTCATAAATGCTTGAAAATTAAAGACAGGACTGAAATGTGAAGAGGTGATTAAATAGCCAGTTTTATAAGATGTACAAAATTTTAATTCCGTAAAAATAGTACAAGTTGTCAGCCCTATAACCACTTATATAAGCAACACTAGACATATTCTACAGGTTATGTTTATATTGATTTGTACATACATATATGTTCATATCTGTAACAGTTTGTAAGGGGAGTATATGGAAGGGAAAGGGACTGGAGAAAAGAAAAAGGAGGAAATTATGCAGATAAAAGATTAGGTTATTCCTATTTATGATCATATAAGGATAGGAATTCCAGTAAAAGTTATGTACAAAATCCTTCCGCCAGCCTCAGTTCTAAAACCTCAGTCAAAACAGGACAGAATACCTGCTTAGGCTATTATCTTTGCCTGATATCTGGTAATCCAGTAAGAAACAAGAAAATAAGATAAACAGAATATGGATCAAAAAGAGGAGATACAGGAGGCAATATAATTCTTTCTAGTGAGTGTAAGCTGTCTGTATATAGATTGTTAAAATTAGCAAAACTAAGGAATGCCCTTACAAAATTAGTTGTTTTCGTCTCACAGTAGTTACACCTCAAATGTGGGATAGTTAGAAAGATTAAAATGATAGCAAAAATCACAGTAACTTTGTAAAACAAATGAACTCTTACTGAAGGCAGACATGAAATTTTAAATGAGTGAAGAGCAGTAACATTAATTAATGGGGCATTTAGCAGTGTCAGATATCAGATCTCAGTAGATGCAATTCTAATTCAAGTTAATGAGATTTTTAAATTAACTTTCAAGCCATGAAGAAGAAAATGATGCAAGTAGTTATCTACTTTGAAATGTATTACAAATAACAATAATTTCTACCCAATTTTAATCCATAGTAGTAAAAACTGCATAGAACTGGTACAGAAGTAGATGTTCAAACTGTTAAATAGAAAACCCGTCAAAAACAGACCTATGCTGGATGAGAGAAGAATATTGCACAGGCTCTTAGAAAGACTAGTTTACAGGTTTTTAAAAATTTCATCCTGTTGTTTGCCTGGGGCATGCAGAGAGAACAAAGAGCTAAAGGTGACAGTAAAATCAGAGAACTGTTAGAAGCAGATAGGGAATAGCATCTTAAATTGTTTTAAGAAAGAGATTCTTCGGCCTTACTCAAAGTACAGAATGCCAGGGATAAATCATTTACTTTACAGTATCAAAGGACTAGTTTAAATAAATTACAAACAATAAATGTAGCAATTTAGTGTTGTAACAATATGTACACACACATACACACACGCACACTGAAAAGTGGAAAATAGACCATATGAGAGTTGCTTGCAAGTTAATAAGAAAATGAAACCAGAGAGTACCTAAAACTAAGACTTCTGAATGCCCAGATGTCTGATCTTAGGAGAAATTAGAAGAAAGCTAATGAAAATAATACAAACACAGCACCTCACATCCATCCCATACTTTCTTAAGAAACATTAGTGGGTGAATGAAAACAAGAAAAGGTTTTGGGATAATGAAGATACTGAAGTACTTACTACCTGTAGCAGTCTAGACCTACCCAGCTGAACAGCATAGGAGTTTGATTTCTGTGTTCATAGCTATGTTCTGTAATAAAGAGATAAGAACCTCTTAGCAGCCATGGTTAAAAGACAGTCTGCACTTCTACAGAAAAGGGAGGACTCCTGTGGCCTCCTGTTTACTGCCTCCTGCCAGGTGTGGAAGAGAAGCATGCTTTTAGCTTTTCCTAAATCTCTCATTTCCCCTAGCAGGAATGAGCCACAGGAATGATAGCATGTTGGTGCTTGTTGAAATAAAACATGCCCACCAGTAAAATATGAGAGCATTAATATTTCATGTGGGAACTTGATTTAGCTTTAACCATACTCAAAAAGCTTTGAAACTTTAAAATGAAATGGAAAAAAAAAAAAAAGAAGCTAACCCAGCTTCAGAGAAACGTAGTTTATTACAACTCAGTAAAGATTTTTCATAAATCTTGATATTAGTGCTGGTAGTCCTATTTTGTCATCATATACTTAACATTGCAAAAACTTGTATGGTGTGATTGTGGAAAACTAAGGTTCTGGTGTCTCCATTGAATTATCTTTCACTTCCTTCATAAATTTTTAGAGTCAGATTTGTAGATACTGGGTGTATTGCTTCTTCAGGAGCGAGAGATCTTAACTTGGATATGCAGCACTGTGGATGCTCACTGCCTTCTCTCTGGCTTTCTAGTGTCTTAGGAACACTGACTGCCTGACTCACAGCAATAGTCCCTAGTCACTAATGTCCATGCTTGCTTCCCTGTGGGAGGCTCTTGTTATTTCTTCACTGGTAGTCTTGTGCAAATGGTGTTTTGTTACTAGTGTGTGGGGGGGGGGGGAGGTGCATGTCAAGGAGTAAGATGTACATGCCTGTGGGTGTTCATGTATAGGCTAGGAGCATGTAACTTGGTTTCCTTTATTGTTCTCTACTTTAGTTCCTTAGACAGTGTCTATTTATTACCTTGAGACAAGGTTTCTAACTGAACCCAAAGCTTGCGCAGTTTGGTTAGTTTTGTTGGCCAGCTAGCTCCTTGAATATACCTGTCTCCACTTTACAATGCTGGGGTTATACACACAAACAGCTCTGTTTGGCTTTTACATATGTGTTAGGGATTCAAATCCAGATTCTCATGCTAGCACAATTAGTACTCTGATTCCTTTTTAAACTTTCTGTTCTCTTAATTTGCATCATTTTATAGTTAAGACAGGGGAAAGGATACCATTTTCATTTTCTTTTCTTTAAGCCTTGCTTAATTGGTAATATATAGGAGCAAATAACAGCTTTCTCTGTGAGTGTTAAAAACTATTCTAGGGCTTGAAGAGGTGGCTATCAGTTAAGGGCACTTGCTGCTTTTCCAAAGAACCCAAATTTGCTTCCAAGCACCTACAGGGTGGCAAATAACAATCTGTAACCTATGTTACAGGTATCCAACAACCTCTCTGACACCAACCATGCACACAGTACCCTTACATACTTGTAGTTATATATGCAAACATGAAATAAAGAGAAATCTTGAAAAGGAAAAAGTAAAACCCATATTCTATTTCACTATTTGTTTGTATCTCTGTTTACATCTTCATTAGTACTTTTGATTGGTTATTGGTAAATTACTCTGCAGTTTTATTACAATGAAAGCTATAAAACCTTACTCATTATAAAATCTGTTCTTTCTTTTCCAACCAAGAGAGGATCTCTTGTATCCCAGGATGGCCTTGAACTTAAAAACTGATTAGATAGCTGAGGATGACCCTGAACTATTTCTGCCATCCAAATTCTGGGTTTGCAGGCATGCTGGACTGCTGAAAGCAGTTTGTTTTTTGTTTTGTGTTTATTTTGTTTTTGTTTTTGTTTTTTTAAGTTTGCAGGAGATCAAAGTCAGGGCTTCATGAAAGTAAGACAAGCACTCTACCAACTGAACTACATGTTTAACCCAAGGTATCTCTCTCTCTCTCTTTTTTTTTTTGTTTGTTTTTTGTTTTTTGTTGTTGTTGTTGTTGTTGTTGGTTTTTTTGAGACTTCATACTGTTTCTTAAAAAACTATTCATGGATCAGCAAGATGGCTCAGTAGGTAAAGGCACTTGCTGCCACACCTAATGACCTGAGTTTAATCCCAAAGTCCTACCTACTGGAGAATTAACTGATTCCCAAAAGTTGTCTCTGGCCTCCACACTTGAGAGTCATGCACACACATGCTCTTAGGGAATGTAAATTTTTTTAAAATATGATGAAAAAGGCGAAGCAGGAAAAATGGAGGTGCTCATTCAGCATTTTAAAGGGAGTAATATATTTATTCTCACTCTACAGTTTGATTCCAAAATAATTTTGTATCATCTCTAATTTGTATACTTAGGGTTAAGAAGGAACTACACTCATAAAATTGCCTTGTGAACAAATTACCCAAGCTCTTATTTTCTCAGAAAACTCTTTTGAGGAAAGTTGTTGAGAGGAGGCTTCCTATAGCCCAGAATGGCCTAGAGTCTATCTGCAAACTTGATATTCTCCTGCTTCAGCCTTTGAGAGCTCAGATTGCATATATAATATGTGCATATTGTATGTATGTAAAACATATGTAAATATGCCAGCATGTTTATCTTTTTTTACAATATCCCTAAGAAGGAAGTTGTGGTTGTTTGAATGAGATTTTCATATAGTCTCAGACATTTAAATATCTGGTCCCTAGTTGATGGCACTGTTTGGAAGGCTTAGGGAGAATAGCCTTGTTGGAGAAACTGTCACTAGGAGCAGGCTTTGAGATTTCAAGCCATGTTCTATCTCTGGTGTGTTCTCTCCCACCTCCCTCCTCTCTGCCTTTGCTTTCTGCTTATGGTTTAAGAAATGATGTCTCACTTTGCTCTCTGGTTGCCTTGTCTGCATGTTGCCATACTTCCCCACCATGATGATGTTGGACACTAGAACTGTAAGCTCGAATAAACTCTCCTCTGTAAGTTACCCCAGTCATAGTGTTTCACTACCTCAATAGTAAAGTAGCTAATACAGCCATTTACAGCCAGATGTAATGATAAATAAACATCTAAATCCTAGCACCCAGGCAGAAAAGGTTGTCAACTTCGAGGGTTGTCTGTGCTCTTGTCAGAGCAAGATAATATTTCTAAATAAATAGGTAAATAAATAAATGGGGGTGAATTGCATCCCCTCATAAGCATATAACATATCCAACATACTTTGTTTGTGATGAAGAATTCTAGAAAAGTAGTGCTAAAAATGTCAAGACCAGCTCTCTACCCATGTTCCTGTACCTGTGCATTCCTGCATATAAGCTTTTCCCACACTGTATAGCAAAGCTTGCTGTCATTAAAAGATGTGTCATTGAGCTTATGAAGTAAAGGAGGATAGTGTCATAATTTTGTATGCATATATACCATATCTTTTATTCACAGATGTATTTGCTTACTACCAGAGTTTAAAGGATAGTAAGAAGCAGAATGAATGAACATGTTGTAAACAGGTTTTTTTCAAGTTAGCTGAACAAGGCCCATAACACCTTTTCCTTGAGATGTTAGGAAGAGACAATGTCAGGAGAGAAGTGCAGAACAAACCAGTTGCTTCCTTGCCTGACTGACCAGCTCACACTCACTTTGACTATATTATTTGCTTATCAGGATAGAACCTGATGCAGTTTTACACTCAGCCCATAAACGTAATAAACATCACCATGTAACTTTATAAAGGCTCTGTTAAATTCGTGAACTCGAGATGCTGTTGCTTTTTTCCCATAGAGGAGTTTTATGAAACGAGTGTAGGGTTTTCAAACCATGTATTTCAGAGGAAAGGGGAGGTTATTAAATAACTTGGTTATACATCTATCCATTTAGCTATGTTTAGGTTCATTTCTATTATGGAGGGTGAATTTTTAAGTGTTTATAGAAGAACCCTGTATCCTGGTTCTTTTGATTTGTACTTTATAAGCAGTAGATCTTCCTTCTCCATTTAAATTACTGAGAATAAAGTGTTTAAAAATCCATAATCAGTTTACATAAAGATATTTTGAGTTTTGAAGGAGAAATGAATATTATACTCTCTTTATAAAGAAGTTTTAACTAAACTTTAAAGTTAACTCAATGTCCAATGCACAAGAATATGTGGATGCTGCTTTTTGTTCTCAGACTTAACAGTCTCTGGTTTTCTTTTACACAAAGGTCAGCAACCTCCTCCTGTAAAGGGCCCCATAATAAATACTAAAGAACCAAGCATGGTCGCACACTCTTTTCATTCCAGCAAGGGAGGCAGAAGCAGACAGATCTCTGGGTTTGTGGTAGCCTGGTCTACAGAGTGATCAGGACAGCCAGTGCTACACATAGAAACTTCATTGGTTTTTTTTTTTTGGTTTTGTTTTTAATAAAAAGGATGAATAAATACTTTAGATTGTGTAGACCACATACAATTTCTGTAGAATATTCTCTCCTTGCTTTTCCTTCTTCTGAGTTATCTATTTTTTAGTAACCTTATAAAATAAAAATATTTTTAAACTTGAGTTTGCTGTAATCTGATTCTAGTATTTGCTTTGAAGCCCTAGTTCTTGATACAGTTTTTCTTTAGACCGAGTTTGAACATTTGATATGATTGACTTCAGCTTCACTAACATCTTTTTAAAACTCAGTCTCTTCCAGCATGAACAACGGAAACTCATGTTTATTTTCATCTCTATTCTTTAGGTATGCACTGTTATTAGTTGGTTTTCTCACTGCTATTACCAGATACCAGAGAAAAACCTGCTTAAATCAGCCCATACTATATTTTATATTTCTAGTCATCTCATTGTAGCCCACAAAAATGTAAAGAACCCTTTGGGTAGAAGACATGATACAGGCAGGTATTAGAAATTCTTGCTCAAGCATGAGTAGCACAGGTCTGTACCATATGGGGTCTTAGAGCTGAAAGGAGAAGTGGACACAAGCTGCCATCCCTAACCCAGATAGTATCTCCAGTTGATAACCACTTAGAAATGAAAATTTAGTTTTCTTAAGGAAACTGGGGCAACAAACTACTTTTAAGGACAGGCTGCATGCTTAGCAATAGATGACAAGCTCAACCGCTTCTTTGGATGTTCTGTCTGATAATGTCATGTCAAGGGCTGAGTTCCCTTTCCTTTTCCTCCTTTCTCTCTTTCCCTTTATTTTACTTTCTCTGTTGCCCCCTTCCTTTCCATTCCTTTCCTTTCTCTTTTCCCCCCTCTCTGTTACACTATAGTCCTTTGCATATATATTACGGCTTCTACCTTTGTGTTTTTATGGGATTTCTGAGTGTACCAATGAACTAGTCTCTGCATCTATATCTAATTCTTGTGCCTTTTCTTAGACTCTTTTCCTTATTCCAATGTGTTTATATTTGTTTTATTTTATTATTAATCTTTAGATACTTGTTAGTTCTCTAATAAGAGACAGAAAAGGGATAGTTCCAGATGAGAGGGAAGGTAGGGAAGAACTGGGAGGAGTGTAGGGAAGGAAAAGTGTAATCAGGGTATATTATATGAAAAAAAATATTTTTCAATAAAAGAAAAAAATTAGTTGCCCATACCCTAACTTTGTTTCTGAGCATAGTCCAGTATCAACCCATATTAAAATAAAATATCAGAAAAGTAGTATTAATTCATGGCCACAGATTTTCCTGCCTAAAGTTACATTTATTTATTGATACAGTTTCTGTTTCAGAGTTCAGGAATTAGAATGTGCTTTAGTTTGATAACTTAAAAAAAAAAAGAGAGATCCAGAGGATATTATTAAAAACATAATTACTAGGAGTTATAATTGAAAAGCTACAAATGCATCTTTAGTCTCCCTTGATTTAATTATTTCACCATATAAAGTGAGTCTTCAGGCCTTCCAGAACCACATATGAAAAATTAAGTCTTCAATTGTTTAACCTTGGATGGATTCAGGAAAAAAAAAAATGGCAAGGCCATCTTCCTGACTTTTTCTAAGTTGTTGTTAGTAATGTACTCATACATCTTCTGATGCAGATATGCACTATGGAATACAGGCGCGTGCCTGCTCTCTGCAGTGCTGCAGAGTCTTCTCTGCCAATAGGGGCAGGCGCAACTCTGGGACTTTTATATAGACAGCCTTTTTGAGCTTTGATGCCCTCTTCTCTCTTCCTAGACCTGTAAGTTTGTTGAGGGCAGGGGTGGGTAGCTAGTTTTCCATCCTTTGGTAGCTGTTTCCAAGAATAGGACTGCTATTACACAAAGGGTAGTTCTGTGGGTGTGGTGGTGCATGCCTTTAATCCCAGCACTTGGGAGGCAGAGGCAGGCAGATTTCTCAGTTCAAGGACAGTCAGGGCTACACAGAGAAACCCTGTCTTGAAAAACAAAATGAAACAAAAGAAAAGATAGCTCTGAACTCTAGTCTTTGACTCCCTCATAAGGGAATCAAAGCCTTCTTATTTCATCAATTCATTGGGGTTTGTTTTTGTTTTGAGGCAAGTTCTCATGTGGTCCAGGTTAGCCTCCACATTCTAGAAATATAACTGAAGATGGCCTTGAATGTAACTATCCTCTCTCCATCTCTAGAATGCTTGGATTGCAGATTTGCACCACCACACTAGGTTTATGTGGTGCTGGGTATCAAACCTGGGGCATTGTGTATAATGGCTAAGTACTCTACTAAGTGAGCAGATTCCCAGCCACAAGCTCATATCCTTAAAGTAGTACTTACATCATTAACAATTTGAGTCTTATTTGTGCTTAATCTAATTAAAATTAGTTTTTATTTTTTAAAATTAGTTTTCTTCTTAAATTCAAGTCCAGTTTTTAAATTCTACATTTGATTAGGCCTGTCTAAGAAATTATATTTTAAATAATGTTGAATTCAGCATTAATTTCAAACATAAATTGTAATGTTTGTCTTACTCATGTTAGTAAATAAGAAATAAATCTAGATTTTATCTAAATAAGTGCATAGTTCATTTACTTGTATTGCTTTGCTTGCTCAGTCTTTAATTCTTTTGTGAATACCAATAAACTCTGTGTGAGTGTGGTCTAGGAAATCTGAAGCTTTTAGTGAAACTGCTGAAACATGATTCTATAAAGAGAGTTTTATGGTTTGCAGATAAACACTGTTGCTGATTTTCAGTAAGGCTGTCATCAGTGTAAATGCACTTTTAAGGTTTTTACTGTGCCTAGCTTTAACAAACACTGTACTTCTAGGGTTGTAGATCACTTGGTAGAGTGCTTTTCTAGCATGTGCAATGCTGAGTTCAAGCTCCAGCATTGCATAAACCAAGAATGGTGGTGCACATCTTTAATCATGGTCCTCAGGAGGTGGAAATAAGAGGATCAAAAAGTTCAGCTGTTTAGTGGAATATCTGAGAATTTTGTCTCAAAAGAGAAAACAGTTCTTCAGATTAGTTTGCTTAGAATTTATCTACTGTACTCAGAAAACTTCAAGCAATATTTTAAGTTTCTCTTTCTAAACATCTCTAGTCTATGAGCTTTCGTGTTGTTAATCACAGGAAATGTTGATGTACAATGTAATGTACAAAGTAAATTATTAATGAATTATCCTAGTGAACTTTTGTGTGCTGAATGCTTTAACAAGCTTATCCTTAAAGAACCTCAAAGAAGTGCAAAACATTTATTTAGCAGGCACCAACCACTGTTAAGACAATTTAACATTTGTAAAGCATTTAATGAGACTGAGACACAGCAAAGCTGTTCTCTGGTGTACTACTAAACAGAGCTTCATTAGTCTGAAAGTCATCAGAACCTGAACTTCAGAATGTGTCTCAAGAATTGGGTACAAGTATGTCATCTTGAAAATAAGAAAGAAATAGCAAATGTGTCTTAGGCTTGACTGAGAACAGACCACAGAAATACTGTCAAGATTTTAAACCAGGAAGGCTTTAAAATGAAAAAAAAAGAAGCGTCAGTGACACCGAGTTACTATTCCCCATATATTGAAAGATACAGTGGAACAAAGTAGGCATTCTTCCATACTTTTCCCTCTTCCTTAGGCAAAGAAAGAGTTTTCTATACTCAGTGAATTATGTGACTTTATTGAGCAACATCTTGAAATTACTTAAGTCATCTGCTTGCTTCCATCGTAAATAGCAGGACTGGGAGAGAGAAGCAACTTTGGAAGGAGGCCTGTAGAACAAACTCACTGAAATCCCGATTATAGGTTTTATAGTACCTTTCCTTTAGGATATCTTGAGTTTGTGTTCAGTTGAGCCATTTTATAAAAGATGTTTTCCTCTGTGAGGAAATAAAGAATATGTGAGAATTTTGGTTACATTTTCATTATAGCTTGAGTTTGTGAGTGATGTGCTGGCATTTTTCAATGTTCAGAGTGGATGATATATTTAAACAAAATCATCTCTTTCTACGATTGTGATAAGACTTGTGCTCCACGGGCTAATTGTAGAAGTAGTAAAATGAGTAAAACCTGATCTCAGAATAATGTTCTTTACTTATCCATCTGCCCCACCACCTTTCAGGGGGTTTCCCATAACAGTATTATTTCTAAATAGCCAATGAGGAAAGAATCCAAAGGTGTGTAACTTTATTTTTCTTCTGATTTCTAAAGTTTCATATGATAGCTTGATTAGATAGTTAACAAGATAAAACAAATGCATGAGTGCTTGACATAGCTATCTCTAATTCACTCGAGTTAATCAAGTAAAAAGCAAAGAAATAAATGTGGCAAATTGTTGAGTATTTTGTAAAGATTTGATCAAAATTGTTCTTTTTTTCTTGACCTCGCTTTTCATCCTCAGAATACAATCTCTATTAAAGTTATTTAATTGATGGAATACACTCCACATGCAACCTGTTATAAAAACAAAGCTCTGTCAGGTCAATATTATAAATTTCTAATAATTTTCTTACAATAAAATAAATTATTTAAAACTTAAAAGTTGCAGATTCAACTCTTGAGTAATTCTTGCTAAGTTAAAGAATATCAACAGTAAATATTTTAAAATGCAGTGCATATAAAAAGAAGCATTATATGCTTACTGTGTCCATGTAGTTTTATAATCTAGGTTATCAAACTGATAAAATTCAGGTTGAACAATGTCTTTTTCATATGAGCATCTTAGTCCTCTATAGAAAGAAAAATAAAACAAAGCCCTGCCAATAGGGCACTAGGGATAGGGTTTCCCTCTTTTGCTGCTCTTTGCGTCCCTCATCTTTTCTAGAGCATCACTCCACTAACTCTTCCTGTCAGTATTGGTGGCGACAGCCAGTCTGACCTACAGAAACCCACACTTCTTAGCCTGGAAGTGCTGGTAATTTATCTCACCACCCCCAGTTCATTTGTGCATGAGTAGCAGGCTTTGTTTGTCTAAAACACATAGAACTGCTTACATGTACGTGGGAGCTTTTTTGAGTCCATAAAGTAACTTAGTATATAGTTTTTCTGAGTACTTCACAAAAGAAAAATTAAAAAAAAAAAGAACATATATTTTTCCATATAAGACTGTTATTTCAAAACTCCAAATAGTTTCATGTGTGAATGTTGTAAATAGGATCCGATTTGTTTGTTCAAAAAATACTTTGGCGATTCTGTAAGAATGAAGCACAAGACTGAATGAAACAGGAAGTGTAACTCTGTTATAGAAGCAATACTGGCATTGTCTTCCTCTTATCTTCCTAGGTGTCTTGTTAAGAGCATTGCCCTGTTTTCCTGAGCATCATCTGAGAGCCGGGGGTGGGGTGGGGGCTTATATGTTCAAAGTAGCAGTGCCTGTTACTTATCAGCTCATATTTTAAACAAACTTTACTGATCCTGAGTTGATATAGCTGAGATCACCTGAGGGCCTGGTACATACGCAATGTGTTAGAACATTTCTTTGAGAATGTGTTTGTCATTGGTTACCCAGTTGGAGTGCTGGGCCCTGCATCTGGGTTTGGAATGGCTCATTTCATTGTTTGACTTGAGTAGTGATGAGAAATCAAGCCTGTTAGTTCATGTACAATGAATGTTCCTGCCTGAGCATGCTGAACTCTTGACAGAGGCTGCTCTTTACCTGTCTTCAACTTGGATAACTTGCTAACCTCTCCAAGGCAAGGGAACTGTGACAAGGTGTCAGTTACTTTCAAAAGTAAATAAATAATAGGCTTTGAGTTTCATTTTAATAATAATATATCCTTACAGGACCATGATATTGAATCATATGTTTTGTGGTGAATGTTGTACCTTCAAGGTAAAACATTTTAAAAAGTACAATTTAGACAGCCTAGTAGCCTAGTACCCAAGGGAAAATTATTAATTTTCAATGAAAGAACACTGAGCTGTCTTCAACAAAATAAGCTGAGGAGTAGAGAAATGAAGATTTATTTGAAATTTTACCTTATACCTATATTTTCTTTATCAGATCAGGAAGTATAATATAGCTATAGTGTAAGCATTTTTATATTTAAGAAGTTACTTTAAATGTTTGAAGAAACTTTTTTACAAGCAGCTAAACACTTTGTTATGAGTACACACACAAGTTAGAAATTTGTGGAATTATGTTAACCTTACTCTGAAAGCAATTCCTCACAAGGATAGAAACATCTGCAGCTTATTCTTATTAATTAGGTAATACTTAACAATCTATATTTAATAAAAAATAATACGTAATTAACTCTTTTTTTTATTATTATTTTCTTTATTT
>NC_034593.1:31909056-31942521 GCF_900095145.1 Mus pahari
ACTTGGTTGATTTCAGCCCTAAGTTTGATTATTTCCTGCCTTCTACTCCTCTTCGGTGAATTTCCTTCCTTTAGTTCTAGGGTTTCTAGTTGTTCTGTCAGGTTACTAGTATATGCTCTCTCTAGTTTCTTTTTGGAGGCACTCAGGGCTGTGAGTTTTCCTCTTAGGACTGCCTTCATTGTGTCCCATAAGTTTGGGTACGTTGTGGCTTCATTCTCATTAAACTCTAAAAAGTCTTTAATTTCTTTCTTTATTTCATCCTTGACCAAGTTATCATTGAGAAGAGTGTTGTTCAGGTTCCACGTGAGTGTTGTCTTTCTATTGTTTATGCTGTTATTGAAGATCAGCCTTAGTCCATGGTGATCTGATAGAATGCATGGGATAAATTCAATAGTTTTGTATCTATGGAGGCCTGTTTTGTGACCAATTATATGGTCAGTTTTGGAGGAGGTACCATGTGGAGCTGAGCAGTTGTATCCTCTTGTTTAAGATAAAATGTTTTGTAGATATCTATTAAATCCATTTGTTTCATAACTTCTGTTAGTGTCCATGTGTCTCTGTTTAGTTTCTGTTTCCAGGATCTGTCAATTGGTGAGAGTGGGGTGTTGAAATCTCCCACTATTATTGTATGTGGTGCAATGTGTGCTTTGAGCTTTACTAATGTTTCTTTAATGAATGTGGCTGCTCTTGTGTTTGGAGCATGGATATTCCAAATTGAGAGTTCTTGGTAGATTTTACCTTTGATGAGTATGAAGTGTCCCTCCTTGTCTTTTTCGATAACTTTGGGTTGGAAGCCAATTTTACTTGATAATAGAATGGCTACTCCAGCTTGTTTCTTCGAACTATTTGCTTGGAACCATTGTTTTCCAGCCTTTCACTTTGAGGTGATGTCTATCTTTTTCCCTGAGGTGGGTTTTCTGTAAGCAGCAAAATGTTGGGTCCTGTTTGTGTAGCCAGTCTATTAGTCTGTGCCTTTTTATTGAGGAAGTGAGTCCATTGATGTTATGAGAAATTAAAGAAAAGTAATTGCTTCCTGTTATTTTTGTTGTTAAAGTTGGGATTTTGTTCTTGCAGCTGTCTTCTTTTAGGTTCGTTGAAGGATTACTTTCTTGGTTTTTCTAGGATGGAGTTTCCATCCTTGTGTTGATATTTTCCCTTTATCATCCTTTGAAGGGCTGAATTCGTGGATAGATATTGTGTGAAGTTGGTTTTGTCGTGGAATACTTTGGTTTCTCCATCCATGGTTATTGAGAGTTTTGCTGGGTATAGTAACCTGGGCTGGCATTTGTGTTCTCTTAGGGTCTGTATCACATCTGTCCAGGATCTTCTGGCTTTCATAGTCTCTGGTGAGAAGTATGGTGTGATTCTAATAGGCCTGCCTTTATATGTTACTTGGCCCTTTTCCCTTGCTGCTTTTAATATTCTATCTTTATGTAGTACATTTGTTGTTCTGATTATTATGTGTCGGAAGGAATTTCTTTTCTGGTCCAGTCTATTTGGAGTTCTGTAGGCTTCTTGTACGTTCATGGGCATCTCTTTCTTTAGGTTCTGGAAGTTTTCTTATATAATTTTGTTGAAGATATTTGCTGGCCCTTTAAGTTGAAAATCTTCATTCTCATCTACTCCTATTATCCGAAGGTTTGGTCTTCTCGTTGTATCCTGGATTTCCTGGATGTTTTGAGTTAAGATCTTTTTGCATTTTGCATTTTCTTTGATTGTTGTGCCCATGTTCTCTATGGAATCTTCTGCAGCTGAGATTCTCTCTTCTATCTCCTGTATTCTATTGCTGATGCTCACATCTATGGTTCCTGATTTCTTTCCTAGGGTTTCTATCTCCAGAGTTGTCACATTTTGGGTTTTCTTTATTGCTTTTATATTGTTCAATTCCATCACCTGTTTGTTTCTCTTCTCCTCTCTCTCTTTAAGGACTTCTACCTCTTTAGAAGTATTCTCCTGTTTTTCTTTAAGGACTTGTACCTCTTTAGCAGCGATCTCCTGCATTTCTTTAATAATGNCCTTCTTAAAGTCCTCTACCAGCATCATGAGGTATGCTTTTAAATCTGATTTTTTCTTTTCGGGTGTGTTGGGGTATTCAGGACTGACTGAGGTGGGAGTGCTAGGTTCTGATGATGGTGAGTGGTCTTGGTTTCTGTTAGCATAACTGACAAAACAGAATGTTAAGGCCTGAAGTTAAGCGATTTAAGTATGTATTTATTCTCATGAAATTTTCAATGAGAAAATAGAAGCCAATAACATTTAATTTTATAAAAGTTCACATAGTTCTGTGTTGTGCTTGAAGTATCCTGTCCTGGGTGATAGCTATCAGAAAACTTGAAATACAGCAAAGGAAACTTGCTGAATGTCTCAGAGCAGAACCAGTATCATATATTGTGCATTAGTGTCCTGCGTGCCCTTCTCCCTACAGAAGAGTTTACTCCCTGTCTTTCAGTGCCACTGTATGACATAAAATAAGCAAACTCTTACTCCCTGGTCTAACTTAAGCCTTTTTTCTCTTATGTATAGTCATTTACCCCAGTTATGTTGTTTTTGTCCATTCTTTTATAAATATTTTTGTACTTGTTGGTGATAATGAAGATGATGATGATGAAGGACAAGTGTAATAAATAGTTTATTAGATCTTTCTTTTACCATCTGATATATTTCATGTACTGAAGAACTTGACTCAAAGGAAAGTCTATTTGGTGAGCCAAGCATGTCTTCCTGCTGGAGGCTTAAGTAATAAAAGAAATGAGTCTTTAAACATGTGTTAGTAGGGAAATATGGTAATAAGGGAAGGAAATTGTGAATTATAGGATTCATACTTGAGAGATTTCTACTGAAAATTAGCTTCTATTTGATTTCTGCATCAAATGCTCTAGATTTAAAAATAAATGAAAAGAACCACATTATTTTGTTTAGTGTCAAGTCACATTTTTTGGGTTTCTTAGTGTTTACACACACTACATATATTTGTGTTTCTACATACAAACAATGAATAATTTGGAAATAAAATTCAGAAAATATGGATTTCCAGAAGTACGACTAAAGTTATTCTTGGAATTTTGTTTGTATCTTGTTTTGTTGTTGTTCAGACATGATAACATGTAGCCCAGCTTGACCTCAAAGAAAGCTGCTACTTAGGAAGCTGAGGCAGGAGGATCACAAATTCAGGCTCAGCCTAGCACCTCACTGAGAACTGGTCTGAAAGTTATTAAAAGGCAAAAAGAGGCCTAAAGATGTGTATAGCTAGTGATTAGGCACTTTCCTAGTATGTGTAGGCCCTTGGTTCAATCCCAGTACTATTAAAAAAATAAAAGAAATACCATTTATAGTAAAAAGAAAAAAGTAAAGCATACAATAATAAATTCATTTAAGGAGATAAATAACTATGCTGTGAGAACTAGAAAACATGCCTGACAGAAGTTGAAGATTTAAATGGGGAATGCCCCACAACCAAGATTCCAAGACTCAGTAATAAGATACATGCACTACCAAAATGATGATGTTTATTACAAAAAGAGAAAGGCTGATCCTCAAATCAATATGGAATATTAAGGTGTCCAGATGATCAAAATGTTATAGAACACAAAAATTAAAATTTTATAATATTAAAACTATAACCATGCTGCATTGAGCTTCTGACGTAAAAATAGATTTTGTATGAATTAATGGAATAGAATCAAGTATAGAAATATTTGTGTTTGGACAAGAATGTTAAGGCAATTTAATGGAGAAATATGTAACAAGTGGATTTCCATGTATGAAGAAAGTTCATACCTTTCTGTTATACCATATATAAAACTAACACTCAGAAGAAAGTATGAGGATAAATCTTAATGACTTTAAGTTTAAGAATGGCTTGTTAAGCTTGACATCAAGTGCACAGAAGTAAATATGTTTGAAAGATCTTCATAAATTATAAACTGTATATCCAGGCCACAGTGTGAAAACTATTATTTTTTAAAAGCAGATTAAGCAAATTCTATAACGAATTTGAGTAAGTAATCTAAAATAAAATTTGTTTCTTTTGTTCTTATAACTAACCTCTCTGCGCCTGGAAATTGTCAGGTATCACAAAGCTGAAAAGGCCCAGAGTCTCTGGGTAAAGTACTAGGACAATGTGAAGTATCCCTGGCAAGCCTTTGATTCTCCTGCCTCTGTCTCCAAATTCTAGGATTACAAGTGTGTGCCACTGTGTGTTGCATCTAGTTACTTCTTTTTTATTATTCATTAATTTGTTTATTAATTCACTTTATATCCTGATCCCAGCCCCCCTCCCTCCTCTCTTTCCAGTCCTGCCCCCTCACCTCCATAATCAGGACTATGTGTATCCTTTCCCACTGAGACTAGACAAAGCAGCCCAGCTAGGGGAAAGGGATCCAAAGACAGGTACCAGAGTCAGAGGCAGCCCCTGCTCCAATTGTTAGGAGACGCACATGAACACCAAGCTTCACATCTACTACATATTTGTATGGAGGCCTAGGTCCAGTTCATGTATGCTGTTTGGTTGGTGGTTCAGTCTCTGTGAGCCCCTAGGTCCCAGGTTATTTGGCTCTGTACTCAGCTATAAGGACATCATGAAATTTGCAGTCAAATGGATGGAACTAGGAAATATCCTGAGTGAGGTAACTCAACCCAGAAAGACATGCAGGTATATACTCACTTGTAAGTGGATAGTAGCCACAAAGAAAAGGATAGCCATACTATAATCCACAGACCCAAAGAAGGTAAGTAGCAAGGAGGAATTAAGGGAGGGTGCTTGAATCTCACTCAGAAGAGGAAATAAAATAGACGTTGGGAGTGGATAGAGAGTGGGAGGGAGTTGGGGGTGAGCCAGAGACCTGAGATGGGAGTGACTCTAGCTAGAACTTATAGCAGCTGGGTATATGGCGCCTGAAGTGGCTACCTCCTGTAGCCAGGCAGGATTCCCGGTGGAGGGAGGCAGATACTAACCCACCCACAAAACTTTCAACCCAAAATTTCCCTGCCTACAAGAAGCACAGAGATAAAGATGGAACAGAGATTGAGGGAATGGCTAACCAATGACTGACGACATGACTTGAGAGTCACACCATGGGAAAGAGCCAACCCCTGACACTATTAAATGATACTCTGCTATGTGTGCAGACAGAAACCTAGCATAATTGTTATCTGAAAGGCTTTATCCAGCAGCTGATAGACAGAGATGCAAAGAAAGACCCACAGCCAAACATGGAGCTCAGGGAGTCTTGGGGAAGAGTCCAGGGAATGATCGAGGGAGCCAGAAGGGTCAGGGACACAGCATCTCGTTACTTCTATCAAAAAACATTAAGAGATACCCGTTGTTTCATAGTTCACTGTGCTGGTCTCCCACTCTCGGATTTACTCTTTCCTTTTTTAATATATGAATCTTTGTAAAAGATCATAGATGGTTGGGGTAACCTTATAGATAATACAGCCTTTTACATTGTATCTTTCAGCATCCCATTCTTCACAATCCCTGCCAAGACTCTGAATAATTCTTTTCCTTCAATTCACGTACAAAAATAACGCATGCCTTCCATTTTTAAGCTCATTGTCTCCAGAAAATATTGAAATGTATGCATTAGTTAGGGATATGAACAATATAACCAGCAAACAAGCTTAATTTTTATAGTTTATTATTCTGATTTCCTTATCACTAGCTTGCCAGTAAATTCTTAATACATGGGTAGTGTAAAGAATCATAAGAGTTCATACATATATAAAACGTATGTACGTTTTCAGCCTGTTCTCTAGTCCCTTGGCGTTCTTCCAGGAGCTCCAGGGTTCCTATTTTATCTGTCTTAACTATTTGTAAACTTTCTGTGGTATGGGTGGTCAGGAGAGAAAAATAAACTGTGAAGGAGCAATTTTATTTGCAAGGATGAACATTCTCAGAAAGTACACTAAGTAGAATGAAGTGGAAACTTCTGGTTTATTTGGAAAGTCAGTTCAAAGGTTGTTTTTCTGAAGCAGACATGTGAAGGAACATTTTGCTGAAGCAGACACAGATGAAGTAATGTTTTGCTAAAGCAAACACATGAATGGATGCATGATATTGGGAATATAAATATAACCCAAGAGATGGTGAATGACACTGGATGGTATTGAATGGTATTGGTATGCCTAGCCATTATTTAATGGTCTGGTCATTATTTGTAGTGACTTCATAGAAGGAAACACCAAAAAACTTCGGGTGGTGTTCTGGTGGCTTCTTGCCACTCCCATGAACTCAGGGCCATTTGGCAGAGTAATGTTAGCTGATAGAATTTTGCCAAGACAGACTCATGTAATGAGACAAGACCCATGGGAGGACGCGTGATGTTTGGAGGGAGTATAAGACTCAACAGACAGTGCTGGCTAGCTTTGCAGTGCTTCCTTGGTCTTGTGTCTTCGAATTCACTGATCTTCACTTCATTGAGAGAGGCATGGCAGAAAAATTCTCCTGGTGTCCCTACTCTCCTGGTCACTCCTGCTGACTCGTGCTGATTCATACAAGACTGGGCTGTTTCTGCTGGGTCATGCCACCACTGCTGATACATATCCTGACAATGCAGATTAGATTTGCTCCAAAGAACTATTTCTAAACAGGTCCACTTCCCTCATATCCTAATAACCTTTCTTTTTCTACTACCTCAGTGGGTTGTAGGCTAGCTAGAAGGGAAGTTAAAACATTTAAGAACCCTTATTAAAAGTAAGATTTTAAAAATCTAAGCCTATAGTACAAGGAGAAAGAAGTGTAGAAAAGTAATGTCTGAGAACATAAGAGCATCACCTGGCAGTGCATGCTGCTGCCTAGCATCCTCCTACATCAGTTGCTTTGAAGCCTAAGCAAGGTGTTTACAATTTAGTGAAAGTCTTTAATAGTTTAATTTTAGTTTTCTCAAATGAAAACTCATAATTTTTTTTCTAGTACTATATTGTCTTTTAGTGGGTGGGTTTGGAATTATTCTATCATAGAAGAAAAATTCTGGACTAAGGAAGAAAACAGGAGGTAGGTGTGCTCTCAAGGATGTTTTGCTGCCTGGATTGTTACCTCATCTCTGCATTCTTAGCTACTATTACCCAGGGTTTTCCAATGTCCTGCCCAGTTTTCCTTTTCCCTTTTCTGATTATTAGTTTTCCTGTTTATTTCATCATCTGCTCACAGTTCCCCACTATACATTACCTGTCTTTCTCTTAACCATTCCAGTTTTCTACTATTCTTGTTCTGTGCCTTTGAGGATTTTGTTGTTTACAAAAAACTCAGATCTCAAAAAAAAAAAAAAAAANAGNNCCCCCCCCCCCAGAAGATAAGGTAGCAAAATGGGCACCAAAGAGAAAAACGTTGACTTAGTTTAGGAATGCTCAAACTTGATATTGATTTTTATTTTTAATGTAAATGGTAAATCATTCGGCAAGAAGTCAAAGTTATAGGTGACAGTTTAAGTCTCCAAACTAAAGTCTGTATACATAAATTAATATTTCCAACATAACTACATTATGCTAGGCAGGAAAATTGTCACCCAAAGAGCCATTTGCATAGAGCACCATGGCCTCTGCACCTGACTGCCTGCCTTGTGTACAGACTGTTCCACCTCAGTGTGCTTGACTATTATTGCAAGATTGGGTTCAGGATCTCTGAATAGGGTGACAAGAAATTGAAGAAAGGACAGACACCAAAAAGCCAGTAAGCAGCACCCTCCATGGCCTCTACATCAACTCTTGCCTCCAGGGTCTTGCCCTGTTTGGGTTCTTGTCCCTACTTCACTGAGTATGTGTGAAAACCAAATAACCCCCCCCCCTTTTTTTTTTTAAATGAAATAACAAAAGAAAACCTTAGTACAGTGAGCTGGCAGAAATGGTGTTTGAGTGTTTGAGTTGAGGGTGAGCACATGTGAGCTGTATACCTTTTGTCTACTGCAGAATCTCTACACTAAGACAAAGGTGATTTTTCTTTGGCTATTTTTAGGAATCATCACATTCTTAAAAGTACATTGTAATATATTCCCCTGCGTGTAAAAGTAGTCTGGTGTGCCACACGTGACCCTTGAGCATTTACTGCCTCCCACACCTCATCATAGGTAATACAAGGCAATTCAAGACCATTTTAGAATTACTGAGGAAGAAAAAGGTAACATGTTCACAGCTGGAGCTGCACATAGTCCCTGGGACTTAGTAAACCTGAATGACACCTTATTGGCTCTGCCTAAGTTAGTAAACTCTGAAGTTCTGGGTAAGCCTGCAAGGAATAAAAGAAATGGAAGTCCAGGAGCAACTCGTTGTATTGGATCCTCATCTAAGAATCCCATTTCCATGTCTTCCCCTGAAGATTTTAAACTTTCTGTTATATCCTTGTTGTCAGGTATAGTAGTAAGTCTTACAGAAAATAGTAAATACATTTTGCTCTATGATCTGGTGTCTGTGTAAGTATAATAAAAGCTAGCATCTCATACAAGCAAGTCAGATCTACCTCATTGAGATATACACTGGTCTTTATGTGACAAAAAAAAAAAAATCTAGAGGTATTATGAAAAGTTACCTATTTTGCCTTGAAAAATAAACATTTCTCCAAAAGGTCATCCTTACACTGTTATCTCTTTGGGACAGAGGTGGTTTTATTTATCTTTGATAAATCTAGCAACAAACTCATGTTAAATTTGTTTTTTTATTCATTTTTTTTCTTTTTTAGTGTATGTGTATGTTCATGTGTATGCACATGGATTGGGTGCATTTACTCATGCATGTGCATGTGTAGGCTAGAGATTGTCAGGAGTCTTCCTCTATTGCTTTTCTTGTATGTATGTATGTATGTATGTACGTATGTATGTATGCATTTGCATGCAAGCACACATAAGTACTTACACATAACAAGATAGGCCTATTAGAGTTGGTTCTACAGCAACTGCCTTTACTCACTTAGCTATTTTGCTAGCCCCCCCCACTTGAATTTCTTTTTAAAAGAAAAACAATTTTTATTTTATTTTCAAATTTTTGCATCTTATTTTTGAGATAGTTTCTCACTGAACCTGAAGTTCTCCCCGTATCTCAGAGCACAGATTTATTAAATAAACTGCCACAAGATCTCCAGAGATAATAAAAGTATATTCTTTACCAAATAGTCTAAAACTGGACATATATGAGAATTTGTTGGGCACATTATACTCAATTTTGTACACTGTTGAAAAAGAGAAATCTCTTTTACTTATTGCAGTGAAATTACTTGATTCAAGGTCTGACTTGTTAAAAGACTTAAAAGGTTGTGGTACTATGTTGATGACTTCAGGGACAGTACACATTTTGTTTAATGGAAACTTAGTACATTTTTGTGCAATAATATGAATCCTCATTTTCATGAACAGGGTGTGTGTCTGTATGTATATTGTAAAAATCTGCTGTCATTGGTTCTACATATACTTACACCAAATATATATATATATGTGTGTGTGTGTGTGTGTGTGTGTGTGTGTGTGTATGTATGTATGTTAAAATACTTCAAAGGGCTTTACATATAGAGTCTTCTTAGTCAGCACAGCCATTTGACAGAAACAGACCATAGGTTTGCAACAGGTGATCCACTGCCAGAAGCTTCTGGTTCTGTATCCCACTAATTAAACCTTTACTATTAAGCTCCCACATTTAGAAAGGGTAAAATGTGTACAGATAACTTACACTCCTGATATTTTATATTTCTTATAAAAAAACAGAGGAGATCCTGCAGCTTTGACTCTGCAGGATTGGCCTCTTCATGTGCTCCAGTAGTTCATAAATGGGGTAGATGTTGGGGTGGTCCAACTCAAAACCCTGTATCTCTACTGAGTTGGTCAGCCTGCCACTTTTCTCGAACCTTCACCACCAGGGGGAGCTCTGCAGCACTGTCTCCCACCCCTCCCAACCCCTAGGCTCACCCAATGCCACAGCCAGCAAGGGGTGGGGCCAACTCATCCTCAACCATGAGGCCAGGGGGAACTCTACCTTGTTGTCCAGATAAGGTGCAGGCCCTACTCTCCTGAGTGCTGCAGCTGGTGTAGGGTAGAGCCAGCTCTCCTGTTCTCATGACTTGGAGGCCAGCTCTCCCACCTGCTGCAAGTGGTGAGGGGTGAAGGAGTCCTTACCACCACCACCCATTTTTATGAAGATCTTATATTTTAACTTACATCTAGTCTAAGGTGATAGCACTAAGGAATGTTAAGATACAGTTTTGGAATCAAAGGTTTGATGGCACAGAATCAAAGTGTATTCAGTTTCGTGTTCATATTTTTCTGACTGTTGATGTTTAACTTCTTCAGGCTCCCATTTCTTTTCCTATAAACCACTTCTGAGTGTTACAAAGAAGATTGTATAAACACCAAAGGAAAGAACACAGTTGGAATATGCAGTGAAGGCTTGATGCCATTATTGTAATTACTGTTTCATGCTTGACCTACTCCACTCCTTAAATGAAGTGTGGAGGAGAGACACTTTCCTTTGAGTTAAATATCTCACTCAGCTTGTGTAGGAATTCTCTTCCTCTGGCTTTGAGCCTTCACTCATTTGTATTGTAATGCAGTAGTTAAATATGGACTCTAGAGCGAGACACACACCCTGTTCATAAAAATGAAGAATTCATATTATTGCACAAAAATGTACTAAGACGTAAAATGAATCTTTCCAGCAACAGAGAGCTACCTACCCTTTATCAGAGATGTTTCTTGTTTTTAAAGCAGCCAGAAGGAATGGTTTTCAAACTAAATACTCAATACTCAATTGCAAACCTATGGGCTGTTTCTGTCAAATGTCTGCTAACTAAGAAGACTCTATATTTAAAGCCCTTTGAAGTATTTTAACATATATATAATTGGTATAAGTATATGAAGAACCAATGACAGCAGATTTTTACAATATACATTATATTCTTAACCGTAGTGTATGAATATAATAGATTAGTGAGTTGGGGTATGACTCGCCTAAACACAGACATGAAGCCATTTGCTCTGATCTATGCTCCACCTGGGAACTGAGCCCTCAATGTCCACACAGTTGGGTAAAGGAAAATGGAGAAACTTAGGTTTGTGATCAGTTAAGGCAGCACCCCTTTTAATGTTTACTTCTGTGTTATACACAGTATGTTAATATGAGGACATCTTTATATTTTCTGAGTAAAACTAAGAAAAAGAACTCATTATTTATGTTAATATAACAAAAGTTTGGTGTAAACATTAAATTTTTATTTAAAAAAGTATCTCCTAAAATTTAGTTAGATCAAAAATTGGTAGCTGGAGAGAGCGCCTCAGCCAGTAAAGTGCTTACCACAAAAGCACATGGGACATGAATTTGATACCCAGAACCAATAAAAATGCTGAACATGGTGGTTTTTGCTTTTGATCTCAGCAGAGACAAAGTAGGAACTCTTGGCTCAATGGTCAGCCAATATAGCTGAATTTGAAAACTGCAAGCCATCAAGAGACTCTGCCTCAGAAAGCAATGTGGATGGATGTAGTAAAGGACATCACTCAGTACTGATCTTCAGCCATGTGTACATATGGACCCAGAAATAAAGACATCCTGTAGGAACTGGGATTGCAAATGCCTGCAATCTCATCCAGCTTTTAAAATTGGAACAACATTTTACTAAAATAAGTGTTCTCCAGTGTCTGTGGAGGGGTGTGTGGGTGTGCTTAGAACATGAACAAATGCTCTTCTGTAACATGTAAACAGAAATGTGACCAGTGTGTAGAAGAGATTCAGAAAATGAATTTCTTGTCTACATCAGTGGTTTGGGGAAAGGAACTGGAATCTGTCTGGAGTACAGCTCATGGAGTATAGACAGTATTGCTCCAGCACAGACTCCTGGAGGATTGTCCTGTCTTCAGGGAGTTCTAAGAAACCAGGGGTGGGAGGTTGGGGTAGAGAGCTAAGCTGAGAACAGGAGTTCCTGCTCACTATCACCAACCACTTCTCCCATTAACAGCCTGTGGGTGTATTGATTTGGAATATCATAAAACATAAAAATATATCAGGAATTTTCCTGCTTCTTTCTACCTTCTGGGAATACTTTTTACAAAGTGAATTTTATATGAACACTTGAAAGATTAGTTGCGTTGTTGTTCTTCCTTCTATGGCTTTTGAAAAAGCAGATTTCCATGTTATAATGGGGAGAATTAAAATAGTTGTAGGTAAATGGCAGCTTGGCTTTATGAAAGGACCTGCCCTTTAGATGTTGGTGAAGACATGTCAGACTAGTAATGGAAGGTAGGAGGCTGAGCTGTTCTTGTTCGCTTTTCACCCTTAAGGCTGCAGTGCTCTGAGCTGCATTCCTTCTGAACACCTGCTCTCACGTGCATCAAGTCTTTTCTTGCACAGTACTATAGGGTTTTGCAGACCTGAGCAAGCCCAGCATTAGACAGAAACTTTCAGATTGATTGATTGATTTGTTTTAATACAAATACATGCTTATATGTTGGCACAGAAATATTTTTTTAAGAATTGTTTTTCAAAGAATATTATAACCTTAGCTCCTAATGCTGTTCCTGGCACATTGTAGATACTCACTGGTGTCAATGGGATTGATCTGCTTTGAGAAGCTTCAGGCTGGACAGAGCTATTGCCAAAGTGTTGGATCACAAATTGAATGTAAGAGCTGGTTAGAAAGAAACTTCACTAGCAATTGAAAATGAAGTGACTAGTCAGGGTTCAGGTTCTGATTGGTAGGCATTGTTGTCTTTGCAGAATTATGAACCCATTTAAAGGAAGGTTTGTTTGTCTTTATCTCCTGCACAGTGGAGAGGCAATGTCAGAAGGAAGTGTCTGGTAATGAATTAAGACCTTTGCCCAGAAACTGTGTTAGTCTCCTTGTTTTAAGTTGTGTTTCATTCTTGGATTTCTTACATACTGTATCCTGAATCAGAAATCAAACTTCTCACAGAATTAAAAATCCTTAACAATGTTCTATGAATTGTGAGATTACCTGACATGTTCAATGTCATGCCTGTAGATTTTTCCCCACCTGCCCCCATATCTTCATGTTCCTGAGTGTCCTCCACTGGTGTTTCTTTCCCACATGTATTCATCATTTGTCATAGGTATAAAAAACTAGATGAAACCACTTTTCTTGGCTGTCTTGGTCTTCCTGAAGCTGAATAAAGTAGTACCTGGGGAGTGGTCTGTCCTGCTCCAACTATTGTCATGTGGAATGCCTCTCTGAATGGGCTGTGTGCTGCTGTACACATTCTTAGCAACACCTCACCTTCTCAACATGATGAAGTTTACTTCGTGATGCAAGGCCTAACTCCTTGGCATTAGGAAATATTTGTGGATATTTTAAATCTAATTGATCATTTTTTGTTTGTTTGTTTCCAGACTACTTTAAATAAATAAATCCTAACTTAGAAGTTCTTTTTATTTTTGGACTCAGTTCTAGTAATGTAGTTTTAATGTTAATTACCTACTATACCAACAATGATTTTTGTACATTTAGTTATGTGGGGTTAATACCAGTGGTGGTGATTTAAATGAGAATGATCCCCATAGGTTCATGTGTTTGAGTACATGTTTATCAATTGGTAGAAATGTTTGTGAAAGGTTAGTAGGGGTGGTCTTGTTGGAGGAGTTGTGTGTCACTGAGGGTATACTTTGAGGTTTCAAAAGAACTCTAGCCATTCCCAGTGTCTCAGCCATGTAGTTGTGTCTCAAGATGTGAGCTCTTGTATCCATATCCATACTGTTCCAGTACCATGCCTATAGCCATGGTGGTCATGAACTCTTAACTTTCTGAAACCATAAGCCTCAAATTAAATATGCTTTCTTTTGTAAGTTGCTTTGGTCATGGTATTATATCACAGCAATAGATAAGTAATTGTGTGTGTGTGTGTGTGTGTGTGTGTGTGTGTGTGTGTGTGTGTGTCTTAATGTGGGCAAACACATGTAGAGAACAACTTACAAGAGTCAGTTTTCCTCTTCTACTGTGTAGGACTTGGGGATCCTCCGTTCCTCTGGCTTTACAAAAAGTATTTTTTTCCTGTTGAGCTGTAAGACTTAATTTTTGACTTTTGGCAAAGACAAATAAAATTATAATGGANAGTTCCTTGAGTTATAAGAAATAAGAAACCTCCTTCTCTTATAGATTATATTTTCTATTACTTTCAAATATACTCATCTCCCAAAAAAAAAATCGCTTGCATGTGTGTACATGCAGGCACGCATGCGCGCGCGCAAACACACACACACACACACTAAAGTTAGATTATGGACTCTTGAGAATTTCTCATCCTAGGATTGTAAGTGAATTATAAAGTTTAGAGGCTTAAATTATTTTTCTGAACATATGACTGTTAAATGATTCAACTAGAATGTTAATTTAGTTAGGTGGATCTTTTGTTCTCCCCAAAGTATAAGTTTAAAATCCAGTTATACTCAAAAGATTCAAAGGATTCAAAGAATTTTTTTTAACAAAGGAGAATCCTTGAAATTAAACTTCAATCAAGAGATTGTGCTTGCCTGACACATGGGTGACGGAGGAAGTTATCTTGAGTTGAGAAAAATGTGTATGAAGACAGGGAGGTAGAAAGCCCCATGGTGAATTTGTAAATTTGGTACTTGGGTGAAGTGGGAACTTTAGTAGGAGAAAAGGAAAGGAGCTGCAGATTGGGACTTGATTAGAAAAAAAGAAATTATGTTTTCAATGAAAATGATCACTTTGGGGGTGGTGAGGAGGGGCAAGACTGCAGGGAAAAGCATCCAGGAAGGCTTTTTTGGCTCCAAGAGGCTTTATTGGCTTGTTCAACCGAGTGCATATTTATTAAGTGGTTCATGAATGCCATGGTTGAACAGATGAGTGAGTGTGGTTTCTGCCATTCCTTTCAGTCTGCAGTCTGTTGGGAAAGACCATAATTAGACACAAAAATATAATGAAAAAGACCAAGTAGCTATGATGTTGGTAGAGACTTGGTAGTAGTGTTAACCACATGTACTACTTACTATGCTAGAATTAGGGGAAAAGAGAAGTGGGTAGGACAGAGCTAAGGGTTCTTTGAAACAAACCAGACCTGTTAAATGTTACTCTGTTCTAGAGGTTTTCTCCATGAATGGTGGGTGCCCCCTTGCTCTTTTTTGATTGAGGGGTGAAGGCCTGACTGTTCTTCTGTCCTAGAGGAGTGCACACCCTGTTTTCACATTCAGTGACCCAAGCCAGTGGGGCCTGATTCTATCCCTTCTTTGGTTTGGTTTGGTTTGGTTTGGTTTACTTTTTCTAGACATGGTCTCCATATGTAGCCCTTCTTAACATAAATTCATAGCAATCTTCCTGACATTGTCTCCTGAGTATTGGGATTGCAGATGTAATAAAACCATTCTTACTTTTAGAGTGTCTGTTTTAATACTTTGAACTACATGAGTATTTTCCATACTGATTAAATTTGAATGTTTGATAAAGTCTTAAGTGTTAAATTTTAGGACTTATGAAACAGAGTGAAACTTGTAAATGCCACTAGGCTTCACAAGAAACTTGGAATGTTTTGAATTCTTTATGTACAAGTCATAGAAAAAGTATTAGTTTTATAAAGAACATGTTTGCTTAGATGATCATGTAATGTTTGCTATGGAGGATGCCATGTAGACCCTTAGAAATGGGGTCTTTCTAAGTCATCTGCCTCTGATAGAAAACACTTGCTTAATATGCACAAGGCCCTGAGTTCTATCCCGGTACTACAAAAAACCATACCTGTAGTCGTACGTTCATACACACACATACAAAAGATTATGTAGTGAAGCTGCAATTCCTTATTTGGACACAAAAGCAGAATTCAGTGACTCTTTTAAACTGTTTACAAAAGTCAAAACTTTGCATCTCTGAGTATTTGAGGATGCCTGTCATCTGTCAATGATTAAGATGCCAGAGCAGTCAAGGTGATTCCTGATATTAACCTGGGCTTCCTTTACACCCACATACAGATGTGGTCTGTACAACTCTATGCATGCACTCATGTGCATGCAAAGTCGAAAAAGAAAGGAAAAAAAGCAGCTTGCCCTGTGATTGTTTTTAGTACTGTTTGGATGAACATGCTACAGTATCCAAAGTGACTTTAAGCTGGAAGGGTTCAATATTAGAAAAGGCTTGTCCATGCTGACTTCACAGAGTACTCATCACTCTGGATATATCTACTTTCATATCCCAGAACAATACTTTAAAAAAGAATTTAGGTGTGTTAATTCATTCAGAGTTCTACAGGAAGGAAGGCTCTTTCCTGTCCTTTTAAAGCATGACTTTGACTGACAAGATCAGACCAGAAAAGGCCTCTCTGGCTACAGGCCCACATGATTTGACATGCACTCAGCCTGCACTGTCCTGGAGCAGCTTTAGCTGAACAGAGCACAGGTGTATGTTGGGTGATCCAGCATATAAGCAATGTTTATGCTCTGTATTCTTTGCTGTATTGTTCTTTTAAGCATTAGAAAGGAAATTTTAAACTTCCAAGGAATTTATTAGTTTTGAGGAAAAAGAAACAACAAACAGCTATAAATAGACTGTTTTCCCAACAACTAAACAGGGTCCAGTCTAAGTCAATATTTGAACATTGACTTGCTTTGGTTTGCTTCGCTTCGTTTCACTTTACTTAGCTTTCTTAAGTTTTCACCTGTAACTCCAGCTCCAAGGGATCTGATTCCCTCTTCTGACCTCCTTGGGCAACTGCATGCACATGTTCATACCCACACAGAGACAGACAGACTGACTGACTGACTGACTGACTGACTGACTGACTGACTGACTGACTAACTGTTAGACAATCAAAAATAAAACTTTTTTAAAGGGAGCAGGAACCTTTAAGTTTTCTCTGCCCAATATTTTGCAAACATATATAACTAAAGCTCCTTATTCCTTTTGGTGCTAAATAGACTATTTATTAACACTAGCATGAGATGCTGCTGACCTATACATTGTACATACATTATACATAATTTCAGCAGACCCTGAGCATTGGCACTATGGGTTAATTGGAAATAAAGAAGTGCTTGCTATGGAATTGAAACAGTTGTAATAGCTGTCACTTGGATTTATAGCCAAATCATAGTGATTACTTTATGACAGCTTAGAAGTTGTCACCTCTTAAGTGGTTCTTATGTAAATTTCCAAACTTAGAGAAAATAGTCTTTCCAAAGAGAGAAAGAAAATATCTATTGCCGTTAAGTTCAATAATTCATAAATGCTGAACCTCTACCAAATATAAAAGTTGTTGTGTCTTTAAATTTTGCTTTAGTTATGCTTTCTTGTAAGGTACATAGAATAAACTAGATCTATTGTATATTTTCCAATTTATATAAAACTTGTAAAACCACCTCTAACCAAGTTAAAGAATATCTCACGTACATTCACTAAAAAATACTGCTTTAGCCATTGGCAGTCCATCTTTCCCTTTATGAGGTACCACTACTTTGTTTTTCTGTTACTTGAGATTTCATATAAAGGTAATATATAGTATATGGTTTGAGTGGTTAATATTGATTGTTAACTTGTTAACTCAATAGGAAGGATCTAGAGTTGCCCAGAAGACAAACCTCTGAGCATGCCTATGATAGATTTTTTTTTAGATTTGGTTAAGATGGGAAGACCCACCTTAAACATCATACAAAGAAAAAGCTTAGTAACGGTAGGCTTTTCTACCTGCACCCAGGTTCCCCAAATTAACAACTCTGAGACTTCTTATATATGACTAAATGCCTAGGCCAATAGCTTTGGCTCATTTCTGCTAGCTCAAAACTCAGTTATCCTGCTTAAACTGGTCAAGCCATGCAATGTGACTCTCCCCTCCTTCTGTTTCATGCAACAGTCAGAGTTCAGGACAAATCTCCCGTACCTGTCTATCCCAATAATTCTCTGTACAATAACTTCCACCTACCTAATCTACTAGGCCAACAGCATTTTATTGACAGGTGATGCTCCATATGTTGCACAAGATATTCTCTCTACACTGCTTCCTAACTAGACTATAACATGACAACTGTCTCAAGCTCCTACCACCAGGATTTTTTTTTTTTTTTTTTTTTTACCATGACAAGACTGAAGAAGCATCCTTTCATAAAATAGTTCCTTCATTATTCAGAACCAACATGGGGCATTCTACCACCCTATTCTCTACAGTTGTAGACTCATTTTCTCACACCGTCCTGTTTCTTTTTCAACTAACTTCTCCCAAGTATTATTTTTAAGAACAGAATATAGTTCTGTGGTAGAACACTTATCTAACGCATGCATGACCCTAAATGGAATACCTAGTACTGGAAGGACATGGTTGCTTTCAGTATCCTTTGTCACTTGAATTTATATATAAATCTCAGTTACCTTTTCACTTTCTTATGTATAAGATCATACTGAAATTGTAATCTATAGATAAATTTTGGAGTAATTATCTTAGTAATGTTGAATTATCTAATTTACAAACATGCCTTAACTATTTAATTTCTCTGTGGAGTATTCTGTATTTTTTTATGAAGAATTCTTTGCTTATTTTTATTTCCAGGTTGTATTTGAGTCTTTGCTTATTTTTATTTCCAGGTTGTATTTGAGTCTTATGATATATTTTCAAGTAAGGGAGCTTTTACTGTTCATTATATAGTAGCAACCAATTTTTTAAAATACTAAACTTATACTGTGTAGGCTTGGTATAAAATCCTTTTATAGGATTTTATTTATCTAACTTTTAGAATTTCCATATAAATATGTTCTGCAGGGTTTTTTTAAATTTACCTTTTTACTTCACATGTTGTGTATGTATATATATATATATATATACATACACTCTCTTTCTTCCTTACTTCTCTATTAGAGTCTTCAGTATAAGAAATGATAGGTAGCAGTCGATATTTCAATGTTAAATACATCTCTAGCTGCAGGTATTCAGTAAGTAAATACCTTTTCTTATATTGAAGAAAATCCCCTCTATTCTCATTTTGATGAGAGTTTAGCATGATCAGTAGGTCTTGATTTGATTGCCAAGTGCTTTTTTTCTGCATGTGTCAAAATGGTCATAGTTTTTCTACTTTTTAAATCAGTACAATGAAGTATTCTGATTAAATTTCAAATACTAGCCCAACCTTTGGTTCCAGAGATAACTCTTACTTGGTTTTGATTATTATCCATTTTGTAAACCAGATTCTGTTTGCCACTGTTTTAAAGATTAGGTGGTCTGTGTTTATAAAAGCCATTCTGTAATTTTCATTCTTTATAATAATCTTTGCCATGTTTAAAGTTAATAGCCTAACATTATAAAACAGTTTAATGAGTATTCCTTTCTATGTTCTGAAATGGTTGTTTAATTTTAATGTTTTTTTTGTTTGGTTGCTTAGTTGGTTTGGTTCTGGCCATTGAAGCTAGCTCTCATTTCATTTAACATGGGATTTACAAAGTTACCCTGGCTAGTTTTAAACTTCTGTATTCTAGATGGGCCTTGAACTTCCATGTGCTGCCTTGGCATCTGAATGCTGTCATTGTGGGCATTTATCACAAGACCAGCTCTAAAACTGTCCTTTCTGATCATACCAGCAGCAAGAATGATATTTTTAGTGTTTTAGAAGGGAAAAGAGTCTACAGTTTTTGAAGTATTTAATTTCCAATGCCTTTCTCTACCTTGTATCATTTGCCTTCAGTCTGTAAGGCTTCTTGACCAGCTTTGTAACATATATCTCTGCTTTGTAACATATGTCTCCTGAAACCTTGTTGCTGCTGTTATTCTTTTATCTGAAAATTGTTTATTCTTCATGATTGAAGGCTTTTTCTTTTTCTTTTTTTTTTTTATGGGTAGGATTCTGGGTCACATTTTTCTTTCAGCACTTTGAAAATGTTATTCCCCTGATAAACTGCCTGTGTGTTGGGTTTGGGGGTCTTGAGTTGTTTACCCACTGTAGTTGGCAGCATGAACCTGAAAGAGTGGGGCCAAAAAAAAAAAATGAGAATAACTCATGCAATAGCCAACTTTACTCAGAACATCAGACAATTTATACTCTGAGGGGGTATGAAGAGTCCCTGAGTAAACTACACAATCACAAGCTACAGGTGATAAAAATATGTTTTCCATAGAGGCGTATGACTAACAACAGCTGAAGTAAACTCCTATCTATTACACCTGGGAAGAGAATAAAAACACATTCCAAGAATAGTTCTGTGTTTTGAAGAAACTGAATTCACAAATTGTTTCCTGGTGTTTTCTCACAAGCACTCAGAATTCTCCTTCCACAACTCCATTCTTGGACCATGTTCCAATGATTATTGATTCCAGTTTCCCCCTGTGTGACCTGTGTTCAAGATACTCTTTAGCTGGAGATGTTAGCATTTGGACTGAAACACCTTTCTATGCTGTTGGAGCTTCTTGACTATGAATTTGTGTTTTGCTTGTCTATTTGGAGAAAATTTGAGACCCTTAGTTCTTCAGATTTTTTTTTTCTAATTTTTTTCCTTCTAGAACTCTGATTATGACATAGTAGACCTTTTTATGTTATTCAACAAGAGTGATCTTTAAATGTAAATTTTATCATCTCGGTTTTCTACTTTTAAGCATTAACAGTAGACTATTTCCTACAGTGTGTTTGTGTGCCTTTCTGACCTCACTTCTTACCTTTTGGTTTCATTATTCACCATGCCTCAGACTCTTTGGGTTTCTTTCTCTCCTTTTACGTGTCACATGTTTTCCTTCATATTTGATCTTCTCCTTGAATCTTCTTCCAACATCCCTTCATGTGTTTAGTTCTTTGAGTATTTGTACAAGACTTGTCTGATTGGCCCTTCTAAATGCTATTCCATTCCCTCAAAAGATACATATCTATTTCAGTACCTTTGTTGAGATGTCATATGCCATAAAATTCACCCATTTAAAACATCTTTATTGGTTCTTATTCATAAGTTTGCATAATTGTCACCACAGTTGGCTTTACACATATTTGTTCTTTGCCTCAATACCAAAGCTGTCTGGCAACTAACACATGCTCAGTAAATTTTCCAAGTTCACTGGGTCTGGCATAATGTAGGCATTAGCCGTCAGTAAATGCTAAAAACATTCAATTGACTAAATTTATCTCTAGGCCTGTTCCTTTATCATAGCTGTGCTATATTTAGGGCTTCTAAATAGCAAATAGCTTATTCTGTATTTTGTGAGTTAATTGAAGGAAGCTGTTTTAATTTTTTTTTTTCATATAGTAAGTAGATGTCATATGCACATTTCTCTAAATGTTACCATTTTCTATTTACCTTGGCAGTTGTTCAGAAAGTTTCCCGAAACTATAGTTTTCCTATCTTCAGAAATCAACTAGACACTGTTTATATTCTGAAATAGATTATGGGGCCTCTAGTACTTGTATTATTTGCTAATTAAGGATGATAGTTGTGCAGATATACACAATATGAAAAAGTAGGTGCTCTCTTTTTCCTGACTGCCTTTGATATGTTCTGAGCATAGGTAAGCCTTGCTGTTCTATCTCTGTAGGCTTTGATGAGGCCTGGAAGAATTGACAGGATCATTTATGTGCCCTTACCGGATGCAGTAACAAGAAGGGAAATACTGAACCTGCAGTTCCACTCAATGCCCATCAGTCACGAGGTTGACCTGGACGAGCTCGTCCTCCAAACTGACACCTACTCAGGAGCAGAGGTAAGATAATCCCCCAAAATACAGGTGTGTCCCAAAGGTAGAACACATGTTCAGCATGCAAAGGGCCCTGGGTTCAACCCCCAAACACATACCTACACACCATACCTCCCATACATCCCAAAAAGAAAAAATTGGGGTAGAAGAGAAACAGTGTGGTTCATGGTCATTAAGCAAAAGATGCTGCTTGCTAACCACTGTATTAATTTACTGTGAACCAACAAATCTTCAAATAAACAATTACTAAATCATATTACACCTTACTTGACCTCTGCTTAATTTCATTTTTTTACCTAGTTCTAATGATTTTTCAAACTAGTCTTTAATATACCATATAGCACAGTGGGAGGATCACTGGACTAGAAGAAGCTGACTCTATTAGGCTTCCTGACTCAGGTTTCTATCTAGTCAGCTAGCATACTTTACTGAACTTTGGTTCCTTTTTGTTAAACTACCAATTAATAGGGTAGAATAGACATTTCTCCTATTTTCTTGTGGAGGTGATATTAGAATGTCATAAGCAACTTTGCAACATGATTGTGTAATTTTAATTATTTGATCTACTTTTGATCACAGAGATTATCTTAAAAAAAAAAAAAGTAAAAGGGATTATCTGCTCTTAACCATAAAAAGGAATTCTTAGCCTCTAAAAGCTCTAAGATGACTTTTATGTATGGAAGATGAACATTTTCCCTCTTCTTAGAAAATCTCCCTCTTACAAAATAAAGTTTGATGAAGTAATTAAGTAACTTTTCTACATGAACCACCACAACCCCCAGGACTGGGAATTGAACCCAGGTCCTCATGCATGCTTTATCACTGAGCCACATCCCCAGACTCATTCATATATATATCTTACAAAAACTATATACCAAATACTGCAGCACAGAATTAGTTTCAGAATACCACTGAAATGGATTTTTCTGGTAATTTAATATTCTAAATAAGAAATTATATATTCATTTGATTGTGGGTTGCTAGTAGGCAGGGGCTTTATATGTTCTTACCTGCTCTTTTCATCCAACTTTTGAAGAAAAAAAAAGGAGAGATAAACATATAATTAGGCAAATTTCCATAGAGTTGGCTTTAGTATCTCATACATTCATAGCAAATAATCAGCAAAAAAGTCACAGGTACTTACTGCTGTGGAAAGCAGCTTAGGAAGCGGTTGGGGTACACTGACCTGAGTCCCATCTGAAACAGCAGTATTTACTATCATCTCTTTGGCGTGGTCATAAAGTCAGAGTGATCATGTAATTAATATGACAGAAGGTTCAGGCATTTATAAAAGGGGCTTTTGATGTCAGTGTAGGGCATAACATTAGCATATAACATGACAAATTATAAGAACAAGGAGAAGAAACTTTAATTCCCTCATCTGAACAAAATGGAAGAGTAGTTAGCAGAATGTTAGCCTGCCTTTTATGTTGAACTAATTCATGATTGTCATACTATAGTACAAAACAGAAATAAAAGTTGGTGAATTTTAATCTGGTCAGAAAGAAAAAACTCATTTGGTGCCAGCAGTTACACCATCTAGCACATTCTCATATAATACATGTCTTATTCTATCCAAAATGGAAACATTTTTATAATGTTTTAATATCCAATGTAGATTGCCACAATCTACAAATTGCCACAGAAAAATAGTAAATTCTGTGCTTCCTAAGATATATTAAGCCCCAAATGATCAGGCTTTGAGGAAACCACTCTGACCTCATTTAGTGTATGTATGGTTAATAACTTCTGAGGAATAGGAACTTCTCAGGCTGCATCCTATTAGCTCTGAGGTGTCTGATTCAGAGGAGATGGGCTTCTCCTAGAATCAGGTATTTGTGGGATGGGAAGGAAGGAAGGACGGATGGATGGATGGATGAATGGATGAATGGGATAGGATGGAAGGGATGGTTGGTTGGTTGGTTGGTTGAAAAAGTTAAGCAGTTCAAAGACGTATTTAAAAGAAGGTTTTAAATGTTAAAACTGATAAACAGGAAATTTAACAGTCAAAACTTAAATTTAGACAAAAATGTAAGATTTCATCTTTCTCTCTCTCTCTTTTTGTCTGTCTTTTCATCAGAGTGACAACAGTGCTACAGTTTGAAGGCCAAAATTAGGTTTGATTTTTTTTTTTTTAATAGTAAAATGAATGTAAGATGATAATCTCAGTCACATTTCTTCTTTTTGTTTCTAATTAAAACAATGTAACTGTGGTTGAGTTAGAGATAATTCTCTTACTTTTAATGACTGTGATTGGTTGAGGTTACTTTCAAACAAGTGTTTTCATTTTAGCCAGACAATGTCGTTCTATAAAAGCCTTGTCTTGAAGCAGAATTTGGAACTCTTCTGAGACATTCCATTTTCCCTCCTGGAGAGGACATACAAATCAAGCCTATTGTAAGCTCCAGGAAGTACTAGCACAGTGGATCTCAACCTCTAGGTTGCAACCCCTTTTGGGGAGCTGAATGACCCTTTCACGGGGGTCACCTAAAACCATCAGAAAACAGTTAATTATATTATGATTCATAAAAGAAGCAAAGATAAAGTTATAAAGGAGCAATGAAAATGATTTTATGGTTGGGGTCACCACAATGTGAGCGACAGTATTAAAGGGTCGCAGCGTTAGGAAGGTTGAGGACCACTGAGCTACAGTTTCTTCCCTTGTGTTCCTGAGAACCACTGTTCTGCTTTCTGTCTCTGAGTTTGATGTAATAGGTACCTGATAGAAGTGGGATAGCAAAAGGATATGAGGGAGTGATCAGCTGTCTGGGCTTCCATCTCCAGCAGCTGGGTTTCTCTGGAAGGGCATGCTTGGCTTCTGGTTGCCTTCTGACTAATGGGACAGTACTGCCTGCCATAAAGAGATGGAAATTCAGCTTGGAAGGAAATGAGTTGTTTGGGGTGTTTTTGGGGGGGGGGTGTTTTTTGTTTTTGGTGGTTTTTTTTGCCACTTGTTGTTTTCTTTTGCTTTGATTTTGTTTAAAGTTGTTTTGTTGTCATTCCGGTTACTTTTGGAAAACTTTTATCTCTAAATGTATACTATAGCTGGCCTCCTTGCTGTTGGTGATAAGAGATGATTTCCTCTGCTAGCATAGGCCAAAAGCTACAGGCTACGTGGCATTTGGGTTGAATTTTTGTTTACGTTTAGATTTCAATCTTCTTTCTAGTGGTTATCTCAGTAAGGGTCATCTGTAAAAATGGTTCCCCATGTTAAGGTTTTTTTAGCTTGATTGATGGTGAAAAATGATGAGTATTTGGTAGAAGCCACAAACTATGCTTCGAATCTTGAGTTTTAATTATTTATTCATTTATTTACTTGTTATGGTGTTTTTGTCTTTTGAGACAGGATCTTGCTATATAGCTCTGGTTAGCCTTGCCTGAATGAAATTCATTATATAGCCCAGGCTAGCTCTAGGGCATAATTCTGCCTTTGCCTCTGCTTCCCCATGCCTGAATTGTACATGTGAGTCATCACACTGAGCTTGACTTGATCTTTCCCAGACTGAAGCTGGCTCTGAGCTAGTTACCCTCTCTTGGGTTTGGTGGTCCTTGGAGTGCCCAGCTGTTACAGTCTACAGCTTCTTCACTCAGGTTCTCTCACAATACAGTGCTATAATGTTCATTCTAGGTCACTTTTATAAAGAATAAATGGATTGCTGATTTCAGATTAAGATTATCTTTTATCTGAAACTTAGCAAAGTTATTTCATTATGTCCAGACAAATAAAAGTTTGATCAAAAAAAAAAAATTTGATCAAATCGAACTATAGTGCACATGCACAGGTAATCAAGCTTACTAGTTAAGCAGCACCACGGTATTTACTTTTATGAGTTTATGGAACTAACAAATGCTCATGTTACAATTCTGAGAAACAGTAAAAGAAGCTGATCAATACTTTAAAAATACTTTTTGCATTTTATTGTATGTGTTATGTACTAGAGTGCATATATGCTGAGACATATTTCTATCCCTCCGAATAGTACTCTTTGGGGTCGTTGAAGGTGGAAGAGGGCTTATGCAGCTGGGAGAGGTTCACATAACCAAAGCAGATTGTTCAATACTTCTCCTTATGCAGTGGACTTCCCTCCAGTTTTCATAGAGAAAGGTTTCTGCTGCTAATATCTTTTTGAAAACCACTCATGTTTCAAAACCGCAACCACCACCACCACCACCACACAAACCACTAAATTCTAAAATAAAGCTTTCCTAGAGAAACACAACTCTCAATCAGAACGAAGATGTGGAAAGAATGTTCATTTCCAAACACAACTCTTTACTTCATATTCTCAAGTTTAATAGATGTAATCTTTACATACTTGCTATTTTTATTATTTACTCTCAACTGAAAAGTAAAAACTGACAGGTGGTAGGCCAGCAAGAATGAATTTCACTAGCAGTTTTTACAGAGACACATTAAAATGGCCTTTCTGACAAATATAGGATTACTTAGTTTTGTGGACTCAAGTTTAGTTCTTCTGTTTTATCCCAGTGGTCTGCATGTCTATTTTTGTACCAGTATTTTATCTTTACTGCTGCTGCTGCTGCTGCTGCTGCTTTATGATATAGCTTGAAGTCTAGAATCCCCAGTGTGCAAATTCCTACAGCATTATTCATTTTGCTCAGAGTTGTATTGACTGTCTGGGGACTTTCCTGGGTCCACCTAAATTTTAGGGTTTTTTTTTTAACCTTTCTTTTCTATTTTTGTGTGTATTCATATGATCTTTCTGGGTGATTAGCTTATAAGGATTAAGCAGTTGACCCACAAAACTATATTTAGACACAACTTTACAGATAAATTAGATTTTAGTAAATGTATAGATTCATCCACACCTACAGTTATGTATATGTTTTAGGTTAATTACTGGAGGAACCAAAATAGCTCAGCATACAATCATAGTGCATGAGTCCTACCTCTGAGCCAACAACTCAACTGAATGCAACCAAGTCCCACCACTGGGTACAAAAAGATGTTCAGGTCAAAACTCCTTAACTTCTATTACCAGGAGTCCTCACTAAGGTCTCCCTCATAGATTCCAGGAAGTTTCCACTGCACCAGGGTTCCACATCACTCCCCCAATGCTCCCCAGTTCAGCTGTCTCTCCCACACTCTCTTTCATTGCCCCCTTCCATCTGATCCTTCCTGCTCCCAGCCCCACCTGCCCCACTCTGTCCTTAAATGTATTCTGTTTCTCCTTCCCAGGGAGGACCATGCATTGCCCCCTAGAGCCCTCCTCGTTACCTAACCTCTTTGAGTCTGGATTATAGAAAAATTACCCTTTACTTAACAGCTAATATCCACTTAATGAATACATACAATATTTGTCTCTTTGGCTCTGGGTTACCTCACTTGGGATGATTTTTTTTTTTTTCTAGCTGCATTCATTTAACTACAAATTTCATGATTTTTTTAACAGCTGAGTAATACTCCAATTGTGTAAATGTACCACATGAAGGACATCTAGGTTGTTTCTGTGTTTCTGGCTATTATAAATAAAGCCTCAGTGAACCAAGTGTCTTTGTAGTAGGATGGAACATCCTTTAGGTATATGCCCAAGAGCTGTATACCTGGACATTGTAGGTCAATTCCCAGTTTCATGAGGAGCCACTGTATGTATTTCTGTGGTGGCTATACAAGTCTGCATTCCCACCATCAGTGGAACAGTGCTCTCCCTGTTTCACATCATCAACAGCATGAATTGTGACTCGTATTATTTATCTTTTTCCATTCTGTAGGCTGCCTCTTTGGTCAATTGGTGGTATTGTTTGCCTTACAGAAGCTTTTCAGTTTCAGGAGGTCCTGTATAGTAATTGTTAACCTTAGGGCCTGATCCATTGGTGTTTTGTTCAGGAAGTTGTCTCCTGTGCCAATGCATTCAAGTTATTCCTCACTTTCTCTTCGTCAGGTTCAGTGTGTCTGGTTTTATGATGAGATCTTTGACTTACTTATCTTCTATATGCAGACATCCAGTTTGACTAGCTCCATTTGTTGGAGGTGCTTTCTTTTTTCTAGTGTATCTCTGACTGCTTTATCAAAAATCAGATGTTCATTGATGTGTGAGTCCATTAGTCAGCATATCTATTTTTATGGCAGTGACATGCAGTTTTTATTACTATAATAGCTTTTTAGTATAACTTAAAATAAGGGTTGATGATACTTCCAGCAGTTCCTTTATTGTTCAGGATTGCTTTAGCTATCCTGGGCTGGTTTTGGTTTTTTGAGTTTTGTTTTGTTTTTAATTTCCGTATTAAGTTAAGCATGGACTTTCAAGGTCTATGAAGAATTGCATTGAAATTTGTTTGTTTGTTTGTTTGTTTGTTTGTTTTTCGAGACAGGGTTTCTCTGTATTGCCCTGGCTGTCCTGGAACTCACTTTGTAGACCAGGCTGGCCTTGAATTCAGAAATCCGCCTGCCTCTGCCTCCCGAGTGCTGGTATTAAAGGCGTGTGCCACCACACCCGGCCTGCATTGAAATTTTGATGGGGAGTGTAGTGGAACTGAAACTGTAGAATGATTTTAGTAGGATGGCCATTACTCTGTTAATACCACTGTGTGAGCATGGGTCTTTTTATCTTCTTATATCTTCTATAATACTTTCTTCAAAGACTTGAAGATTTCATCATGCAAGTCTTTCACTTGCTTGGTTAGAGTTACCCCAAGATATTTTATATTATTTGAGGTTATTGTGAAGGGTGTTGTTTCCCTGATTTTTTTTTCCCCAGTCCCTTTGTCATTTATATATAGAAGGGCTGCTAATTTTCTTTAGTTGATCTTGTATTCGGCTACTTTGCTGAAAGTGTTTATCAGCTGTAGGAGCTTTCTAGTAGAATTTTTAGGTTGATTTATGTATACTGCAATCTGCAAATAACAAAACTTTCACTTTTCCAAACTTTATCCCTTTGATCGCCTTCATTTGTCTTATTGCTTTAGCAAAGACTTTTAAGTAGAATATTGAATGGATATGGAGAAAATGGGCAACCTTGTCTGATCCTGATTTTAGTGGAACTGCTTTGAGTTTCTTCTACTTAATTTGATGTTGGCTATATGGTTGCCATAAATTGCTCTTACTCTGTTTAGGTATATCCTTTGTATCCCTATCTCTCCAGGACTTTTATCTGAAGGGATATTAAATTTTGTCAGCTTTTTTCGGCATCTAATATGATGATCATGCTTTGGGTTTTTTTTTTTGGGGGGGGGGGGATGTTCCTTTCAGTTCATTTATATGGTGATATCTTGGTTAGGGCTTTGAAGAGACACCATGACCACAGCAACTGTTATAAAGCAAATTATTTAATTGAGGCTGGCTTACAGTTCAGAGTTACAAGTTCATTGTCATCCTAGTAGGAAATGGTGGCACGCAGGCAGACATGGTGCTGGAGAGGAGCTAAGAGTTCTACATCTAGATCCACAGGCAGCAGGAAGAGAGTGAGACACTGGGCCTGGCTTTAGCATCTCAGACCTCAAAGCCCACCCCCAGTGACAAACTTCCTCCAACAAGGCCACACTTCCTAATAGTCCCACTCCCTATGGACCTATGTGGGCCATTTTTATTCAGGCCACCAAAGGTGGATTACATTTATTGATTTTTATAATATTGAATCATCTCTGAATCTCTAGGTTGAAGCTTACCTGATCATAGTGGATAATTTTTTTGATGTGTTCTGCATTCTGTTTGCAAGTATTATCATTGAGTAGTTTTGAATCTGTGTTCATAAGGGGAATTGGTCTGTGATTCTCTTTTTTTGTTGTGTCTTTATGTGGTTTGTGTTTCAGTGTGGAATGAGGACTATTGTCTTTATCTCATTAGCCCATCTCTGAGAGTCTGGTAGAATTCTGGCCCTGGGCTTTTATGTTGGGAGATTTTTTAAATGATTGCTTTTATTTTACTAGGGGTTATATGTCTACTTAAATTGTTTATCTGATCTTGATTTAACTTTGGTAAGTAGTACCTATTGAGAAAATTAGCCATTTCTTTTTGATTTTCTATTTTAGTGGAGTACAGGTTTTTTAAAGTATGTTAGGATTTCCTTAGTGTCTGTTTTTATGCATCCTTTTTTTATTTGTTTTTTTTTTATTTCTGATCCTTTTTTATTTTTTGTTTGTATTTTTAATTGGATATTCTCTGTCTTTTAGTTTGTTTGGGTAAGGGTTTATCTTGTTGATTTTATAAAATAACCAACTCTGTCTCATTGATCCTTTGTTTTTATTTTATTGATTTCAGTCCTCAATTTGATTATTTATTTCTCCCCATCTCTTTTGCATATGCTTGCTTTATTTTGTTCTAGAGCCTTCAGGTGCACTGTTAGGTTGCTAGTATGAAATCTCTCCAATATTCTTTATAGACACTTAGTGCTATGAACTTTCCTCTTAGCACCACTTCATGGTATCCCCTAAATGTAGGTATGTTGTATATTCATTTTCATTGAGTTCTAGAAAGTCTTTAATTTCTTTACTTTTATCTTCGCTCATTTTTTTATTCAGTAGAGAGTTGTTCAGTTTCCATTACTTTGAAAACTTTTTGATGTTGTAGATATACAGCTTTAATCCGTGGTGGTCTGATAAGTTTCACGGGGTTATTTTAATTTTCTTGTATTTGTTTAGACTTTCTTTGTGACCATGTATGTGGTCACTTTTAGGGAAAGGTTCTATAATGCCAAAAAAAGAAGTATTCTTTTTAGTTTGGTTGAAATGTTCTGTAGATACTTTTAAGGTTCATTTGGTTTATAAGGTCAGTTAGTTTCCACATTTCTCTGCTTAGTTTTTGTCTGGATGACCTTTTCATTGATGAGAGTGGGATATTGAAGTCTCTCACTATTACTGTATGAGGGTCAATATGTGGTATAAGCTGTAGTGTTTCTTTTACAAAAGGGGGTGACCTTCTGTTTGGGACATAGATGATAAAGATTTGAAATGTCACAAAAAAAAAATGAACTGTCAATCTTGGTAGATTTTTTTTTCTTTTGATGAAAATGAAGTGTCCATTTCAAGTCTATTTTTTTAGATATTAGAATAGCTACACTAGCTTGCTTTTGAGGCCCATTTGCTTATACTATCTTCTTTCAACTTTTTACCCTAAAGTAGTGTTTATCTTTGATATTGAGGTGTGTGTAACAGAAGGATGGGTCCTGTTTCTTCATCCATTCTGTTAATCTCTGTCTTTTTATTGAGGATTCGAGTTCAATGATATTGAGAATAACAATGAACAATGGTTTTTAATTCCGTTGGGGGAGGTTTAGAGAATGAGACAGAGAGACAGACAGAGACAGAGAAAGACAGAGGCAGAGAAACAGAGAGAGGGGAGGGAGGGAGAGAATGTGTGTGTATATGTGTGCATGCATATGTGTGTTCACCCTTGTGCTTTGTTTGTTTTGTTTTGTTTTACTGGTGTTAAACTATTGCCTGTGTGTGGTTTTTGTTTCTTTGTTTTTTGGTTCGGATATTTTCTTTATTTACATTTCAAATGTTATCCCCTTTTCTGGTCATCCTCCCCCACCCGAAGCTCCATATGCCATCCTCCCTTCCCCTGCTTCTCTGAGGGTGTTCCTACACCCACCTACCCACTTCCACCTCCCCGCCCTCAGTTCTCCTACACTGGGGCATCTATCGAACCTTCATAGGACCAAGGACCTCTCTTCCCATTGATGCATGACAAGGCCATCCTCTGCAATGTATGCAGCTGGAGCCATGTGTACTCCTTTGTTGATGGCTTAGTTCCCGGGAGCTCTTGGGGGACTGGTTGGTTGATATTGTTGTTCTTCCTGTGGGGTTGCAATCCCCTTCAACTCCTTTAGTCCTTTCTCTAACTCTTCTATTGGGGACCCAAGCTCAATTCAATGGTTGGCTGTGAGCATCTATATTTGTAAGGCTCTGGCAGGGCCTCTCAGGAGACAGCCATATCAGGCTCCTTTCAGCATGTATTTATTGGCATCCACAATAGTATCTGGGTTTGGTAACTATGTATGGGATGAATCCCCCGGTGGGACAGTCTCTGGGTGACCTTTCCTTCAGTCTCTTCCCTGTACTTTATCTCCATATTTGTTCCTGTAAGTATTTTGTTCTCCTTCTAGGAGGGACCTAAGCACCCACACTTTGGTCTTCCTTCTTCTTGAGCTTCATGTGGTCTGTGAATTGTATCTTGGTTATTTGGAANTTTGGGGCTAATATCTACTTACCAGTGAGTGCATGCCATGTGTGTTCTTTTGCGATTGGGTTACCTCACTCAGAATGGTATTTTCTAGTTCTATCCATTTCTCTAAGAATGTTATGAATTCATCATTTTTAATGGCTAAGTAGTACTTCATTGTGTAAATGTACCACATTTTCTGTATCCATTTCTCAGTTGAAGGACATCTGGGTTCTTTCCAGCTTCTGGCTATTATAAATAAGGCTGCTATGAAAATAGTGGAGCCTGTGTCCTTATTACATGTTGGAGCTTCATCTCAGTATATGCCCAGGAGTGGTATTGCTGGGTCCTCAGAAAGTACTATGTCCAATTTTCTGACGAACTGCCAAACTGGTTTCCAGTATGTACCAGCTTACAGTGCCACAAGAAATGGAGGAGTGTTCCTCTTTCTCCACATCCTTGCCAACATCTGCTGTCACCTGAATTTTTGATCTTAGCCATTCTGACTCGTGTAAGGTGGAATCTCAGGTTGTTTTGATTTGCATTTCCCTGATGACTAAGGATTTGAACATTTCTTTAGGTGCTTCTCCATTCAATATTCCTCAGCTGAGAATTCTGTTTAGCTCTGTATCCCATTTTTTAATAGGGTTATTTGATTTTCTGTAGTCCACCTTCTTGAGTTCTTTGTATATATTGGATATTAGTCCCCTATCGGATTTAGGATTGGTAAAGATCTTTTCCCAATCTGTCTGTTGCCTTTTTTTCCTATTGACAGTGTCCTTTGCCTTATAGAAGCTTTGCAATTTTATGAAGTCCCATTTGTCTATTGTTGATCTTAGAGCATAAGCCATTGGTATTCTGTTCAGGAATTTTTCCCCTGTGCCCATGTGTTCGAGGCTCTTCCCCTTTTTCTCCTCTATAAGTTTCAGTGCCTCTGGTTTTATGTGGAGATTCTTGATCCACTTGGACTTGAGCTTTGTACAAAGAGACCATACTGATCTCTACATGCTGACCTCCAGTTGAACCAGCACTGTTTGTTGAAAATGCTGTCTTTTTTCCACTGGATGGTTTTAGCTCCTTTGTCAAATATCAAGTGACCATATGTGTGGGTTCATTTCTGGATCTTCAATTCTATTCTGTTGATCTTCCTGCCTGTCTCGGTACCAATACCATACAGTTTTTTGTCAGTATTGTTCTGTAATATAGCTTGAGGTCAGAGATGGCGATTCCCCCAGAAGTTCTTTTATTGTTGAGAATAATTTTCACTATCCTGGGTGTTATGTTGCTCCAAATGATTTTCCAAATTGCTCTTTCTAACTCTTATGAAGAATTGATTTGGAATTTTGATGGGGATTGCATTGAATCTGTAGATTGCTTTCGGCAAAATGGCCATTTTTACAATATTAATCATGCCAACCCATAAGCATGGGTGATTTTTCCATCTACTGAGATCTTCTTCAGAGACTTGAAGTTCTTGTCATATGGATCTTTCACTTCCTTAGCTAGAGTCACACCAAGGTATTTTATATTATTTGTGACTATTGTGAAGGGTGTTGTTTCCCTAATTTCTTTCTCAGCCTGTTTATCCTTTGAGTATAGAAAAGCCACTGATTTGTTTGAGTTAATTCTATATCTAGTCACTTTGCTGAAAAGTTGTTTATCAGCTTTAGGAGTTCTCTTGTGGAATTTTTGGGGTCACTTGAGTATACAATCATATCGTCTGCAAATAGTGATATTTTGAATTTTTTTTTTTTTTTTTTT
>NC_034593.1:31942711-31962873 GCF_900095145.1 Mus pahari
AAGAACTATATTGAATAGATAGGGAGAGAGTGGACAGCCTTGTCTAGTTCCTGATTTTAATGGGATTGCTTCAAGTTTCTCTCCATTTAGTTTGATGTTGGCTACTGGTTTGTGGTATGCTTTTACTGTGTTTCGGCGTGGACCTTGAATTGATCTTTCCAAGACTTTTAACATGAAGTGATGGTGAATTTTGTCAAATACTTTTTCTTTGAGTTTGTTTATGTAGTGGATTAAGTTGATGGATTTCCTTATATTGAACCATCCCTGCATCCCTGGGATGCTACTTGATCATGGTGAATGATCCTTTTGATGTGTTCTTGGATTCAGTTGGCAAGAATTTTATTGAGTACTTTTGGATCAGTGTTCATAAAGGAGATTGTTCTGAAGTTCTCTTTCTTTGTTGGGTCTTTGTGTCATTTAGATATAAGCGTAATTTTGGCTTCATAAAATGAATTGGGTAGTTTTCCTTCTGTTTGTATTTTGTGGAATAGTTTGAAGAGATTGGTATTAGGACTTATTTAAAGGTCTCATAGAATTCTCCACTAAGTCCATCTGGTTCTGAGCTTCTCTCTCGTTTTTTGTTTTTTTTGTTTTTTTTTTTTTTTTTTTGGTTGGGAGACTATTAATGACTGTTTCTATTTCTTTAGGAATTATGGGACTGTTTAGATGGTTTATCTGATCCTGTTTTAACTGTGGCACTTGGCATGTGTCTAGAAAACTTTCCATTTCATCTACATTTTTCCACTTTAGTTGAGTATAAACTTTTGTAGTAGGATCTGATGATTTTTTTGTATTTCCTCGGTTTCTGTTGTTATGTCTCCCTTTTCGATTCTGATTTTATTAATTTGGATACTGTCTCTGTTTCCTCTGGTTAGTCTGGCTAAGAGTTTATCTATCTTGCTGATTTTTCTCCAAGAGCCAGATCCTTGTTTTGTTGAGATTCTTTGTATAGTTCTTTTGTTTCTAGTTGGTTGATTTCAGCCCTGATTTTGATTATTTCCTGCTGGCTACTCCTCTTGGGTGTGTTTGCTTCTTTTTCTTCTAGAGCTTTCAGGTGTGCTGTCAAGCTGCTAGTGTAAGCATTCTCCAATTTCTTTTTCAAGGTACTTAGAGCTATGAGTTTTCCTCTTACCACTGCTTTCATTGTGTCCAGTAGGTTTTGGTATAATGTGTCTTCATTTTCATTAAATTCTAAAAAACCTTATTTTCTTTTCTTTATTTCTTCCTTGACTCTATCATTGAGTAGAGCGTTGTTCAGCTTCCATGTGTATGTGTGTCTTCCATTGTTTTTGTTGGAATTTAAGGCCCGCCTCAGTCTGTGGTGATCTGATAGGGTGCATGGGATTATTTCAATCTTCTTGTACCCCTTGAGGCCTGTTTTGTGACCAATTATATGGTCAATTTTGGAGAAGGTACTGTGAGATGCTGAGAAGAAAGTATATTCTTTTGCTTTTGGATGAAGTGTTCTATAAATACCTGTTAGATATTGGTTGGTTCATAACTTCTGTTAGTTTCACTGTGTCTGTGTTTAGTTTCTCTTTTCAAGATCTGTCCATTGCTGAGAGTGGTGTGTTGAAGTCTCCCACTTTTATTGTGTGTGGTGTGATGTGTGCTTTGAGCTTTAGTAAAGTTTCGTTTGTGAATGTGGGTGCCCTTGCATTTGGAGCATAGATGTTCAGAATTGAGAGTTTATCTTTGTAGATTTTTCCTTTGACCAGTATCCTTCCGTATCATTTTTTGATAACTTTTGGTTGAAAGTTGATTTTATTCAATATTAGAATGGCTGCTTCAGCTTGTTTCTTGGGACTGTTTGCTTGTAAAATTGTTTTCCAGCCTTTTACTCTGAGGTAATGTCTGCCTTTGTCACTGAGGTTGTTTCCTGTATGCAGCAAATGTTCTCTTAGGGTCTGTATGAGACCTGCCCAGGATCTTCTAGCTTTCATAGTCTCTTGAGAGAAGTCAGGTGTAATTCTGATAGGTCTGCCTTTATATGTTACTTGACCTTTTTCCCTTACTGCCTTTAATATTCTTTCTTTGTTTAATGCATTTGGTATTTTGATTATTATGTGATGAGAAGAATTTCACCTCTGTAGTTCCTGTTCCCATTCCTGAATTTTTCATTTCAAGAATTGCCTCAGTTTGTGTCTTCTTTATTCCTTCTATTTCTATTTTCAGGTTTTGAACTGTTTAATTTTCTTCCTTCAAGTGTTCTTTCTTGGCTTTTTTTAAAGGAATTTATTCATTTCTTCCAACTGATTTTAGTTTTCTGGGTTTGGGGGATTTCATTTCTTCTTTAAGAACCTCTATCATCTTCATTATAGTTTGTTGGTTTTAAAGCATTTACCTTTTATTCAGATGTCGGAATAATTAGGGCCTACTGTGGGCTCTGGCTTATTATTTATATTACCATGGTTGTTATTGATTGTGTTCTTATACTGGTGTCTGGGCATCTAGGTTTGGGGTGATTATAGGTCTAGGTGCTGATTCCTGGGTTTGTCTTTGTTGGATGGGTGTTTTGTTTTTGTTTTCTCTGGATTTCCAGAAAGTGTATTAGCTGTGTCTTGACTGTTATACTGCCCTACTTATTTGGTGTGTTTGCATAGAATGCATGGCACTGATAGAGGCTATGGGAAGGGGAGGCTATGGGGAATGATTTGTTTCAGTACTAAGGGCAACCAGAATTGGGTCTCAGGGACAGAAATGGGGGAGAAAGTCCCAGGGCAGCAGCCTACCTGGTCTTCTGGCAGGCATGGCCAATGATTGAGCAGTGGGTATCTGCTGGAGTTGGAGTCTGGGACACAGCAACAAGGCAGGGAAACAAGATCGAGGTGAGAATGTCTGAGAGATCTTCAGGAGGCATGGACTGGATTCTGTTTTCATTGACACGTGAATGAGATTTACTAACATTCATTTGAAAGACTTAATGAGCAATTTATGTGCTAAGATTCATGATGTGAACAATGTCACCCAGTACCACACAGTGAAATTCTTCAAAGAATTGGCAAGAATGATCTTAAACAGCACTTTACAAGTTACAAAACAGCCTAGTTTTGAACTTGCCATCCTCCACCTAATACTTGCTTAGTGGGTATAGGCCTGCGCCACTAAGCCTAATGAAAAAGTACTACTTTGAGCCCTGCAGACCTTTTAAATAGGTTCAAAGTCAATCAGAATTTTACTAGCTGCAAAAGTTGGTGTGCACAACTATGTCTTAGACCTGATCTTTCCTCCATTATTTGTTACTTCTGGTATTGCATTCTCTCTGTGTTCCCACCCATGCTGCACTCCTGACTATGAAACCGTCTTGGTGTTTTTGCATGTCTTGTGGTCATCTTAACTTATAACTTCCACTTAACAGCTTCTGTTATTCTGGGAGGGGAGGGAGAAGGCTTCAGCAGATCCTGAACTTTAGGAATGAGAGACAAGTACAAACAAAAACATTTCTACCTGCCAGGTCTTAAAATAGTTCATGAAATATAAACATCTACATGAGTCACCGTGACATCCACTTGAATTCACTCGTTTTGGATTTTTGTTGGGAAATGCTATAGGCAACCCCACAGCCACTCAGCACCATGTCTGTGTGTTGATAAATACTGCTGTTATATATTTCAGTCCAATTTATTATACATTTGGGGTTCACAATTATGATACTCATTTTATAGAACAGGAAATTACAGGGTAAAGTAACTTTCTCAAAATCCTATAGCTAACTAGTAGAACCAGGTCTAATTCCAAAGTCTGTCTATAAGTCCTCATTTTCCCAGTGTGCATTATATATTTAGAATAGTTTTGTCTTCAGGTAACAAAGGTACTAACAGTGGACACTTTCCTTCAAAACGTTTAAGACATTCATTTCTAACATAGCACTAGGTAGCAAAACAGGTTCATTGGTTCATATGGCATTTGGAAAAGCTTGTCTTCTAAATATTCTAGAAGGGATAAGATTATACCTTATATAGAGAGTTTTTAGAATACTATTTTTAAGGGCATGTCTGACCAAGAAAGAATTTATTATCAGACAGGCCATATCTAATTGATTCAACTTGCGTGTTCTGTGAACTCACAAGTTAGGCACATTTATCTTAGGCACTTCAGTGCCTAGTCATGATGTCAAGACAGTCCCTGCAGAAGCCCTGCGAAGGCAGCAAGCCCTGAGAGGACATTATGTGAAGCGAAAGTGAAGCTTGGGTTTACAGTTGGAACACCTAGATGTTGGAAATGCCAGAACAGTGGGATATTTACCATGAAGAGCTACATACAGGGAGTGGAACCGACCATATGAGAAATGGATGTTGCAGGTGGCAAAGCTGGTAGGACAGAGACATCTAAGTCCTTTAATACCAAACATGAAGCTTCAGGGTTAAATGGTTTTCCTGCTGGGTCATTTTCAGTTATTCTTTAGTCCACTATTCCTCACTATGGCTCAGTTTCTTCCCTTTGGAATGGCAGTGTATCTTCTGTGCCATTGTGTGTTGAAAGTATGTAGTTAGGTTTTTCTTTCTTTTCTTTTTCTTTTTTTTTTTAAATCGGGGTTACAAGGGGCAGGGGGAAGAGCACAATTAAGAGACTGCCTTGAGTCTCAGAAAAGACTAGACTTTTAAACTGTTGATGTTGTGAAAGCTTATGGAGACTTTTGAAATTAGATTGAATGTGTTGTTTTGGCATATCTTTTTGCATTCGACTTTACTAGGAAATTCTAGAATTCAGAAAGTGGGAAGTGAAGGTTTGAATAAGGAGTGTCCCCAGTTGGTGGTGCTGTTTAGGAAGGTTTGGTAATTAATGGCAGGCTTATTGAAAGAAGTATGTCACTGGGAGCAACTTTGGATATTAAAGCCTGAAACTATTTTCAGAAAATTGGCCCTCATTCGTTCTTGCATTTGAAACTGTGGACTCTGCGCTTCCTGTTTCTGCCACCATACCTGCTGCTAGCTGCTATGCCTCTGCCGTGGTGGACTCTTACTTCTCTTCAGCCAAAAAGCTCAGTCTTCCATAAGCTGCTTTGGTCATGGTGTCTTATCACAGCAACAAAAAAATAAATAGTAAAAACTATATTCCCTTTTAAATTGTCCCTGCCTTGCCTTGTGTTTAGTCAGAGTTACAAGAACTAATACACTAGTTAGTCTACAAGTAGCTATAGTATTCTATTCCCCAACTAAAGAATAACATCGTGTAGTGATTCCTCAGGACTGTTACTCTCCAGGTCAGTAAGTATCCTTATAGTTCTCATTTGTTCCATGACTCTGCTAATTTCATCTTGCCTGTTGTCTTGGAAGTTGCTGATTAATTATAAATTTAACCATCATGAGTACTATGTAATAAGAAAGTGAAGAGGAAGAAAATGAAATGTTAACAAGAACATTGAGGAGAGTGGGAAAGGGGGAAATGATATAGTTTAAAATCTGTTTGTACTCAAGCTATAAAGCAACAACCAAATGGTATAGACTATACTTGAATGTTCTGACAGTGAGTCTATAGTATTTAAGATGTACTTTCTCCATTAATGGACTTTTTTTTTTTTTTTTTTTTTTTTTTTTGGTGAGTTTTCACCAAATCCTAGGAGAATTTTTGTGCTGTGCATGAAGCTGTTCTTTTGTGCCATGATAGTTGTCACTAATCCCAAGTCTAGGCATGGTGGCACTCAGCAGCCCTCCCAGTCTTCTACTGTGTTCATTTTTCTCCTCCTCATCCCTCTTACCTCCACCTTCCTTTTCAGAAGTCTATAGCATTCTCAGGTCCCTTTTCAGTTAAGTCTTAATATCAGGTAAAAACCTTCTTTAGGGAACTAAAACATCAAGATAAAAATATTTTTCATTAAAATTAGAAACAAAAATTCTGAGACTGTCTCTTTAGATGTAATCTGTCTCTAAACCTAAAAATTCTGGGTATAAACCTTAGACCAGACCCTCAGTTAAAGGTCATCCTATGCTACATAGGAAGTAAAAAGCCAGCCTGAGATATATGAGACCCTGTCTACGAATACAAAGACCTCTTCTGTTGAGCCTGAAAGTACATACTCTGGCTGTTGGAATGAACACTGTTGGCATCGGGACATTGTTTTCTCTTAGCTAGAAACTGATATTACAGAATATAAGCATTGCATATGTCACCCAAGTGTGATACATTCAGAGATGCTACAGTGTTGTTTATCAGGCACCACCATTTGAAATCTAAAATCACAGTTTTTCTAAAGGTAAACATCACTGTGTTCTTTGTAATGATGAAAAGGACTCAGCGTGAATGAGTTACCCTTGTTATTGGTTAGTTCTCTGCAGGACTAGCATTAAAGGCTCAGGGTAAGTGTATATTCTAGTACAACTTAGTAAGTACATCACCCTGTTAACCCAGATTTGCTCAGTGAGAATCTATGCTCTGACCCCACGTGAATCTTGGCTCCCTGCCCCATCCTTACTGCAGAACCCCAGTGTATTACTGTTCTCATTACTCTGACAAAATAACTATCAGAGCAACTTAGGAAAAAAAACTGTGTTTATTTGAGTTCATAGTTTGGGGGTTCAGAGTAGAAAGCAGCAGTTCATGTTGCATCTGCAGTCAGAAGGTAGAGAACAGTAAATGCTGATGTTCATCACAGTTCCTCCTTTTTATTTGATCCAGGACTCTTAATGCATAGAATGGTGTTATCCACACTAGGGTGGCTCTTCATACCTTGATTAAATCTAGAAACTCACAGACATGCTCAGAGGTTTGCCTCCTAGACAAGTCTAGATCTTGCCAAATTGGCAATAGTAGCTATCACCTTCAGCTTTAGCGTGTGAGCAGACCTTAAAATAAAGGATTATCTAGCAGAGCACGTTGAGCACAGCACTTGTTCAGTGTCATCTATAAACTTTATATTTATTTGGTTAGGAAATATGGTAGTTTTAAAAGATGTTCATTCAGAAATTCTTTCATGGATATATGCATGATTTTATCTTCATTTTTAATTCTCTAAATTGATATACAGTTCTGTAACTAATCACATTTAATCTGTAATTATGTTTCTTAAGCTTTCATAAATACTATTCCTCTTAAAAGAAAAATAGGGTGGAAAAAGAATATAATAAAATATGAAACAGGAAGATATGAAATCAAAGTAAAATTTTTTTCGATTAGGTTTTTCTTTTTTTCCAAAGGGGAGAAAAAATTTTTCATCTACTCACAGTACTGCCTATTTTATTTTTGGTATAATTAACAAAGTATGAAGAATAGAATAGTAGCATCAAATTCCTTCCTTATATAATAGTTCTTACATAACCACCAAGTAAGCAGATTTACAGTTAATCAAAAAACCCTATAACTTTTTAACCCATAAATATAATGCAGTGGGTGTGTTACTTATTTTCTGACTACTTGGTATGAGAATAGAATGAATGCAGCAATTCCTATGGCTTGTGACTTGGCTTTGACCAATAGTAACAGCAAAAATAGCATCATAGAGTTCTCTCAGAGTGCAGTATAAAATGAAAAGAGTCCTTGACCCAAGAGGAAACTTTGGAACAGATTAAAATATAAAACAGAAGTAACTGGAGAAAGATCTCTAGAAATGGATGAAATAAAACTTGCCACTCGGCCTTGCAGTGGTGGCTCACGCCTTTAATCCCAGCACTTGGGAGGCAGAGGCAGGCAGATTTCTGAGTTCGAGCCCGGCCTGGTCTACAAAGTGAGTTCCAGGAAAGCCAGGACTGCACAGAGAAACCCTGTCTCGAAAAACCAAAAAACAAAAACAAAAACAAAAACAAAAACTTGCCACTCATGAGCTAGGTTTGGTTCTGTTGAACTAAGCAGTCTGCAGGTAGTTAATGCCTCCACTAAAGGCTGTTCTCATGGAAGAGTGAAGGGAAAGTGGATTGTAGAGAACTGTAAGCACAGAGGGTCTTTGTTCAAGAATTTTAAGTGAATATACTTTGGGAAATGGTTTGGTTAGTAAATGCCTTCTGCCCAAGATTAGGAATCTGAGCTGATATACCAAAGCTGGGCACATGGTAATATGAATCTGTAACTGTAGCTTTGGGGATAGGGGATTGGCAGGAGGAGCTCTGACACTGCTGACCAACCATCTAAGCAGTCAGTGAGTGCCAACATTGACCTTTGACCTCCATACCCACCCATGGGCATCAACTACATTGCATGCACAAAATTAACAAAAATTAAATTTTTAAGTTAATTTTTATTTTTTAAGAGGTAAAGGTTAGATAGTAGCTTTAGGAGTAATGGTAACAAAAGAGGGTGTGCTTATAGGCTAAGGAAGCACAGGACAACATAGATTGAAATATCCAAGGGGGGGCTGGTGAGATGGCTCAGTGGGTAAGAGCACCCGACTGCTCTTCCGAAGGTCCGGATTTCAAATCCCAGCAACCACATGGTGGCTCATAACCATCCGTAACGAGATCTGACGCCCTCTTCTGGAGTGTCTGAAGACAACTACAGTGTACTTACATATAATAAATAAATAAATCTTTAAAAAAAAAAAAAAAAGAAATATCCAAGGAAAAGAATGACTAGTGACAATCACAGGATTGGAGTCATTGTCAAAGAGAAGGATTTGCTTTCAGCTGAAAGAGCATGCCTCTGTTCTTTCATATTAAGAAAAAGAGATGATTTTAACTATATATGATTCATAGGTGGGGTATGGAAAGTTGAAGGGACTCAGGATTTGGAGTTAATTATCTCCTCTCAACTTGAAAGTTTCTTCTATCAAGTCTTATGTGACCTATATTAATACTGAATCCTTGTACAGTGAGCAGCCTCAAAGTATTTATATTATGCATAGTATAATATATAGAGAATCCTCTTTTTTAGTACTAACTAGAAGTAGACCTCATTCTGAGTCTGGGGTATCTGTGAATCATCTTAGAGATGATTTCCAGACTCTGTGGGGTGGGGTAGGGGAGAGTTTGGTGAGGGGGTATTCATGGCCTTAAACATGCCAAGATCGTATCCCCAGCTATCCAAACATTTTGTTTCATTTTCCCTCATTTCTTTGTAAAAATCCAGTCTATAGAATTCTAGTGAATATATAGAATTATATCATGAAGAGAAAGGAGAAAGCAGTCCTGTGTATATTAATGGCAATCCACTGGTGGGAGTTGTTTAAGTAAATGTATACTGTTTTTCTCTACAGTTAACTAGGAGTGGATGTCCTGGAAGCACAGAGTTTTGGCTTTATGTAATTACTAATTCCTGCATACCTGCTATGCTCATCCATGTAATGCTCCTGCTGAATTTAAATTCATGCTTTAGTTCTTCATTGTTTTCTCACCTTTTTTGCAATCTAATCATATATTACACACTGTTTTTAAACTTATTATCTTAATAATTGACCTCTGCATTTGTCTTAAGAATCATTTCTGTACTCCAAACTTAATGTCGTTGTAATACGTCGTATTAACACCTCAGAATCTTCACAGAAAATTGATTGATCATAAGGAGGCAGGGGCCAGCCAGTCTTGTCTGCAGAGTGAGTGTCAGGACATCCAAGGCTACACTGAGAAACCCTGATAAAAAATAGAAAGGAGGAAAAGTAGTGAAGCTGTAATTTAGCTTGCCTGGTATGCTAGAAGCCCTATGTCCTCCCCAAGCCCCACATAAACCAGGCACTTGTGATCTCAGCAAGAGGTTCATGAGCTCAGTCATCTTTGTCTATATAGCAATTTGGGGGCTGGATACATGAGACCTTGTCTTTAAAAAAGGAAGAGGAGACAAGACTGAGTCTGGCCTGTATTTTGTGCTTCGTACATGTTTGGTGATAGGTGGGTGGGAGGGAGAAAGGAAGGAATTTTTGTGAGTGGGATTCGCCTTAAAAATTATAATTTTGACAGGTGTAGTGGTTCACTTCTTTAATCCTAGCACATGAAAGGCAGAGGCAGGCAGTTTGAGGCCAGACTGGTCTACATAGTGAGTACCAGGACAGCAGGGACTATATAGATAAACCTTGTCTTTAAATAAGATAAAATAAATATTTTTTTAAAAAAAAATCATGTGGGAATGTTCTTTTTAGTACATCTGAAGCCATCCCCATTAGTTTTCTGTTATGAATATCTGAGGTATTCAGCTTATAAATAAGTTTATTTTATAACTTATTTATAAGTTATAAAAAAGCATGGTGGTTTCAGTCTTTTTAGCCCCATCATTTTAGGGTCTGTAATAAGGCAGAAAATCATGGCAGAAACATGTGACAAAGCAAATCTCCTTCATCATATGACAGTGAGGCAGAAAAAGAGAGGGAGAAGTGGGTTTTTAATTCTTCCTATTAAAGGCCAACTTACATTGACTTTAATGGCCTCCTAGACCTAACCTCAAACATGCTACTGTCTCTTAGTGCTTTCCTACATACTACACCACTGACATGTGTCTTTGTCAGATACCTGGCATCCTTGTATTAACCTTACATCTTAACTATATGTAATAACATTCTTTTGTGACATCTGGATGTTCACCAAAGTTAGAGAGTTTAAAAAAATACAATAAAAACCATAGTCACTTTGTTTTACTTTGGTTATAAATTCTAATAATTGATTGTAACAAGTTTGGATCATCATTGCTGGTTTTGGCAAGGTTCAGACCAGTTATTTTTTAAAATAGAGCTCATGATTAGCTAAACCTTGTTAAATCCTGTTACCCAATTCTCTGGTACAAAGATTATTGAGTACTGATGTAATCTGGAAATGGTAATTAGATTCCCAGTAAATAGCCCATTATCTAACAGACTATCTGGTAATGAAAGGAGATCATTCCTTTGTGAATGACTGTGAAACAAAAATTCAGACCATAGAGCCATCCGTTTGAGCAGATCCCAGGCAGCACTGATCTGAAACAGTGGTCAACGTCATACTTGCTGATGCTCTTAATTTTTAGTAAGAAGAATCCTAAAGAGAGTGACCATCTAATGGTTAGGGGAAAAACATATTCCATATACTTCTGCACTGCTACTCAGGTTAGCTATGGAGGGCGGGTTGGTTGCTGTTTTGTGCAGTACAGATATCTGCCCTCACATCCAAGTGTGCTGGAAACTCTTTTGGTTGAATTGTGTTGTTTCCTGTGCGATACTTTCGTTCAGATGCACCTTTGGATGGTTCGTTTGTTCGTTTTCCTTCCCACCCTCCCTCCCTTCCTCCCCTCCCCTCTCAACCCCATCCAGTTTCTAGTCTAACCTATTATGTGTTTCACTTAAATGTGAACAAAAAATATTCTGCATCTTCCCTGGACTTTGTGCTCATTAATTTGTGGCGAAACCAAGTAATGAAACTGGCAGAAGTTGTTGCAGGCAGTATTTGTACAAAATCCTCATAATTTTCTCTTTTGTTTTTTCTGTTTATTTAAACCTTTCTTTTTAATTCTTCAAAGTTTTATATACATTTATGTTTTGCCTGTTTGTATATCTGTGCACCACATGCATACCTGGTGCCCACAGAGGCCAGAATTGGGTATCAGAGCCACCGTGTTTGTTCTTGAAGCTTAACCCATATCCTATGGAAGAGTAGTCAGTGATCTTAACTGCTGAGCCCTCTCTCCAGGCTCTAGTTTCTTCTTTTAAGCATTCATCACTTTTGGTCTCTGGAGTCAAGAAAATGAGTGAGAAGGAAAGTCATGTGGGGTTCATACAAGAGGACATACAGTGCTGAGTTGTACTGTCTTACCAGACAGTGCAATTTCATGCTAGTCTTTTCTCTGGTGGAGGAAGTATAGGTAGTAGCATTTCATTCACTGCATTCCAGTTCTAGCCCTGCTGTTTACAAGCTGTAATACATTGAGTTAGGTGAGTTACTTATTGCTGACACTGTAAAATTGCAATAGTAATACTTTTCACCTGCTTTAAAGATTGGAAATAATATGTATGGAGTTTAATAAAAATAGCTATTATTGTTATTCCCATTATTAAGAATTGCTACTGTTCTCATTTAATAAAGCTAGATTCTTACATATATAAATAATTTTTATTCCTGTTATAACAAGTTACACAAAATTAGCTCCTGAAACAATATAGATATTTTTTATACTGTAATTCTGGAAGTTGAAAGTCAGGTGTTTATGCTACCACTGAACCAAATGCAGTATATCTACAAGTCTGTGCTCCTTTCTGCAGGTTATAGAACAATTTCTTCATTTTTTTTTTTTTTTTGTTTGTTCTTGCTGTTGTTAATTAAGAGTCTTGATGCCCTCTGCTTTTCTTTGGCTGGCACCATTCTTACATCTCTCTGTTTCTGACTTGTGTCCTCCTGTCATGCTCAGAGGACCTTTCTGATGATATAAATCCGTCCAGATAATCTGGGCTAATCCTCCTGTCGGATCAGATGGTTATCCACCTTAATTCCACCTGTAACCTTGATCCCCTTGTCATGTACCTTAACACAGTCACCAGTTCTAACACTTGGGAGCTATTTGTCGGCCAAGGAAATAGTATTCCTTCCGCAGTAGTCAAAGCATGCAGCTTTTGTAGCACTGAGCATGCCATCCTGAGAAACGTGTAAATACTACTCATCTGATGCCATGGCTCCTGACAATGTCTGTACTTTCATCTTTGTTCTGTTTGTGTGTGTGTGTGTGTGTGTGTGTGTGTGTGTGTGTGTGTGTGTGTGTGTGTTTTGTTTATGTTAACTATTGTGAAAATTCACTTTCTTGGTCACACTATCTCTTATTTTGCTTTTTACTTAGTGCCATCTTTAAAAAGCTATAGCCACAATTACATAAATATGTATGGCAAAACAGAATTTTTATAGATAAAGATGGGACACGGATCTTCTTTTCAGCAGCAATTACAAAGCTAATGGGAAATACACACTTCTAAGGTTAAAGGTGCCTTCATAGCTTGTGTCTTAGCAAATATATCTGTTAAAGACAGTTTTTTGTTTTGTTTTGTTTTTTGGTTTGTTTTTTTTTTTTTTTTTTTTTTTTTTTTTTTTTTTTTTTTTGAGCCATAAAGTCTACAGTCTGTCTGGCCTAGGGGTTGCTATATAAACCAGGCTGCCCCAAACTCCATTTGTCTTTGCTTCCCAAGTGCTGAATTAGTGCCTACACTATCAGCCCTAGCCTCCTAAGTCATTCTTAACACTGCATGCAGGAAAAAAGCCAAAGGTGAATTAGAGTGCTAACCCTAAACTAATGTCAGAGAGTCACAGGCTTTTAGACTGCTAGGCTTGCCAGAAGGAGAGAGAGGAATATCATGAGATGTGGTTAGGCCAGGCTCAGACAGATACCCTGTAAAGAGAGCAGCAGCAGTCAGTCACTTAGCTGCTGGGCTTGTTTCCTCAGACCTGCTCTGAAAGTTACTGAGACTCATTAAGATTATATATACCATGATACCTTTTGATTCAACATTGATAACAAAGCAAGAACAACACTGAAAACACTGGAATCCACAAAGAAGTCCTTTAGCAGGTGAGCAGATATATAAACTGTAATACATGTAAACAGGCAATACATTAAGTATAATTATTAAGTAAATTGTTATATACATTATATATACAAAGTGTAAAGAAAATACAGAAGAATATCATGGGCATGTTACTAAGTAAAAGAAACCAATTTGAAAATGACTTGCTGTATAATTCCAAACACATGGCATTCTAGAAAAGATAAAAGTAAAAGAGTAAAATGATTGGGGGAAGAAAAGAGTAAGAGACCAGAGAAAAGAGAATCTTTGAGGACACTGATACAGATGGAATATGAAATGCCCCTACCCCCAAGCATACTCAGGCATTGGATCCAATCAGTAAGAAATGGTTGTGATTTTAGTCTATTGATAGGTTTATAGCCTGAGGTAGGAGGGGATGGGATAGGAAGCTGAGCTTGGTTGGAAGAAATAGGTCATTGGAAGTTGTCCTGTTCCTAGTCCATTCCTGTCTCTGTGCTTCCTGGCCACCATGGCCACATACCCTTAGCACAAGGATATTCTGCCTCATACTAGCCAGCTAGCCACTCACTGAGCCTTCCAAAACTTGGCCACAAAATAAATTATTTCTCTTAGGTATTTTGCACAGGACCAAAAAGTCTGACTAATAGAAATAGTGAAGCTAATGATGTGTAAAAGAGTAGAGAATCTGGATGTAAACTATGGGTCTGGGAGGACAGTAGTGTAGCCACAGATATAACCAGTGTACTAATTGGGCCAGAGTAGATGGTGAAGGGTGCTGTGTATATAGGGCAGAGAATATGTGAGGAATCTGTACTCAATGATTACACTGTGGACTTGAAACTACTCTTTAAAAAAATTTTTTCAACCAGGCAGTGGTGGCGCACGCCTTTAATCCCAGCACTTGGGAGGCAGAGGCAGGCGGATTTCTGAGTTCGAGGCCAGCCTGGTCTACAAAGTGAGTTCCAGGACAGCCAGGGCTATACAGAGAAACCCTGTCTCAAAAAACAAAAACAAAAACGAAAAATTTTTTCAATGTTGTATGGGGTTGTTGATAGGAAAGAGAAATTTAGACTTCTCTCTCTCTCAGCCTGTCCTCATCTCTCTGCCAGTTGACCATAGTCTCCCTGCTTGGCTTTATCTCTTCACTGCAGCTGCTTTAGCCAACCTTTTCCTACCTACTTTTTTCTTAGTGCCAAAAAGTAGATAAATGACTGCAAAGTTGATTCTGATGCAAAGAATTGTATCTTTCTGTAATTGCTGTCTCATAACTGAGAACTAATTTCCTAAGGAAAATTTTGCTATCATTTTAATGTATGGTATTCTTCTGGGATGCAGGTATACTCTACCCATGGATGTCCAGTACACCCTGAGTTATTGGCCTGTAAAAACATCTAGGAAAGGTTATTCTTGTTATCCTTCAGATGCCATCAGCCTGTGCCAGCTGGTCCTACAGAACAGGACAGTAAGGCTGATCTTTAAGGAGATTTGGAGAAACTGAGGACAGTTTGTTAAAAGAAGGCAGTCTTATTTGTTCAGGAGCTAAGAATTACTAGCATTATTTTAAAATAAGTGTTGGGTGAAAACAGAAAGTTTGGGAAAGGAAGGAACGACACCAGTATTGTGGTTTTGAGCCACCTACTGGAGTGCTTTACAAGATTTATACTTTGACAGAGTAAGAAAACTAGTGTTGTTTGTTTGTTTGTTTGTTCCTCCCTTTGACTGTGTGAATGAACTCACACACACACTCACGCACTCACACACACACATTTTTATTTTTATTTTCAAAGAGGATAAATGTTTTATTTGTTTCTCAGTGTTGCATAGCCAGTGTTTCACAGTGGGAAAACAACAGCCAACACAGCACATGGCAAAACAAAGTCTTCTACTCCCTCTAACACTGTATAACACTTCCCTGCATTCCCAAGCATTTCCAATGAGAAGACACTAAGTCTCTGACCAAAACCCAGTGGTGAATAAGGGCAAGTTACAAAATTATGTAAGATACACACCACTGCTATCTTGAACTATGAAATTCTTTTTTGTTTGGTTGGTTTTGTGTTTGTTTTTTCGAGAAAGGGTTTCTCTGTGTAGCCCTGGCTGTCCTGGAACTCACTCTGTAGACCAGGCTGGCCTTGAACTCAGAGATCCACCTGCCTCTGCCTCCCAAGTGCTGGAATTAAAGGCATGCGCCACCACGCCCAGCAAATTATGAAATTCTTATAACCAGTAGATAGGGTCTCACCATGTACCTGTGACTGGTCTGGAACTTGTTACGTAGACCGATCTCGAACTAACATCTGCCTGTGAGTGCTGGGATTAAACAGTGGTCTGTCACCAAACCCAGCTTATAACCACTTTTCACCACAGATGATCTTAAGAATTCTAAACACCAGAGTTTAACTTCTAGTCTAAATACTTAGTATGGTGATTATCAAAAAATCTGTACACTGTGTTTATCCACATCCATTAGGAAGTTGGGGGTGGGTCTAAAGTAGCACTGTCAAGAACAGTTTCTTTACATCAGTATTGCTGAAAGTTATTTCGAGTTCTCTGTTCTCCACTGGTTTAAGACAAGCTTGCTGGGCAGGTCACATCCAGTTTTATCTGGAAGTAGAGGGGTGCCATGGTCACTCCTCAGTGGACTTCACATGTTCCTCATGCTTCTTCACTCATCATCCTGCTCTGAAGGATCGCTCAGTGTCATCTTGATCAGCTACCCATCTTAACAGGATTTGTTGACGAGCCCTGGGTTTATGGCAAGTGCTTCATTGTCTTCAGTTACCTCTCCTGACAGAGAGGAGAGCTCACTGGCAGCCTTCACACTCTCCAAAGAGCCAAACTCCTGTTTTTTCAATTTTGTCCCAGCTTCAGGCAGACTACAGTAAACAACATCTCCCAAAGCTTCCTGTGCAAAACTGCTGATTCCCACCATTCCAATGTCTTCCTCTGTTGTTATCCATTCATGTTTCTCTGTGAATTTATGCATGACAGTGTGCATAAATTATGCATTTCCAGTGTGCAGTGAGCAGAGGGCAGCAGAAGGCCAGGGCAATGCTCAGGCTGTAGGCTCCTTGACACTCCCAGAGACATGATCTGAGGTCCAGAGGGTAACTAAGCTCTGCCTCCACCACCCCACCAGGCCGGTGGGGCAGCCTTTTTATTTTTTTAACAGTGCTTTCAATTACAGTGAGATGTATTTATGAGTCTGTATTAAGTGCTCAGGGAAGTACTTATCTACCTCCCTCCCTGTGGCTTCCTTCCCTCTCTCTGTCTTCTAAGTAGGATTTCTAAGGCAATGTCTTTTCCCCAGCATGTGTATGTTTTCAAGGTGGGAGTTAGATCCGGATACAGTCTTTCAGGTCCATGGAAAGTTGTGTGTTAGTATGTGGTCTCGTTTTTAACATACTTGCAGACGTCCCGGTTATCTGAGATCACTTTCACATGGACTGAGGTTAAGCTTTATTTCTTTTGGCTTGGCCCTCCCTCAGCAGACACTTCCTCTTTGCCTTGAAAGGACAAAACGATGTTCAGCTGTCTGGGCTTGGGCCCAGTATTTGATTTATACATTATTTAATTTCCTCCTGAAAATTGGAAGCAGAACTCTTAGGAATGGAAGTGAGTAGTTTTCGTTTGTTTAAGAACACTTTTAGATTTAATATAATCAGTAGTAGATGTCAGCATGATTGGGGGCGACTTAAGGTGAAACAAATAAAAGTTAATACAAAAGAAGGGTACTTGACAGTAGAGAAGAGCTGAGGTTTCTGAATCTCTTCTCCTGGGCTGTCTTCCCCACACTGGGGGATGTGTTCTTTAGGCACCCTCTGGCTTGGGTTACAGTTGCAGTTACAGAGCAGTTCCTCAGAACCACTACTGTACCTATCTCCACGACTACTTATGCCACTATGTGAACCCAGAGTGAAATTTCTATATTATGAATTCAGGAATTTAAAAATCACTTCTAGAAATAACATTTTGTGCTTCATGACCACTTTGGGGCAGTTTATTCCTCTGGCCATGTTACTCTGAGGTTACACGGTCTTCCTCTTCACTCCCTAAACTCCTAAGGCTCTGGCACATGGGCTGCCTGTGCTGCCTCACTGGGCATGTTTCCTTCTACCTCCCTCCCCACACTGTCGATCTGTCTCACTGGAGCGCTCTCCTTGTAACAAGCCCTCAGCTTTAGTCTCCTTGTTCTTCTCACCCCCTCTGCCAGATAACCCTTTGCTTCATGATCCTTTCTTTCCTCTTTCATACAGATTCCACTCTCCCAGTATGGAGATAAGCTTAAATGTTTCCAAGGATGCTTCTTGGACCTCTTTTTCCCTGGTGTTTTCAGACTTTTAGCATTGTGTAACAAACATTGTCATCTACAAAGTTCACACTTGAGAACTGCTTGGTCACTTTACAAAAACGGAATAGCTGAGGCTGGGGAGATAGGAGAAGCTGAGCTCAGTTCCTTGGCCCTTATGGTAAAAGTAGATTCAGTACTTATGCTTTGTTTGTAACCCCAGCACTGAGGAGGCAGAGACAAGTGGAGATGATTGGGCAGCCAGGGTAGCTGATTGGTGAGCTCCAGGTTCCTTGAGAGATCCTATCTTAAAAAATAAGGTAGAGAGCAATTGAGGAAGGCATATGCAATGTGCATCATGTACATGCTTCTCACACAAGCTTGCAAACACCACACACGCAAAGTGGAGATATTTTAAAATTTAAACCGTGTGTTGAGCCCATTCATAGCTTTCTTTGGCTACATGTGGCTCTTCAACCACAGGTCAGACACACCAGTGTCAACACTTCAGTGTAGACACCCCAGCATGGCTGCTTATCTCTTCTGACTGCCAGAGCCTGAGAAGCTTAGAGAGCTGTATATTAGTCAGGGTTCTCTAGAGTCACAGAACTTACAGATAGTCTCTATATAGTAAAGGAATTTATTGATGACTTACAGTCTGCAGTCCAAATCCCAACAATGGTTCAGTAGTAGCTGTGAATGGAAGTCCAAGGATCTAGCAGTTGCTGAGTCCCACATGGCAAGAAGGCGAAAGAGTGAGAGCCAGACTCCCTTCTTCCAATGTCCTTATATGGTCCCCAGCAGAAGGTGTAGCCCAGATTAAAGGTGTGTGCCACCACACCTTTAATCCCAGATGACCTTGGACTTGGAGATCTCCCTGTCTTAATCTTCTGGATTCAATCACCACTGTGTCTCAAGATCTCCATACCAAGATCNAGATCAGACACTTCTATCTCCCAGCCTCCAAATTAGGTTCACTGGTGAGCCTTCCAATTCTGGATTGTAGTTCATTTCAAATATAGTCAAGTTGACAACCAAGAATAGCCACAACAAGCTGCAAACAAGCATAGTTGGAAAACTACCTCGGTCCTGTCAGGCTGCTTTTGACCCCCTTGAAGGTAGTCTGTCCTTTGCTACTTCTGTCTTCGCAAAGACCAACTTTGCAGAATACCACCTGCACATCATGATGGTCCTTAAGTTCAGGCCCTAAAGTCTGATGTTGCTCAGCACCCAGCACCTGCCTTGTCATCTACTCAAGGCCATCTGGTGGACTAAGTAGAGAATAGTCACTGTAGTTGGGCATCTAAACCCAGAGCTGCCATTTAACTTTTGTATGATTTAGGGCAGTCTGTTCAAACCACATTAAAATCTGGTTTGTTGGTTTTCATTTATCAATTTCATTTTTATCTGGAGATAACTTCGTGCTGGTTTATTGGGAAGTCGATGAAAGCCCTGGGCCCTTCAGACTCCTCAGCACCTTTCACATGGTGGTGGTTCTATCACGAGCCTACCTATCATCAGCATTGTTCTCCCTTGCCACCATTCCATATTTCTCATGTTAGTTATTTCACTGCACATTCTAAACAGGCATTGGTAGCTTACTCTCCCATCTGCATTTCACACAGTTTGAGGTGGTCCTTCTGTTTCGTTTCCCGTGAATGTACAGTGACTTCTGTTCAAAGTTTTCTTAAGTTAGTTCAGGTGAGTAGAGTAGCTCTTCTTCTCCCCTAAGAGACATACTGGCTATACAGTGTTCATAGAATTCAGTTTACATTTGTATCTTCATATTTTAATCAAATATTAGCACTTACGTCATTTCTCTCTTATTTTAGTACACTGAAGCTTAAAACAAACTAACTTTTAAGTTTATTACTCTACAGTTCCTGAGACTAAAGGATTATGGTCTGAAGTAAATTTTTTTTCGAGGCAAACTTACTGTGTAGCTCCAGCTGGCCTGGAACAGCTCATAGACCAGGCCAGCCTCAAACTCAGAGATATCCACCATGCCCAACTAATGATTTTTTTTTTTTCTTTTAAAATAACTACTTTGGGACCGGTGAGATATAGCTCATCAGGTAAAGCAACTGCTGCCAAGCCTCAGAACTTAAGTTTAATTCCTGGGACCCACATGATTGAGGGAGAGAACTAGTTCCAGCAAGTTGTCCTCTGACTGCCACAAGTGTTGTTATGTGGGGTTTAATAACTCTATTAGTTCTTAATATGATCCGCCAGCTTCCCAATACAAGACAGAGTCCTATTGATTTATTTAATCAGCTTTAGTACAATTACTGGGCAATATCCCTGAACTAATTTTTATGCTACTCTGGCTATTTGTCAGCTGCCCTCCCCAAGTTACTTGCTGTTTGAGTCTCTCCCCAGGCTGTTAGTATTCCTTCAGTCTGTACTCAGTATGTTTCATGTGCTCCTGACCCATCCCATCTAATGATTGGAGATGCTCCTGCTCTCTCTGTCTTCTCCCTCTCCCTCTCCCTCTCCCTCTCCCTCTCCCTCTCCCTCTCCCTC
>NC_034593.1:31963003-31977641 GCF_900095145.1 Mus pahari
AACAGTCACTGTACCAGAGAAGCATTCTGGAACCTGCAGAATGGGCCAGGAAGACCGTGCCCAGAGCAGCTGGCTCCAGTCTTCCTGTGTCCAGAACTCCCTCAGAAGCTCCTGTTGCACTTCTCAGAATACTCTTGAATGCCATTAATTGTTAAGGTGGAAGTTGATATGGAGGGGTTGCTCCCCAAACACTGAGAAAGAACAGGAAGGGACAGGTGCACGGGCCCACTGGCCGTCTCACACAGAGGCAGGGGGCTGCTTGCTAACGTGGAGGCCCATTCCCCACCCTAACACTCACACACTCAAGTACATTCAATTTTTTAAAAGAATTACTTTGTAGTTATAAATGCTATCAAAAGTAAAGTATTTGAGATAAGATAAATTCAAGCATTAAGTTACTTTTTAGTGTGTATGTTTTTTTACTTTATAAGGGCAGCCAACCACAACTTTTTTTTTTTTTTCAGTTAAAATACCAAGTTTTTCCATCTACATACTTTTTCTTAAACAAATTTTTTCCCTTAGCATATTTCTGAAGAAACATAACTTTTCTGCTTTTGAGAGGTAACACTTCTTCACATTCCATAAGCTAATTATATATAATTGGGTTAAGTTAAAAACATTGAAACCAAATAAAAATACAAGAGATTAAACAGGATTAAACTTAATGAATGTTAAATAAAGATCTGTTTTAATACCACTTTATACTCCACAGTGGATATAAATAATTTCTCAAAGTGTTGCATGTACAAATTCAGTGTGAGCCTTGGGAAGGCCCCATGTCTTGACCCAGCACTCCTATTAACATTTGAAGACTCATGCACAGAAGGTATGGCTCTGCCCATAGTCTGAATCTCTGTCTTAGGACACAGACACATTTATATTTGTTTACATATCAGACAAAAGTTGAGCAAGTCTTAGCAAACAGGACATATTCACATAGAGTACCTTCTTAAAAGCACCAGCATGCCAGCTGCTGAAGGATTGCTCTGACTGGGACTAAATGCTCAGAAAGGCCACTCAGCAAAGTGCCTGGTCAAGATGTTGAACCTTCCCAAGGCTCACACTGAATCCACATGTAGAACACTTTGAGAAATTATTTATACCCACTGTGGATTCTGTTAAAACAGATCTTATTTAACATTCATTTAGTCTGAGTTTGTTTAATCTCTAGTATTTTTATTTGGTTTCTATGTTTTTTGATGCAACCTAATTTTTTTAGAAGTCTTGCTAATCACAAGCGTCAAAACACTAGTCACAGGAGGTTCTTGACTTTATATACTGTTGCACAGTTCAGTGGTGCTGAAGGCTGTGTGGTAGTTATTTTAGTTTTTTGGCAAATCTCTCATTTTACATTGTTTTCCTTTTTATTATTTTGTGTTTCTGGAAGTTTTGCCTGTCTATATGTCTGTGCACTACATGCCTGCCTACATTGTTCATATCTGTGGTACATAAGTATGTGATCTTCCAGGAATTAGATGATAGACCCACACACTACTGTGTATATTATGTTAGTGTGGTAGTACCACACTTGTTCTGATAACCTCTGAGAACAGGATCATTCTGAACTTCCCAACTGTCACTTTCTTAGCCCATAATTGCTACCCTGGAACTTCAGAGCCCAGACAGAGTTGACCTGAGATACCCTGAGCCCCATCAGCACTACTGCTGCAGCAGAGGATCAGCAGCTATGTGAGCCCCAGAAGACAGACTAATGTCTAGGAGCAGTTCTAGGAGAAAAGCTAAGTCAGCGCCTCACATACACATGACACTAGTAGAAGCTATGGAGGGACAGTGCTGTACCTAAGGCTGGCAAAGGCTCAAAGCCTTGAGAAGCTGCTCAAAACAGAGGAAAGAAGAATGGAAGAACAGAGGCAAGTAAGAAAGGGGGGGGGAGTATGATTTTGAAATGTACCTATTCTAAAATTTTGGCTGAACAATGGTTAAAAAGGTATAGGTTGTATAGTCCTTCATGTTCAGTGAAAGAGAACATTAAACTGAGTTTGACTCTTTGGCTTGTTTAACTGTCTTGACACTGACATATGAGTAAATTTTAAAATAAAGGGGAAGTAAAGAACTGGAGAATCAGCTCAGATGCCTTTTACACAGGACTGGGTTGAATAAACTGCAAGTGTGAAGGGAATGAAAGGCAGTTCTCCAGATAGTGTGAACTCTTGGATATATTGTTGTATGAAGAGGGCAAGGCAGAGCAGTGTAGTGTGCTAACATTTACATAAGGAGTTAGGAAGAGCAAAGCTTCCCTCTAGAGGTAATGGCCAAAAGCTAGGATGATGGCATAGACTTGTAATTGCAGCACTTGGACAGAGGAAGCAGAGTCATACCATGCAAGGAAAGAACTCCCAAAAATTGCCCTCTACATGTAGCATAGAAATATACACATTAAATACTTTTTTTAATATGGAAATTTTTTAAGGCATGAGAAAATACATAGACCATAGAAAATAAAGTCCCTTTAACATGATGGTAAGAGAAAAGAGGATAAGAAAATTCTTCCATATGAGCTGTGCTAACTAAATACCGTACATATGAGGTATGCTAACTAAATGCAGTAGGTATGAGCTGTACTCAACTCAGTGCGGTGTACTATAACTTTTAATCCCAACTCAAACATTTTCTGCCAATTAGCAAGATTTTAGTAATGATTGATATTGATATCAATATTATTGATAATGTTAAGGACTTGCAGCTTTTAATAATTCTTTGAAAGGTGTGTACTAAAATATTTAGAAATTTGATATTCTGATTCTGAGTGGGGGTTTTTTGGGTTTTTTTGGTTTTTTGGGTTTTTTGGTTGGTGTCTTAGTCAGGGTTTCTATTCCTGCACAAACATCATGACCAAGAAGCAAGTTGGGGAGGAAAGGGTTTATTTGGCTTACATTTCCATACTGCTGTTGATCACCAAAGGATGCAGGACTGGAACTCAAGCAGGTCAGAAAGCAGGAGCTGATGCAGAGGCCATGGAGGGATGTTCTTTACTGGCTTGCCTCCTCTGGCTTGCTCAGCCTGCTCTCTTATAGAACCCAAGACTACCAGCCCAGAGATGGTCCCACCCACAAGGGGCCTCTCCCCCTTGATTTCTAATTGAGGAAATGCCCCACAGCTGGATCTCATGGGGGCATTTCCCCAACTAAAGCTCCTTTCTCTGTGATAACTCCAGCTGTGTCAAGTTGACACAAAGCTAGCCAGTACAGTTGGGTTTTTTTTTTTTTTTTTTTTTTTTTTTGGCAAAGTGCTCCTGAGGCTGAAAATCAGCCATGAGTTTTTTTACCTTAAAAGCTGCTCAGCAGGAGAACGAATGCTTTCTGTATTTCCCCCCCCCTCCTTGTCTCCCTCTTCCTTCCTCCTCCCCTCCCTCCCATTTGTCTGTTTCTGACTCTGTGTGTATGTGTCTGTCTATCTGTCTCTGCCTGCCTGTTTTCTATACTTAAGTACTAAGTTTTCATGGAGTGGCAACATTCTTTCCTTAGATGGTCCTTGGTAATTTAAGTCTCCTCCATCTTCCCATTCACCTCTTCTTGAGAGAAAATGGGACAGCTTCAGGAGTGGGTGGAGCTGTTATGACAGACATTTGAGGTTAATTTCCGTCCACTCAGAACTACAGCGTACAAAAAAAATTTGGGATGTTGTCCACCTCACCCTTCTAAGTCCTGTCAACTTGCATTTCCAATTACATGCATAATTTTAATTTATTTTAAAGGCTGTCTCCAAATAAAATTTTCATAAACTTCCAAATTCAACAGCCCCATATTGGGATTTTGTAATCTGTCTAGTTTTCCCCAACAAGATAGTCAGTACATGTTTGCTTTCTATGTAGACATCTCTAGTTGCCAACAAAAAGAATGAATTTTACAGAAAGAAAGCTGCTACTAGGTGACTATGACCCATTCCTGGAATTCATTTCAAAAGAATATCATAACTTTTTCTTTTTCAAAGAAATTATGGATTGGTGTCCTAGTGGCATACACAACACTGGTTTGATTTGGTTTGGTGTTTGGTTGGTTGGTTGGTTGGTTTTTAAAGTGAGCTACTGGGCATAAATTGCCATGTAGCACATACTACTTCACTTTGAGCTATAAGACAGGAAGGAGTGTAGGCAGTACATGTTGACAGGTTTGCAAAGAAGCAAAAGGTTCAAGTCGCCCATCTAACCCACTACAGATTTTATTCCTAGCCAGAGAAAAACTGTCATGTTATCATAAAGTGACAGCACACACAATTTTACTTTATATGTGCCTACACCAAGCCAGTCAGAGACTTTTCGTGGGATTTTTGGTCACTTGAACTATTAAGGTGAGAACTTTATAGTGGCCAAAACTATAATTTGTAGAACACAGGAAGTATGGATGGTTGTGTTTGCCACCATAGAGGGGAATAAAGTACAGAGAAAATTGCATATAACAGTCATGATAAAATCTAGTTGTGGTGGCAGAATCTACCAACCTTCCTGTTCCTGAGGCAGGGGATCACTTGAAACTAACCTGGGTAACATAGTGAGGCCTTCTCCTCATGAAAAAAAACAACTTGAGAGAATTTCTGGTGGCATTCTGGCCCTTCCAGTTGACACTCTGAAATTCTCCACTACTCCTCACACTTAGTTTCTAACAGACCCAGTCTTTCCTAAAAATCCCTTCTTTAATCCAGATTACACTTCTGTCCCTGCAGCTGAATTCTAGTATACCACAGATATAACAACTAGTTGCATATATTTGAAGAAATGAAAGAGGTTGAAGCAGAAACTAGAGTAGCTGGCTTGGGGGCATTTGCAGATGCCATGTGCTGTAACTCCTAAGCACCTTTTATGTACAACTTTCCTGTTTATATTTGCTATGGAGTTATAGATATGGAGCCTTAAAGACATCAGGATTTGGAAAAGGATAGATTTAAAATTTCAGAATTCTGGTGGTAACCCTAAGTTTAACAAAACTTACATGGGAATATGTAAGTGTGAGGGAGTTGAAATTCTGTAAATACTACTAAAAGAGGAGTCATCAGAAAGATAGTTCAAAATATTTTGTTTGCATGTAAAATCTCGTTTTATGGCAGAACTTTTTTGTTAAAGGCACAGCTATGTTACAATGCTGCCAGCATGGTATGGAATCTTAGCAGTCCAGTTACTTTTAAATGATGAACAAATTCCAGGACTTATAGCTGCACACACTCTAGCACAGTTGTTAAATTACACCACATCTTGAGAGTGTCCTTCCTTCCTTCCTTCCTTCCTTCCTTCCTTCCTTCCTTCCTTCCTTCCTTCCTTCCTTCCTAGATTTATTTATTTTATGTGAATACACTGTAGCTGTACAGATGGTTGTGAGCCTTCATGTGGTTGTTGGGAATTGAGTTTTTAGGACCTCTGCTCACTCGGATCAGCCCCGCTCACTCAGTCCCTGCTTGCTCTGGCCCAAAGATTTATTATTATACATAAGTACAAAAGGTGTACTTTCTGTCAGTGAGTATGTATATACTAAATGAATGTGGATGTTCTTACTTCAGTGAGACCAGAATTGATGGAGAACGGGCAGATCAGACTGCTGAAAGACTAGAGACCGTCTGCTTGCTTTCACATTCTTCATATGTTTACATACTGAATATACTGGAGATCCATAGTTTCAATTATATCATGATCCCTTTGTACAGTGAATATATATTTCTGTACTTAAGAAAATTTACTGGTCTCTTCCTAATTGGGGAGAGGGTTGGGGGGGGATTATGTATTTAGAAGTCTGAATGTTGACCTAAATTAAAGTGCTATAACATGCATAGATACAGACCTGAGATTTAACTCAAATTCATTTAATTTTGTATCTTTTAGATTTTTAAAACTAGGTAAACAGTATGTCATAAGATTCACCCTTAACTCATCAGAGACACCAGCTGCTGCATTCCCCATTGCACTGGTCTGTCTTCTGTATTAGTTGTTAAGTACTTTCCTTACCTGTTGGACCTTCCTCATGATTATCAATGTATACGATCAGCAAGCGTCCTTAGACTCGTCTTTTTTGGACCTCATAACAAAGCTTCTTATTAAGATTCTTGCAAAGTTTGAGTGATAGTGGTCAAGAAAGGTGATGAGTTTGATATCCATTAAGTAATGGTAGCCAAAAGAGCATAGTAAAATGTGTTTTGATTCAGACTTTTCTTCACCTGAAGATCATCCCCACATCTCTAGAATAGTGGCAGAGAGAATCAAACCCTCTGGATTTATGAGAGATTCCTGGAGCTACACAAAGAGACACACCCAGTCTCAAAAGCAACATAAACTGTGGGGCTTGTTTCAGGGCTCTCCCAGCCTGCAAGGTACCACTAATGAGACAGCATCATAGCATGTTCCTTGTGCCCGGTATGATGGTGCCTTTTTAATCTAGGTTATCTGGCAGTTCAACAAGGGGTGAGGGCTGGGGGTGGGGGACTGAAAGGGTAAAAGCTAGTTCTTGTACGTCTTAAGATATAACAGACTTCAGCAGAAGGTCTAACAGGCTAACCTGAGGTGTCTGGGAAGTAGAAAAGGCCTTCACAGGACTTCTAGTACAGGGAGTGGACATTTAGCACAGATAACTAAACCTTGACAGTTGTGATATCTTGGAACTTGATAACAGCAGTTAGTTGTGTTTGAAACCAGAGGTATGTGTGAGCCATGAAACACCTCCCACTGAGATACTAGCACTGCTCCAAAGGTAGACTATAAGAGAGGCCCTTTGAGCACCTGTGAGTTGACATGAGTTTTGGGTTTTAGTGCTATGTTTCCTGGTACCTCCTATCTTGCAGGAAGTCAGATTCCTTGAGTGTCCAGAGAATGGGTGGGGCTCCTTCCATCTGGTCTGTCTCAGCACTGCACTGGAGTAGTTCCTTCCTACCCTCTTCTGCTCCATGATAGCTGTTGTATTTTCAAAACCCCTTTTTATCGTGTTATAGTGGTTCCATTAAAGCTGGAAACACTTAAAATCCCATAGGAACAAGGAACATTATGGATCTTTCCAGCCCCAACTTCTACAAGATAGATAATCTGTGTGTAAATTTTCCTTTGTGTTTTTGTTTTGTCTTGAGATGAAGGTCTCCACTACAGCCCACCCTGGCCTGGAACTCACTCTGTAGATCTAAACTGCAATTCTTGCCTCACATTTTAAAGGATAAGTGCTTCATGCGACCCATAATTAATCCCTTCTACCACTCAGCGTGGCTCCCTGAGCTGCTAGTGGCTGTGCCGGGCTGGCCTCCATGTATCTGTAAAGTTCCCACTTGATCTGCCCCTACTCCTGCCGAGCCTGCTGCGCTGCCTCGGATCCACCTTTCAAGCTCGCCTTTCAGCTGCTGTTCAGCTACTCAATGGCCCGCCCTCCCTCCCATCCACAGGAGCATAATCTCCCAGGTAGCCTCCTTGAAGCACCTCCAGAGCATGCTGTTCACGAACAGCAAGACACCTCTCTTACTGGGTTCCTAATCCCTTCCACACACAGGGAAGGAGGTCACAGGGCTGAGAGAGTGAAAAGAAAAGAGAAGGGGGCGGGCGAGCCGGAGCTGCACAATATCGTGCCAGTGCTCCAGCGGCTGCGCCACAATCGGCGCCAGCTGCAGCCCAATTAAGCTCAACAGGTCACAGGTGTTCCAGACAGAAGACGCTTTTAACAAAACCACTTTCTGAGAATACCTAAGAAATTTTTAAGCACTGTGGCCCGTTTCTTTTGGTGAATTTTTTAAAGCTATTTACTACACTTGAAATACAAAGAAGCTGAGATTAGGCCTTGCTGGATGGCGTGCTTTCTTCCTGCCAAACAGCAGGAGTAGCTCAGACAGCTTTTGGGCCATTGTGGGTTCAGTGTGCAGCTGCAAGGAAGAAAAAAGGTCCCCTGAAGTCCCGCAGCCTGTCCTGAGCAGCTCATCAGCTCCAGCAAGGAGCAGCAGCACGGCTGTACCATTGTACTCTGAAATCACCATCTCTCAGGTGCACTAGAAGTTAAACTGTACAATGTCTTAAGCCATCCTGGGGAGTACTGTTAAACATGGTATCAATTCAACTATCAAGAAGTAACTTTTTCAGGGGAGAAGGAGAGTGTTTGGGATGTCGCTCAATTGGTACAGTGCTTGCCCAGCATGAACGAAGCCCTGGGTTGGCCCCCAGCACAAGTGGGCATGGTGGAGTTTACCTGTGATCCTAGCCTTGAGGAATTGGAGGCAAGAGAATCAGAAGTTCAGTATCATTGTCAACTACCTACAAGTTCAAAGCCTGCTGTGATACATAAGACTCTTGTGGGTGAGGGGTTCATTTTGATGGACTAGAGATGTGTAGCTTGGTAGCAGAGCACCTAAAAAGCCCATTCTATCACCAAAACATAAATGAGAGAGAGAGAGAGCGCGAGAGTGCGGTGGTTTAGAGTACTTCACACGTTTGGTTCTAAGCACCCTCATGGTAGCTTACAAAGATCCAATTCCAGGGAATTCAACTCCCTCTTCTGATCGCTCAGGTACACACATGTACATACATGCAAGCAAAATGTTCTTACATGCATATATGTATATGTGTGTTTGTGTGTATGTATCTTTTTTTAAAAAGAACCCAAACATGGTGGTGGATACATTTAATCCCAGCACTCAGGAGGCAGAGGCAGACAGATCTCTGAGTTCAAGGCCAGGCTGGTCTACAAAGGAAGTTGCAGGACAGCTGGGACCACACAGAGAAACCCTGTCTTGAAAAACCAGAGAGGGGAGGGAGGAGAGAGAGAACAGGGAGAGGGGGAGGGAGGGAGAGAGAGCAGGGGCATAGGGGAGGGAGGAGGAGGGAGAGAGGGGGGGAGACACGAAGGAGAAGAAGGAGGAGGAAGAGGAGGAAAAGAAAAAGTATAAAGGGCTTTCCTCATGTAAAGTCACCTAGTTCATTTGAACCCGGATCTGTTATGTCTACATAGCCACCTCTTCTCTGTCCATTATGAAGGTCTTTGTGTTGGATGGCCTATTGGTTGTGTCACTTTGGGGATAACAGTGCTTTCTGAGGTAGTTTACCAGAAAAGTTAGCTAGAACTTAATGCTTTGGGGCAGGAAGCAGCTCCTGCTCCTCCCCCACTTGCACCCCGAAGACATTTGCAGCAGCACCCCTACCTCCAAGCTTCCAGCCTTCTGGGTTCATGTTTCTCTGTTGTCACTGTCACTGTGCTTGTCGGGTAGCAGAGTGCAGATTCCCCCAGGCCTTGCCTTTACATGGAAGCAACTACTTAAGTTACTGCTTCTGATGCTACATTCACCAGAAAAGATTGGTTCCACTGTGAAGCTGAAAGGAACAAGGGAAGGAACAGCTCTAGCACACAGGGAATAAAAGTTCAGGCAGTAGCAAACACAGAAGTGGATGCTCACAGTCAGCTATTGGATGGAACACAGGGCCCCCAATGGAGGAACTAGAGAAAGTACCCAAGGAGCTGAAGGGGCCTGCAACCCTATAGTTGGAACAACAATATGAACTAACCAGTACCCCCTGAGCTTGTGTCTCTAGCTGCATATGTAGCGGAAGATGGCCTAGTCAGCCATCATTGGGAAGAGAGGCCCCTTGGTCTTGCAAACTTTATATGACCCAGCATAGGGGAAGGCCAGGGCCAAGAAGTGGGAGTGGGTGGGTAGGGGAGCAGGGGCAGGGGGGAGGGTATGGGGAACTTTCGGGATAGCATTTGAAATTTAAATAAAGAAAATATCCAAAAAAAAAAAAAAAAAAAAAGTTCAGGCAGGAAACTGCCAAGCAGGTCATGGCCTCCTTCCTGTTGACTACCATTTAGTAGTCAGCATTTGCCTGGACTTACTCTTTATCATGTTTTTAAAAGCATTACTATCTTCTCAGAAGCCATGCTGGTTTTAATTTTGGGTGTTATCCTGCTTCTATTTTGCTGTGCCCAGGCACTGTTTAAACTCTGCTTCTCTGGTGGGTTGGAGAAGAGAACCATAGGCTATATATAAGAGGTTTCCTTTTTCTCCACAGTAAAGTAGGACATTGTTCAGAATTCCACACAACCGCCTCTTTGCCCTTCTAGGTTTAGAAGTGAAGTAGTTAGATTTCCCGAGGCTCCATGGTCAAGAGCCTTCTCATCCTGGGGCCCTGTGTCCACATGCTGCTTGTAGCAGCACTGTTACTGTGTGGTGCTAAGGCTGCTGCTGCTGCAGAAGCCCACACAGAAAATGAGCGTCCATCTCCACTGCCAACTACTTTTCTCACTTAAAAAGACTCCCTGTTAGGTGAACCTGGTGATTTGTAGAGTTTTAGTGCAGACTCTTCCTCTTTGGTGTTCATCTCAAATTCACCTAATTTTTTGACATGGTGTTTCTGTGTGTCTTGTGTTCTTGTTAGATAATTAATCACCAGCTCTATTTTAACTGCTGAATGAATGAAAAGAAATTTTGTGATATGTAGGCACCAAATAAAGTGGTATAGCAGCCATTGACGCAAAACACATCTTAGTCTGGCTCTGATAATGAGGGCTTGGGAACAATCTACTAGTTTTGTCTTGTTTTGTTTGTTTGTCTGTTGTTTTTTTTCATTCACACAAACGTTTTTCAATCTCCCAGCAAGGCACATGAAAGTTTAGATATCTATCGATTCATCAAAACTGAATGAAAATATTACACTCTTTTGTGTTTGTAGCCTGCTGGCCAAAGCACTCTTTCTGGCAGCTTGCCGATAACTCCTTTAAAAAATGAAATCTGACTTGGGAGGCAGAGGCAGGCGGATTTCTGAGTTCAAGACCAAGCCTGGTCTACAAAGTGAGTTCCAGGACAGCCAGGGCTATCCAGAGAAATCCTGTCTCGAAAAAAAAAAAAAAAAAAAAAATGAAATCTGTACTAATGGGGGAAAGGGGAGGATCCTGAAGAAATTAAAGGCTGGCTTCTAAAATGCTTTTTGCTAAAGAAGCTCAAGTGGCCAAGGGTTTTCTTTTTCAACAGGATTCCTGACAGTCTGTGAGTTACATTCATCCATTTTTCTACACATCTCAGCAGAGGTCTTCTGTGACCTCATGGGAAAAACTGGGCTGGTGAGATGGCTCAGCAGGTAAGAGCACCCAACTGCTCTTCTTCCAAAGGTGCAGAGTTCAAATCCCAGCAACCACATGGTGGCTCACAACCATCCTTAACATGATCTGACTCCCTCTTCTGGCGTGTCTGAAGATAGCTACAGTATACTTACATATAATAAATAAATAAATCTCTAAAAAAAAAAAAAAAAAGGAAAAAACTGAGATAATTAACTGTTGATGAAACAGTCCTAGACTGACTGGTTTGGGGCATGGTTGTTCTTTGTAGAAACATCAGTCTATGCAAACACAAACTCATTGTGCGGTGCTGGTGGTGGTGGTTGTTTTAATAGACCTTATTATATAAACTACCAAACAGTTTTAGTTTAGATTGAAGGCCTTTCCTCAGAGGTCTCATCCTCAGATAGACATGTGGGCAGCTTTATATGAGAAGCCCCCCACCCTTCCGATGCTTACTGCAGATGAAGGTCCAGGACGCACTTGATGGTTGCAGGGACCTTTCACCAGGGCAAACACCCATTTTCATTTTTAGCAAACTTCCATTCCTCCAGACTAATATATACTGCTACATAGTTTTGCAAAAACATCCCTGTCCCTGAATGACAAATCTTGATATACTGAAAAGGGGTCTCTCAGAAAGAATACATTTATATTCTAGACAGTTTCTAATTCTTAACTTCTGCAGAAATGACTGGAACCACCATAGCACTCCAGACACAAATACAGCGTGATATAATATTGTTTATTGTTTATTCCTTTTCATTTCAGGAACTTGAAAATGTAACTGACAAGAGTATATAAAAGCACTATAAACCTGTGCAATAGCATGCATATGTAGACACCTGATGATAAATAAACACGTGGAAGCTGTGGCTCTTATCTGACTCTTTCCCTCTTCTTAGCTCCTCGCCATGTCTGTTCCTCATGCATCTGTTCTTAGCCCTTTTCCCTTTTGTCTCTATTCTGAAATACAAGAGAGCAAGAGTTTAAGGGATATAAAAAGGCAAGAACCATGCTGTTGGCTTTGAGTAAGTTTTCTGGTATAGTTAATACAAGATGGCTCATTGGATAAAGATGCTTGTTTCAAGCATGACAACCTGAGTTCAATCCCTAGGACACACGTAATAGAAGAACTGACTTCTGCCCTTTGTCTTCTGACTTCCACACTTGTGCTGTGGCAAGCACCCACACACCCTTGAAAAATAAATAAAAAGAATTTTCCAAAGAAAAAGAATATCAACAGTTAAAACTATTTATTGATAGTCTGCTAAAAATAGGAGAGGAGAAGAGTTCTGTGGGAAACACTGGGTGTCTATGTCTCATTCCAAATACTGTGTCAGATTGGCTGGCTAATTGATAGGCACTACCCAGTTGCTATTCACAATTTTGGTGCCTGTGGAATCACATATCAGGCACATGGATTTGTAAGACAGGACTTTCTTACTGTGTCGTTGTGTCAGACCAGCTCCCAAGACCCCTTCTATAAGGGTACCAAGCCCATCCTTGCTGGTAGGGAAGGGAGTGGATTACATCCCAGGGCATCCTAATGCTGCTACCTTGGAGATTAGGCTCCAGCATGAGAATCTTGAGGACAAAACACTAACATAAATGGGTTAAAGCAAACTGAGCAGCTGTCATTGCTGGACTTCGATTATCAGCTTCCCAATTCGTTTGCCTATTCCCTGAATGGAGCAGACCATTTTACGTTGGCTTAGACTTCATTGATCATTGATATCTCCCAGGGGAAGTGTTGGCCTAGTCCATTGGAGCTGCATTTTCTTCTCTTTTTTTTGCTGCCATAGCACACACATGAAATCAGAGGACAACTTTTGGTAGTCATTTCTCTCCTTCTACCATGGACTCTGGAAATCAAACTCAGGTGATCAGGCTTGTGCAGTGAGACTTTTACCCACTGAGAGACCTTTCCAGCCATGTGTCTGTCGTCTGTCTGTCTAAATTTTTTTTTGAAAACAGCAATGTCTTACTTTCTACACAAAATACTCTGGTTTTCCTTCGTGGGAGTCAGTGTGTTTCCATCCCCTGGTGGTATATAGTGATAAAAGACACAGTTCCTCACACCTCTAAATCTTATACTTGACCTCTTGTAGCTGATGCACAGAGCGGTTAGTCCATTGGTGTTGACTGGGGAGCAGATGCCTGGCTAAGGAATCCATACTGTCTATCCTGGTTTTGATTGTACATTGCTAAGTACATGTGGTATGAAAGCAAATTTGCAAGGAAGAATTGTGTAATTGGGTTGATACAAGATAAAGATACATGATATCAAGAAGGTGAAGTTTGTTGAAGTAAGTGCTAAAACTCATCAGTAGAAATACAACAGCAACTCCTTCTAAAGGTGTCTAGTTGGTGACACTGTGGCAGTCTTTTATCTGGAGATGAACTGAGATCTATGAGTTGAATTACCAGAACATTTCATAAGACTTGCAGCCTACGATTCTGTGTTAGCCACATTCATAGCTTCTTTGTGGGCCCATGGACTGCATACAGGTTGGATACAGCTGTGAGGAGGACTCTAACATGAGGCCCAGTATTCAGCACTTGCCTCACACTGTCTTCCTTCAAAGGTTCTACAGACCCTCCCATCTAATCCAAATGTTTCCAGCTCTCTGTTTCCAAGTTCTACCCCTACAACATAGTTGAAGTGTTTTTGTTAAAATCAAGGCCATTCTCAGATGTTAATACATACTAGAAGCTCCAGGTTTAACCAGTTATAACCAGCTAGGTAAATTCTTTCTGTTCAATTTAATAACTAGATTCTGACAAGAAGCCTGCCAAACCACATCATTTGTTTTCTTTTCCCAGTGTGCCAAAGTCCTACCCACTGACCTGCTGGCCATGAGAACCAGTTTCCAGGCATCCTTTTAGTCATCTCCTTTCTTATCAAGTCCCCCTCCCCAACATCAACACCACATTATATGTATCTTCCTGTGATCATTATGTGCTTTAAAAAGTGTACAAAACTTAAGGCATCAGTTTCAGAGCAAATGAATGAATATAGAATTGGTGTTTGTCTAACCTTGATAGGAAATATTCAGAAAATAGTTATGTTGCTCTAAATCTCAGATTGGGTAAGTAAAATGTACTGTTGACCCAAAGTCTAGCACTTTGCTCTTTCCTTTATACACCCTGGATATATTCTCTATACTATTGGAGAGTGAGGAAGGGATACTTTAGCACCCAGCACTCCCTGCTTCTCCAGTGATGCTTATACCTTGTCTGGATGAAAGCGGTAGTACTTAGGTCAGTTGGTGAAAGGACTCTCCTATTAAAGGCCTCTCACCTCCCTTTGTGGAGGCTCTCAAGTTCCCACTGGGATCACCATGTTGCATTTGCTGTGTTTTCTGCCTTAGCAATTTTGTAGCCACTGTATTTTCAGAAAATCATCAACATGCTTCAGAAAAGCTAACTACTGTAGTTAGCTTATGTGCTCATTAATGAAGCTCAGAACTAATAGTTACACTGTTGAAATTTGACAAAGCCACCCATATGTGTATGTATGCATACATATGTATATGTGTGTGTATATCCACCCCAGTGCGCTCTCTCTCTTTCTCTCTCTCTCTCTCTCTCTCTCTCTCTCTCTCTCTCTCTCTCTCTCT
>NC_034593.1:31977686-31998578 GCF_900095145.1 Mus pahari
TGTGTGTGTGTGTGTGTGTGTGTGTGTGTGTGTGTGTGTAACATGTCAAAGCAGGCTGCTAAATCACCTAGAAAGCTACTTGTATGTGCTTGCCTAGCCAAGCAGAGGAACCATTTTGAGTTAGGTGGGCAACTGTTTCACCTAGCTTTTGTTCACCTATATAGGGTGCAGCTAGTATCACTCAGCATTCATTTTTGCCCTGAAAGTTGGAAATTTGTTTTCATCCAGTGGGCCACTTCACCACAGTAATGCAGTGCATCTTTGGAATAACACTGGCCTCTGTCTGAAATCCAGTGAACCTTCCTTCCCAAGTAGTTTCCTCTCAGATGTTCTCATTCTCTCTGTATCAATTCTACTTTCTCTCCAGATTCTTCTCAGTTCTCCCAGCTTTCCTCCCTGAGGAAACAGTCCACTTTTCTGATATTACCAGGAGTCAAGAGCTCATCACAGAAATACAAGAAAGAAATGTTTCATATGCTGGTCATACAGCAAAGATTGAAAGAAATGTACAAACTCTGTGCTGTGATAAGGGGTACTGGGTAGCAGGGCCTCACTGCATGATAGTACCTCTGTTAAGGGACCCTCTCTCCCAAACTTCACAGGTAGCCTATCCTTAGCCAACTGTGTTAGAAATGGGGCCAGAGGTAGGGTATCATGTCCAGGCCACACACACTTAACAGGGCATATGTGGGTTCATGTTTTGCTCCACCGCAAACAGAACACTAGATTGTTTATCCTTTACCACTGCTGTTGAGTGCTGGACTGGAGCAAAGTGTTGATGCAGGGCTGGGGGTAGGAAAATGCAGCCTAGAATGTGAGAAGCCAAAGCTGGGGTTCCCTAACTCCCAAGAATCTAGTAGCCACTGGAAAACCACACAGAAGAGTTGTGAATGGAGGGTTGGGGGTCCCTGGATCTGCAATGAAGAGCCCAGGGCTGTGGGCTCCCAAACTCCCAGACATCCAGGCACCATGGAGTAGAAGGGAATTGGGAACAAAGTTGGGGGCCTTCGGGCTGAGGACAAAGACAGGGCCAGGGGAATGGGGAACTCCGGGCTTAGCTCATTTGCAATTGTCCTTAGCTTAGTGGTGGTTCTCTGGAAGTGCAGAGGGGCCTTCTATGGGAGACTTGGGCTGTGGCTCTCTGTAGGGGAAGGCTTTCTCCATGCTCCTATGGCTGTTCTTAATGAAAGAGACAGTCCTTGGTTCCAAACTTCTCAAGGTGGACCAGAGATTAAATACCTTTTGCAGGAAGGAATATCCTGTGCCTCTAGATACCTCATTAGCATGGAGAACTCTGTTTGGGGCTGCATGACCACAGGTCACATTACCTATGTGGGAAGTGTAGCAGGAATCTGGTAGCCAGGAATCTGGTAGGGAGCAGGGAGCCCCCACCATCTCAGGGTGCCGGGGACTCTGAAACCCACTCAACTGTACCAAGTTTCCTGACATAGTTCACTTTCCCACACGCCTGTTTGTCATAAAACTTTGTGCTGGCTCTAGTTTGCTCTGGAAAGAACAGACAGCTCTGTATATGGTTGCTTTTTCCATATGTAAACTTACAGGGTTTGCATAACATAATGTGAGGCCCTGGGTCCATTTATAGCACTACCAAAACACTAAACATTAATTTGAGCATCTCCCAAAATGATGTGCTCATAGTGCAGAAGTCACACCACATGTCAGAAGCTATACCCAACATGAAGTCTTACCAACAGAACCTGAAAAATGACAACACCTATAGACATGCTAACATTGAAAGCCCACAAGGCCTCAGCCCTATACAGTAGCTAGTAATTCTGAGAGCAAGAGAGAGTCGACCCCCCAAGAAGAGCACACAGATTTTTTTTTCATCTAATTCCAAATGATCAGCCCTTAAAACATATATACAAGAAAAACTATATAGACTGAGCAGATTGTACTTGGATATTTAGAGCTACACACACACTCAAATAACAAAGAAATAGAGGCCATGAACTTGAAAAAGAGTGGTGGGGTACATGAACTTGAAAAAGAGTGGTGGTAGGTTTTAGAAAGGGAAGGGGGGAATAATGTAGTTATTATCTCAAAAGTAAAAAAGGTTTCGGTTTTCTAGGTTTTTTTTCCCAATACAAAGTTTCTCTGTGTAACAGCCCTGGCTGTCCTAGAACTCTTTTTTTTAATGTAATTCAAGAGATAAATATGTTGAAAATAATTTTTCTGAAAAAGAGTCCTAACTGTTCTGCCTCCTTTTATTTGTTCAATTTCAGATCATAGCAGTCTGCAAGGAGGCCGCTCTCCTAGCTCTGGAAGAAAACATTAAAGCTGACTGCATTATGAAGAGGCATTTCACTCAAGCCTTGAGCATTGTGACACCCAGAATCCCAGAGTCACTGAGACGCTTTTATGAAGATTACCAAGAGAAGAGTGGACTACACACAGTCTAAGAAATACTTATGTGCATATATTTTCTAGAGAAAAGTTTGTTTTCAAATTTTTGTCTTGAAAGTGTTTACTGTTTCTTAATAGGTAAATGTTTGAAATACCCTCACTGGAGTTGAAGAGCCAATGTTTTGACTCATTTGAGTATAATAAACATATCTCTGGGCAGTTGAGCTAGTTTTACAGTATGCTTTTCAGCAGTATCTATTCACCCTTGTGTTATTTCCTTACTCCAGAATTCTTACCAGGGTGGGGTAGAGAAGTTTGTTTTATACAACGTGGAAAGTGTATTTGCATAAGGACATCATGAAGAGTGTCATCAGGTCCCTGCTTTAAAGATTCTGTGACTCTTTACAGGTTAGCCTGTAACTCTGTATATAGCCAGGGAGGTTGGAGATTGTGACCTTAAACTTCTGATTCTGCTGCCTCTACCCACCAAGTGCTGGGGTTATAGGTATAGTCCCCTGTACTGTTTATTCAGGGATGAACCTTGAACCCAGAGCTCAGTGTATGCTAGGAAATTGCTCAGCCAGCTAAACCACCTCTCATCCATACTCTGAAAGGCCAGCCAGGTTTAATAACGCATGTACTATTCCTGTTGCTATTGTTGTCACCTGCATTTATGACCAGAAAGCATGAAATTATCACAGACACAGTACCCTTGGAAGGCTTAGAAATTTTAAAGTGCAAGGCTAGTTCGAGCCCAGAAAGTATTCTCAGCGTTTTGTAAGATACTGTAAGAAATTCAGAACGTATACCAGTTTTAATGTATAAGTACGTCCAAGTTACCAGTTACTTTTTGGTTAAAATTTAAACAGGACTATCAGGATGGCTCATCGGGTAAAGGCACTTGCACCAGCCCTAACAGCCTGTACCCACATGGTGGACAGAGAGAACCCAACAAGTTGTCCTTTGACCTTCACATAGGTACCATAGTATGTGCACTCTCACACGACACTTTAATGTTACATAAACATTTAAAAATTCTTTTAAGAAACTATCCCAGTGATTTCCCGAAACAATGGAAACCTAGCAGCTAGTGTTTGAGAATCAGCCAATTCAGGGACTCCTGATCATCACCATTACAGGTGCAGTTCTGTGGCTAAAGTTATCTGAAGTCACATTACAGCTGTTCTGTCCATCACTGTTTAGTGTACTCCAAGACAGCATTGGTCACATAGCATCACTTAAGGAATGAAGAATGTTACTATTTAATACTGTGCTGTCAGATTAAGTATTAAATGAAATAATATCAAAATGTTTGATCACACTAGATGCACTTAAGATGTGATAGTGTGGAAAATGTCATCATTCAGATCATTTGGTTAGAATTGAGCTTAGTGGCCAAAATCCTAGCACTTGAGAAGTGGAAGTATGGAATTAGGAACTCAAGGCCAACCTGGGCTGTAGTTATTGTGAAGGCAGCCAGTCTACATGAGATCCTGTGTTGGGATAAAAAAAATTAGGCTTACACACTAAGGTAAACAATGCCTCAAGGCTACTTTTGTGCTCCCATTTTCATTTTAGTTACTTGTAAGTAGAATTGTGAAGAGGAAGGGCTTCAGCTTCTGCCTGTATATGACCCAGAATCCATGAAAGTAAGAGAAAAATCTGATTCTTCAAGGGCTGTGCAAGATTCTGAAGAGAACACCTTTCCCATGAAGTACAAATTAGAACTTGACCCTCTCAAGTTGGGGAAAGAAAAGTGTTGGTCTTGGCCAACATAGGAGTTTGGGTATTGCCACATAAAAAGCTGTAACTGAGCCTCAGCTTCACAGACTGCCCAGTTCTGAGCTCTTCTCTCCATACCCCACTCCCACAGTGCATGGGTAAACTAGAAGCTCTTCCTCTGGCAGAGGAGACCACAGAAACCTCAGACTTGCCCTGTGCTTTGGCTATTTGAAAAAGAGGCCTGTGGACTTATCCACAATGTTGAGGTGTGAAACTCCTTCAGATTCCCACAAAAGCATGAGTCCATGCAAGAACTGTCTTTAAGGTGGCCAACAGCTCCACTAGTTGCAGGAAGATACCTACACCCAGCTACTGGAAGTTCCAAGCAGCTGACATCCACAGCAAAGGGTTTGTAATCCCCAAGGGTGAGGATACCATGTCAACAGGTGCAGCCACCTCAGAAAGCAGCACTATAGTCTTGGGTCTCCGGTATGCACAATGACAGTTTGAAGAGGTTTAGAACAATAGACCTACCTGTACCTGTAAGAACAGTTGAGGAAGTATCAGGGAAGTCATACAGTAGAACACAGTGGAACTTGAGAATAATCAGAGGCACAAAGTTGAGCAGGAAAAAACATCTTAGAAGAGTGGATAAGATTTCACACATGTAAGTGTAAGCCTACACAGCAAGGCCCTGTCTCAAATAGAAATTAAACGTGCGTTAGTTGCCTCAGTTTTAAGTAGGCATTAATGAGCATCACAGTCACAATCCATGGACCTGCTTCATAATCCATGGCACTCATATCCTGTCTAAAGGCTCTGGAACACTGTACAAGGATGACATACATGCAGAATAAAGGAGATGCAGGAAGCGAGAGACCTAGGGAAGAAAGGTTGATGGAAGTTAATGCCTTGCATCTCGGAACACCCCAAACCTGGGTGTTCTAGATACCACCACCGAGTCTGTTTCTGTGGTACTGTGGTGCTAATACAAAGGAGACGGCCACTCAGAGTTGAAAAGGATTTCAGAGCATTAGTCATAGAAAGCAGAGGAAGCCCTGATGGTAAAGTTCTGAGTGGATGCATGTCATTGACATGGACACAGCCATGGCAAGGACTCAGTAAATACGGGTGTGACTCGAGAGGGAGCTGCAGTGTTAGCAAGTGACTAGTGTGTACAGAACTTAGCAACTGCAGCTTCCTCCTCCTGGATGTATAGCCTGAGCCTGCTCAGCTATTAGATAATCTCTACCAAGACCTCATGTGATGTTCTTAATAAACATGACAAGGCCCTAGGTTGCTGGCAGTAGCTGCCCTCATCAGTGTGCACACCCCAGCCTGGCCCCAGCTTTCCTATACATGAGTCTGTGTCCATTACTGCAATACACCTAGTCAAGGTTCCAGGACCAACGCTACATGCGTGGGTTTCAGTAACCCACCCAATATCTTCAGTCTTTACCTTAAATAGAGCTATACTTTATTTGCCCTGTGCCCTTTTTGCACCAATAGTGTTATAAAGCACACAAAAGTCCAGGCAAGAACTGGGCGTGGTGGTACACGCCTTTAATCCCAGCACTCAGGAGGCAGAGGCAGGCAGATTTCTGAGTTCGAGGCCAGCCTGGTCTACAAAGTGAGTTCCAGGACAGCCAGGGCNAAAAAAAAAAAAAAAAAAGACCAGGCCAGGTGTTAACACTTCTTGTTAATGCCAGCTTTGTCTTAAGGGCTTTATTTCTGATCCCAAAGACTTATTTGTGGACAAGTAGTACAAGATCATACTGTTTGTCTTTGTTGTGCGTAATACAGGGCATGGCCTATTTAAATTTAACAGGAAAACAAGCTGTTTTTTGTCTTCATATAGTTTACTTTTGACATCTGGTCAGAAGTTTGTACTTGTGATTAATTCTTTTTGTGTTTCAGGGATATTGATACTGACCTCTTCATAGTGTTCCAAAAAGTTTAAATAAGTGGGGTTTTGACTGTTTAGCTAACATTGAAAACATGTTAGGTTTCTTCCCTTTATCTCTCCATAGCTGATAACTCACCCTGAGCTATCCTGAAAATGCTTCAGTTCTTACTGCTAATGTGTGAGAAAGGTAGCTTGTGTTTTGATTGGTTTAAGACTAGGCCTCACTCTGTACCCCAAGCTGGTTTTCAACTCAAGGCAATCCTCCTGTCTCAGGCTACCAAGACTTGGGGTTACAGGCTTGAGTATCTGTTGAACATATCCTGATGAGAAGACAGCTACAGAAAAATCCCTAGAAAGCTAGGATGAAATTATCTCCTGGTCTGTCACTATGTAACTTCCTCAAAGGAAAGCCCTTGGGGTCCTTGCTTATTTTTCTGGAGTGCATAGGTGTTTTAACTTGCTTGTTCCTCTCAAGACAACCTGAGCATATCTCAGAAAACACAAATACTTTATTTGAAAACAGAGATCTGAAACTTAAGTAGTAGCATTTTACATTCTTGATTCCAGAAGCACTAAAGCCTGAACAATGAGCATCAGTTGAGGGCTGGAGAGATGGTTTAGCAGGTAGGAGCACTGACTGCTCTTTCAGAGGTCCTGAGTTCAGTTCCCACCAACCACATGGTGGCTCACAAGCATCTAATGGGATCCAATCCCCTCTTCTGGTATGTCTGAAGACAGCTACAGTGTACTCACATACATAAAATATTTTTTTAAGTCAGTTGAATACTGTTTAAGAGAAGGATAGGGATAAAGGAGTGGACTCAAGTTAGCAATTAAAAGACTTGTTCCAGTACAGATAGAAGAGTTAAGACTATCTTTGAGCTGGGATTAACCACAGATTGAAATACCCTAGAAGTAGAAACTGCCAGGTAATCTAGTGGAGACAAAAAAGGCTGTAGCACAGGAAAAAAATAGACTATTAGTAAACTATGGAGGGGAACTAATAAAGATAATCTCCAGGCACTAGCTACCTGTTTCAAAAGTCCTACACTGTTCTGCAAATTCTTGGGGAGGAATGGCAAGCCTTATTTGCATAATAACAGTATTCTAAACAGCTCAATTACCCAATATTATTTAAATCTATATAGCTTTTCCATACAGTAAAACATTATTCTGCTATTAAACAGAGAAGAAAAGTTCTCCTTAACCTGATACCTTGTCCCAAGATAGAATAACAATCCACAGCAAATGAATTTGAACTGTAAACAGCATCTCTCACACTGTGTGCAGCCTCAAGCAGGTGTCTGCAGATACGACTCATGCCTTCTAACTACATAGAGAAGAAAACAAAACTCAGTATAGGAACAGTACCCAGAACAAAAAGCTGTTTAAATGATTTCTTGGTGATAAAAGAAGGCACTGTGTAGATGTGAAAATGCCATGTGAAGGTCAGAGGGTAACACAATTGGCTGGATTAAGTATCACACTGAAAAAAGACAAGAACCCCAAATTAGCCCCAGGAAAAACAAAGCAGAAGTTAATACACACACACACACACAAAAAAAAAAAAAAAAAACAATAGAAATGACTAAGCCAGCAGCCTTTGGAAGATGAAAACGCAAAGATAGCATGCCCTTCTGTGTGTTTTAGAATGAGCTCCTTCCAGATATGTCTCTGTTCTTATCTCTAAGCTGGATGTGTGGCATTACCATCACATGGTCCTAGTGACTTCACAGGTGCAGCTAAGGATCTTGAGACAGTCTCGGACCTCCTAATAGAACTGCTGTAATCCATAAGGGTCTGAAGAGGTGAAGAAGCACAGCTGGCTTTGTGCTTGAAGGAGAGACTTCAGTGCAAGGAGAACAGTGCTCAGGGCAAGGTGGGAAAGCTCTAGAACCTCCAGAATGACTTAACTAGCCATTATTCAATCTTTACTCCATTTAAATGACCCATTTCAGATCCTGTGAGCTAACGGTATATTTGTGTCGCTTTAATCCACTGAGGTGGCAATTCATAATCCAGCTGGATCTTTCAAAGATGACAAATAGACAAAATTAGAAGAAGAGGAACCACAGTAAAAAGAAAATGTAAAATAAGGAAGTTGTATAGTTCCAAGCAAGTATGTGGAACCAAAGCCAGCAGCATGAATGTGCAGCTCCAGCACAAAGGCCTGCTTGTAACACCTGCATCATCGGGTCTTGGGGAACTGGTGGTTTCAGTCAAGTTAGCAGGGCTAAACTTAACAGCCCAAAATAAGGTCCATGATTAAGTCCAGCAAAACGTCACATTGTGGTTCATGTACAATTCATGTCTTTCTTCCCAACCTTAACCAAAAGTCCATTCTGCAAATTTTACCTCCAGTACTTCCCCAGATTCCCTGGTGGAGCCCATAATGTCTATCAACTACAAGCTGCAGTGACACCATCAGCTCTCCACAGTGTGCTCCTCACAGTCTCTGCTGTCACCCCTTCTCGCCCTCACTCTGCCCCTGCTCTCATGAGCTCCTCCAGGTGACCACTGAGTTCCAAGGTACCTTACCTCTAACTCCCCCAGGGCATCTGCTAAAGCCAGAAAACGCCTCGGGCAAAGACAGAAACTTGCAAACAAAACAAAATCAAGTTGTCCACCTTGGCTCTACATCAGTGCTCATTCATCTGTTCATCTGTGTGCCTACAAGTCCCTGCCACTCTGCCACAAGAACCAGTCTGTGTGTGAGACTTTCTCTGGACTCCCAAGCCCATTGTGCCCTCCACTATGAAGTTGAAGACAACTATATTCAGTTGTCTCAACCGTTTTCATTGTAGAGGAGTTGTCCTTTTACTTTTTAAAACTAGAAGTTACTAGTTTTCTGTTTGTGCCTGTGTAGTGTAAGTGCCCTTGGGCCACAATGGGCATGTGGACGACTTTTCTGGAGGTTCTGTTGCCTCCTTTCTCCGAAGGTCCCCGTAATTGTCAGTCTTGACAGCCAAGGCTTTCACCAGCTGAGCCATCTTGCTGGCTCTGTACTAAATTTTTTCAACCATTGATCCTTGCCCCCACCCAAAGATTTTTCTTTTCCCCTGTCATGAAAAAAGTCACCAGCATCAGTACATCACATGATCAGGGTTCCAGAAACACTGTTTCCACCTTAGAAGAACCTAAGCTGGTGAGAACAGGAGGCAGCAACTGCTCTGGTAGGGCTGGGACCCGGAAGCAACAGTTCCCAAGATGTCCTTGCTGGAGACTGGGGATATCAGAAGAGTCTTGCTGGTTCCTGCCTCTTTGTTGGTGTTAATGAGCATCTTAAGTCGTGGTTCCCAGGCTGGGCTCTCCTCCCCTCTGGGTGAATGAATGGGAGGGCTGTACATTCCCTCTTCTCTTACTCCCCTGTGCATCCTTGGAGAAGCTCGGAGACAGCACATTGTGCATCCTGCGTTCCAGCAGCCTAGCCTTCTTGGCTTGACAGTGTGCTTCACCCTCCTCTTCTGCTTCATTTTACTCTGATTCCTTCCTTTCCTGTGGACTTAACCAGCCAGCCCAGCACTGAGGATGAATTCCATTCGGAAACACACTGGGGAAGAAGGCAAAAGAATTTTGGCAAAATTACAAAATGGGAATAATAATACAGAGATCGGAATGGAACACCCACCCATCTCACCCGGGTGCTGGGAGAATTAATTAACGTCTGTAAAGGCCTTTGAGTTCCTTGGGGGGACGTGCCACCAGACAGCTAGCGTTATTGTGGAGGGATTATGTGCACAAATACAATACCAGGAGCCAGGATATTACTAAAAATAAAGCAGACTTTTCTGTGAGGACCTCAGGGAAGGAAATGCCTCTCTGGAAAAGCTTAACTGTCCTTTAATTCCATCACTTGGGCTGCCGGGGATAGAACAGCAAAGCCGAGATTCCATTGTGAGGAGAGGATTATGTTTTCTGAGCATTGTCAAGGTGCTGAGGAACAAAATAAAATCGCTGGTTTGCCAAAAGAAGGTTATAGTCTTTGGAAAAGAGATTAAGAGACTGTTTGGCTAGTGCACTTCGTAGCCTGTCTGCAGGGGGAAAAGGCAACAGGAGAGCAAATGTTTGTTTGCATTTGAGGGAAGAGTTTTTTACAAAACAGGAAGAAAGGAAACTGCCTCAGATGAAAGCAGCCATCAGCCGCGGTGCCCTCAGTAAATCTCCCAGAATTCCCCATGTATTTTTCCATCTGGGTGTCTCTCAAGCGGACACTTCCAAATCCCAGATGGTTAAAAACAAGGAAGAGCCCTGCTTGTGTCTACAGAGGAAGATCACATTAACTATACGGTGGTAAGAGCAAACAAGCAAACTTCTTTGGCTCATAAACAGGGAGGCTGTGTCAGAGTTTCCCATGGTGTTGAAGAGCTCTGGCCTCTTTAGGTTAACAGAACTGCCTGCCCAACAGGGAAGAAAATCTTTCCTGTTCCTAGTCCCTCCTTTCAGCCCCTTCTCTTCTCCTTCCACCCCCTTATTTTGTAACAAGGCCTCTGGGGCCTGAAGCAGATTAGCAAACAAATAAATCCTTTAATGTCCTGGAATACTTTCCCAGTATAAATGCGATTAATCTGCCAACTCAGCAAGTTCAGCACATCCAATACCCCAGCTGTAGAAAGCCATTTCTCCAGCCCCCTAATTTATGGCAGAAAGGTCATGTTATTTTGATGTTTGTATTGGTTAGACTTTCTTCTCTGTTTTCTATCTTTGAAAGTGCACTTTATGCAACCTTAGAAAACATCAAAGCCTCTAACAACACCCAGTGGCACACAGTAGGAACAGCCTTCCCCAAAGCCTTCTGGGCGTACAGGCAAGCTGTGAATGCTCACCCACCAGAATCATGGGAATCTGTCCTGCTCTGACAGAATCCATTGGCTCTGTTTGATTTATATTTTTCTGGGTTTTTTTTTGTTTGTTTGTTTTTTTTTGTTTGTTTTGCTTTGTTTTGTTTGGTAGGATTTCTCTGTAGCTTTGACTGTCCTGGAGCTCACCCTGTAGTCTACTCTGGCCTCGAACTCACAGAGATCCACCTGCCCCTGTCTCCTGAGTACTGGGACTAAAGGCGTGAGCCACAACAGCCTGGCTTCCACTGGTTCATTCTAAGAACTAGAAAGGACTGGGCTTGAGGTGAACAGAAAGGTAGGTCATGTGGTCTCTAGCCTAGCATTAGAATTAGAGGGAGAACATATCACCCCAAAGCTTGCCTGTCAATACCTGCTGTTCCCACCAGCCAGAAACCTCCCTGTGAGAAGCTAGGGAAAAAAGACTATTTTGGGTTATTTACATGATACCTTTGTGTAAGCTCTGGTTCGTGTTGGCTTTTACTTTTCTGCCCATCAGAGGTCAGACAGCATGAGTCACTTGATATTCTGTCCTCTGGTTAAGAAGCAGGTCCTCAGGTGGTGGTTGATAGAACTGGGAAGCCCTCAGTTGTGAACCATAAATGTCCCTGTGGCATGAAGACTGGAAAGTTCACTCTATGACTACACAAGGTCTCCTCCAGGTCTCTGCAGTAAGAGCAATATGGTGGGACCAGAAAGAGCAATAGGGAGGGACCTGAACTCAGGTCCAACTCTGGGGAACAGTGAGGAGCTATGTCTGGCCAAACAGCAAGGCAGCAGTATAGCTACAATGAGAATCCCCAAAGGCTGTGCACCCCCACACCCTTTCTATATTCTAAAGCAACTACATGCTTAAACAGGATGTGCCTCTTAGGAATAAAGACACATTTAGGCAAATGCAGGAAATAGTGAGGACCCAAACATGGGGAGGGTTGTAACACACGGTAAAGTCCTGTAGGACCCCCTTTCGGGGCCCCCCCACTCGAGTCTCGGGAAAGAGCACACCCAAGGAAACTTGAGAAACCATCTTGATGCACACACACACACACGAGGTAGTTTAATGCCGGAGCTCCGGGTCAATACGTATCTCACGCAGGAGACAGAGGAATCGACCACGAGGCTCGAAAGCTAGGGGTTTTTATAGGGAGAGGGTCGGGGGCTAGGGGGAATTGGTGCGGTTTCACACGATTGGCTCATTTGAACATCAGCAAAAATGATTACACATTAGCAGAATAGTATGTGCAAGTCAGGATGTCAGGAGTCCAGAGGGGCGGATGCTTATCTAGGTCAGCGGAACATCTGGTTAACATATAACTTCAAACTATGTCAGGAAGGCAATGGGCAGAAGGAGGTGCCAGGCCAGATGGCAGATGACTCAGCCAAGATAGCCTGGACATGTTCCTGCATTCCTCTTTTATCTTTATGGCCAAGCAGCCCCAGGAATGTTTTAACACCGGACATGCCCGGACCTGTTCCACTAAGTTCTTAGCCTCAGGCTCCTGAGCTTACAAACAACTCTTTGGACTATTTGACATAAGTTATATGAATCACAGATCTTAAATTTCATCTTAAATTTCATTTCCCTTCAGTCCCATCAAACGTGGACTCTTTAGTGGTCCTGTCTTGGGGGTAGAATACACAGATAAGTGAATCTGTGTGTCATGGCATGTACTTTAAACCCAAGACTTGGGAGGCAGACACAGCCCAGGCCAGCCTGGTCTACACAACAAGTTCCGGGGCAGATAGTGATATGCAGACCTTGTAACTAACTAAAAACTGAGCACTCTGCACCCAGTAATGGCAATGGATTAATCAAAGGTCCTGACCAATGTGCAGTGCATACACACTGCACATTAAAACCACAAATGACAACTTTGTAAATGCGTACCATGAGGCCTGTGTCTCAAACAACAGGAAGGACACATCTCACACAGATCCGGGTCCCCAGGACTGCATCTCACTACAGCTGCAGGGAAGTTTGCAGCCAGGCATCCCTGGGACCCCCACACTCTCTGCTGTCTATGTCTGTATGACCTATTTTTAGAAGGCAGTAAACACACCCGTGTGGGATTAAAGCCACATTTGTGCCTTCAATTCACCTGAATTGACTCTGTAACGACCTTTTCTCTATATATAGCCACAGTCGGAGGTGCCCATAGCCAGAACTTCATCACATCTCTTTCTGGGGAGATGAAGCAGCTCAGTCCTTAGCATCATGAGTACCTGACTTTTATGGCCCTTAACAGAAGTGGAAAAGACAGCTATTTTCCTCCTGCTCTCTGTAGTAATCAGGTTTTGATGTGGTTTTCATTTGTTTGTTTTTGTTATTGCTACCTTAAATGTTTGAATGGAAGAAACATGGAAAAGAAACTGAAAAAGTCCTGAAAGAATCTCATTGTCTGAAATTTTTTTCTTTTAAAAATATTATATTATTTAAGAATCTCATGCTATGTATTTTGATCATATTTGCTTCCCATTCCTCCCTCAACTCCTCCCAAGTCCATCCCCACCTCTCTATCCCCCTTAACTATGGGAATAATCTATGGACTCCCATTTTACTGCCCATATACTCTTGGGGTGGAGCCACCCACAGGAGTGTGGTAGACCTACTAGAAACCATATTCTTTTTTTTTTTTTTTTTAACATGTTGAATCTTTCAGCTTTATTGGATTTAGTTACAGGACAATAGGAAAGGAGTTGTTGACCAGATCACAAGGGACTCATAGTCAGTTGTGATCCAATAATGTGAAACAAGCATTTGAGAATTATTATTACTGCATACTAGAAGCACACTTCACATCTGTAAGCATATTTATAGGATAAAGAATATGCTGTCTGGGTGGCTCAGTTTGCCAGATACTCTTTTAAGTATAATTTTTCTGAATTAGTTCATTTGAATTAAATATACAGAATGTTACCAGTTTTATTAGATATTTTGAGGATTGTATTAAAGACCTTAAATAGTTTCCATTTGAAATGGATTATTTCTTTCTCAACTAATGTGTTACACAATACTATCTTCTGACTTCCCAACTTGTCTTCATCTTGTAACATTTGAGGGTGAACAAGCAAAAAGGTNTCATGAAAAGNTTTCTACATTTTCACATTTTCAGAGTTTCTCCCAACATAAATAGTTGACATTATCTAAGATTTGAACATTGCATGAAAGTTTTCACAAGATTTTCATAATCGGTCTAATTCTCTAGTGTGAAGGCTCAAGTGTTGTCAAGAATAAACCGTGAATAAAACATATGCCACATTTTCCCCAACAGAAATACTTTCCCCTGAAGTTCTTAGATGTACTTTCTGACATGAAATGAAGTCAAAGATATTTCTTCATACAATGCATGTGTTACGTTTCTAGCCTATAAGTATTCACTGTTAAATTCTAGGAGATGGGCCAGAAGTAAAGGATTCATACCTTCAATATATTTGAAAAGTTTCTCTTCTGTAAGTATTCTCTAATGAATTTTAAGATGATATATCTTGGTAAAGGATTGTCTCATGGGCTGGAGAGATGGCTCAACTGTTAAGAACACTGACTGCTCTTCCAGAAGTCCTGAGTTCAATTCCCAGCAACTACATGGTGGCCCCCAGCCATCTGTAATGGGATCTGATGCCCTCCTCTGGCTGAAGAGAGCTATAATGTACTTATATAAATAAATCTAGAAAAAAAAAGGATTGTCTCATTCACTTCATTTATAAAGATTCTCTACTGTACAAAATAACTGATGATTTCTCACACTGACATTGTTAGTATTGTATTTGTCACATACAAACTATTTGTAAGGTTGCTCTCCTTTATGAATTCTCTGATGAATTCTCAGAATGCCTTTTTGAGTAAGACATTTGTCACAGTCACTGCAATTGTAAGGTTTCTCTCCTATATGAATTTTCTGAAGAATATTAAGTTGGGATTTTTCGACAAAGCATTTGTCACATTCACTGCATTGGTAAGGTAGAAACCATATTCTTAAAGACATCTTCTTCCCCAAGAAGCCACTAACTGTCCATAGCTCCTCAGTTAAAGGTGGGAGTTCCTGACCCCCTCCCTACTCCATGCTAGAATGCTGACTGGCTTGATCTTAGGCAGGTCTTGTGCAGGCACCTGCAGTGGCTGTAGGTTCATGAATGGTCCAGTCCATTGTGTTCAGAACTCACTGTTTCACTCTGTTCTCCCTATACCCTGGCTTTTAGAATCTTTTTGACCCTTCTTCTGTGATGGTCTCTGAACTTTGGGGACAGATGTGATGCAGATGTCCTGTTTGTGGCTGATCATGCCATATTTTGTCTCGGTACTTTGACTAGCTGTGAGTTTTTGTCTTAACTGTCCTCCACTGCACAGAGAATCTTCTCTGATAAGGTCTGAGAACTGCATTAACCTAAGTCATAGTGATTATCTTAGAGGGCAGTTAATACCATGTTCATTTAGTGGGATAATGATAGTAGGTTTACTCCTGGGGTCTTTGAACTCCCAGCCATGGATTCTTGGTAATATTATAGTACCAGGCATGTGTTTTCTCCTGTTGGGCAGGTCTTAAAATCCATCCATAAAGTGGTTAGTTACCCCCATAATATATATGCTAATACTGCACCTATGGGCAATCTGGCCACATGAGTCATTATTGCAGGTCATAGGGTTCCCGACAGATATGTAACACTGTTGATGTCCTCTTTCTGTAGTCACCTGCACAGCACCTGCCAGCAGCGGGGAGGGACACTTCCTGACCAGTGTCAACTTGATTCCTTCTTGGCCTGTGTTTGGTGTCTAGAGCAATAAGTAGTAACCATCAAGTTCTAGTGGGCAAGCAAGAGCAAATGACAACAGCCTGTATTGTTTTGAGGGTTTGTGGAGTTCCTCTGACTGACTACCAGTTCTAGGAGAGGTATTCCACACCCGGCACTGGCCTTTTTATTTAGTAACCCATTGCTTCTAGGATGTGTATAACCCAGTAGGGAACTACAATTAAACTCCTTTATATGAATATATACAAACAGACTGAGAAAGAAATTGGGTTACTCTTGGAATAAATCTAGTCAAGGGAGTAAAAGACCTATACGGTTTTAAAACACTGAAGAAAACACCAAGAGATAAAGAAGCCTTCTGCGCATATGTATTGACAGGATTGATACTGTGAAAATGGAATTCTACCAAAAGCATTTATAGATTCAATGTGATCCTCCTCAAAACTCCAACCCAATTCTTCACAGAAATTGAAAAAAAAAATAATATTAAACTTTTTAGAAGCCGGGCGTGGTGGCACACGCCTTTAATCCCAGCAATAAAAGTACTACTATAGGTATCACCATGTCTGATATCTAGATATACTACAGAGCTAGAGTGGGAAAATAGCATAGAATGGTAAAACACACAAAACCAGGCACACTGAGTAATAGAATGGAATCAAGTGTAAGCCCTTCCAGGTTCAGGAGTGACCAGACTCCACCCCAGAGAACCCCCAAATGCCATCCCCTACCCATAGAACACCCCAAATGCCATAATTGCTGGACCTAGCCCCTCCAGACATAGGTGGCCGAACCTATTGGTGGGTGAAAACCCACCAGTCCCCATTCTGGAAAGCTCTACCCCCAGTAAATGCTATATAAACCCTGTCTTCTATTTTTTTGGCTGCTTCTTACCTGAACAGGGGCACCCACTGTCTTGGGTTTTTTTCCTCCCAATAAATCTCTTGTGTGCTGTGTGACACTGTGATATTCCTTGCTTCCAAATGCCAGGATACCTTTCCCATCTGACCTATAACATTGACATCAAGGACCCAGATGAAAGCCATGACCCCAGTCCCACCTGATTTTTAACAGATCTCAAAAACATACCCAGAAGAAAAGATAGCATCTTTAACAACTGTCCTGCAGAAACTGGTTTTCTATGTGTAGACGGATGAAACCAGTACTTTCTGGCTCACCGTATACACAAAGTCAATTCCAAACGGAACCAAGATCTCAGTGTTAGCACTGTAACTCTGAAACTTCAAGAAGAAAGAGTAGGGGTTACACTTCAGAATAGAGGTTCAGGTAAGGACTTTCTGCATAGGACTGTGGTCTTCCAGGTCTTTAAGCCAATCATGATTCTCTAATTCCTCTCTGCGACCATACACATGCAACCATGCATATTCGAAAACAGAAAATGTGCCCTGGTCAAGGTACTACTCTTCCTGGAACTCACCTTAGGAATATATATATATATATATATATATATATATATATATATAGTTCATACTTCCCAGTGGTTAAGCCAGTGCAGAATTAGATAACAACCACACACTAAGAAAATTAACATAAGCTTTACCATTTATTTTAAGCAAGGTGGATTGTAATGTTAGACAAGCCAAGGAAAGTGGGATTTGGGAAACTTGAGAGGGGAACTGATTTGCAAAAAGATTGCACAACTGGTAGAGTTAGTGGGGCAAGGAGACAAAAGAGGAACATAGGAGCCAGAGACACCTCTGAACACTACATGGAGATGTGACCTCGGCTCTTGTCTAGTGCAGCAGCAATGCGGGTGATTCCGGGCCAGGGATGGAAGGAAACAGGGAAAAGAAGATGGATGGGAAGGAAATCCAGTATCACTTCTGTTAAAACCAAACAAACAAACAACCAAAATAAGTACCTGAAGGTAAGATCCTGTAGTCATTACTTTCCTGTTCTTCGATAAAACACTGCGACCAAAAGGATCACTTTGGCTTAGGCTTCCAGAGGTAAAAGAGTCTACAGTGGCAGGAGAGGCATGGCAGTAGGCAACCAATCAGGAAGCTGAGAGGTCAACCTTCAACCTCACAAAGACAGCAGAGAGTGGGTGAGGCTATAAACTGTCATGCCCATCCCCACTGACATACCTCCTCCAGCAAGGCTCCACCTCCTGAAGGTTTCATAACCATCCCAAATAGCATCACCAACTGAGGAAGGACCAAATGTTCAAAATGCCTGAGCCCGTGGGGATGTTGACCTGAACCAGGGTGGGCTTACAAGGTGACGTACTTCCTCCAGGGCAAGCATTATGGCCGTCAGGAGTAGGCCTGAGAAGGAGCAGGTGACCAGGTAAGAGCATCCCAAATTAGCCATCCTGATGATTTTGGTACCCCTGATGTCTCCTACGACACATCCTCTTTGTCTTTCCCAAGGAACATACTTCTTGCCTGCTCCCCAAGGCCCCACCAACAGACTTTCTTTGTTCCTGAACTATACTTTTCTGGGACCAATGTCTAGAACCTACTGCCAGGTCTCCTGGGCCACCACCTGCCTGCAACCTACACAGGAACTACCTGCATCCTCTGCTGAGAGATTGCCTAAGATCTTAGACTTGATTTGAACCTAAAGCTGGTGCTATTTATACCTCATGTATCCTTTTCTTACATGGGCTTATCTCCTGGTTTCAGACCCATCTAGGGGATTCACAGCAGAGAACTACTAAAGTCTCAAGGAATGCATGTCTTATTCCCTTTTGCAACATTTGAACCATATATCCATCCCAGTGGCCCACAGCTTCAGTTAGACTTCAGAGGAAAGAAACCAAAAGGTTTGCAAGATTGAAAAAAGAGATTGCTGGAGAGCCTTGAAGGCAGACAAGAAACCCTCCTCACACAGTTAAGGCAGCTATCAGATGGGTGAGGCTGGGAGGAGGCGATGCTTGTGCTCTGTGAGGCAGAATTGTCTTTCATATGAAAGGGGTCAGGGCAGAAATTCAGGGCTGACAGCTGGTGGGTTGCTGACTTACTGTCTCATCCAGCAATAGTCAATATCAGCAATAGTCTTTAGGGTGCCACAGTGCACAACGTCCAGGTTACAATGGGTGGAATGTTGGGGTGGTACCCAGAAAGGAGTATGATTTCCAGCCTGTCCTCTCTGGTGTCAGCACCCCCTGTCTGGTCAATCCCAGAGATGAAAGGTTTGAGTCTGGGACTTGAGCCCTGACCTTCTCTGAGCCTCCCAAATAGCATCACCGACTCTCTGACCTAGCAAGTGGATAGTGTGACAAAGAGAGCAACCAGCCAAGTAATAGAAACACCAGTCTCTCAGCCTCAGAAACACACATGACCTCTGCTCCAGCCCCTCAGACTCAAGGTCACCTGCGGAGCAGCGGGGACCTCACAGACAACTTGGTTTGAATCTTGCCCTACTGATGCTTTGTGTGGTCCTCAGAAAGTTACAGGTGTGCTCGGTGTTAGCACCAGAATACTGCAAGCCCCGCCTAACCATGTGACCCTTGACCTGCGGTTGCCAGGACAATAACCTTCTATCCCACAATCCACTTGGCTCAATCCCGCCCTCACTGGTGTGACGTCATTTTCTGTATATGAGAGGAAGCCAACCCCTCCTCTCCCTCTCTCTCCTCTTCTCTACCCTTCTACCCGCTTCGCTGCCCCCCCCCATCCCCGCATAATAAACCTCTCCCACTTGGAACACCTTGGCCTGGTCTGCTGCTTGGTTTATCCACCCAAAATATAAAATTGGTGCCTGAAACCCGGGAATGATTGATCAAGCAGAAAAAAACAGCAGCCACACCACTTCCTGGTGTGCCCAAGGGGCATGCAGTGGACACAGCGGCAGGTACCGAACACGGCATCCACGGTAAGATCCCCACTGCCTTGTCTTGTAGCTGGTGCATAGCTCGGCTCCAGCGGCTCCGCTCCAGTGGCTCAGCGGCTGGGCTCGAAACTTCCCCTTCCCCTCTCTGAGCCAGAACTCTTGTGGGCACCACATTCTAGCACCTAAGCAGTTGCTTGAGAAACGACCGGGGCTCATGCAAAGGCCAGGGCGGAAGGAGAGGGACTGGTACTGTCCGCCATTTCTACCATGTGATCTGCCGCTGTCCAGGGGCACAGAAACTTTAAACTAAGTCAGCTGTGCCATTTCCACGTGCCTTATAGGCCGGGCTGCCCATTTTACAGGTTCAGTTCTCCAAAACTTTTCACACAGACACAGGCATACTATCGGCAGGGCCTGTCAGCAGGGAGTAGCCTCCGGTTCACAGAACAGAGCCTGGCCAGCTCTGCCTAAGGACTAAGAGGCTAGACCCCAGCCGACATAGCAGAGACACCACCCATGATCTTCTGTACAGGCCCCCAGCGGGTCAGGCCCCCAGCGGGTCGGTTTGAAATCCCTGGCCAGGGTGGAGCACTTCGCACAGTGAGTCCGGGACTTACTGGGTAGCCACTAGGGGTCCTTGTGACGACTTGGGCACTCTAGCCTGGCTGATTTCCTTTTGGTTTCTGAGTTGTTCACTGGGACGCTGGTAAGAACACCAGGAACCTCCAGAGNATGGGCAACCACGTGTCTTCAGAGAAAACCTTGAGTCACAAAAGTTCACACTTACTTTAAAGGCATCAAAATTGACATCTCTTTGCAATAAAGTCTAGACTCGGTACTTACTAGATAATGGTTCTCGATGGCCAATTAATGGCACCTTAGACCCAGTTGTTTTAAGGGATCTTAATACATACTGCCAGCAAGCCGGTAAATGGGAAGAGGTTACCTATGCAAAATCTTTCATCTATCTTTGTTCCAGTCCTGCTATGTGTTCTTCCTGCTCTCCAACTCAACTCCTGCTAGCCATGACGGTACTGGATCCAGCTTACGAACCACCTCCTTTCCGCCATAGGCGGGCTTCTGCGCCGTTTAGAACCCAAACTGCTACCTCAGTTTCCCCCCACTGAGACTCCCCAGGGCCTGTCACCTCCAGCTCTCCCCCTCCTTCTGCACAAACTGCAGGCCCCTCCAAGCATTCTACTTTGGCACCCACCTTCACACCACCTATTACTCACTCCAAGGCCATGACCAAACCCCCAAGCTCTCCACCCCTAGAAGAATCTGATCCAGCGACTGTCCTTCCCTTAAGGGAGGTTGCAGGGGTAGACGGTCTGGTCAGAGTGCATGTCCCCTTCTCACTGAGTGAACTCTCTCAGATAGAGAAGAGATTGGGCTCCTATACTTCTAATGCCTCTGCCTTTATCAAAGAATTCCAGTGTATCACTCAGTCGTACAGCTTGGCTTTTCATGATATATACATGATACTTACTAACAATTTGCTTCTCGAGGAATGCAAGC